>NC_056523.1:213822483-213869840 GCF_019175285.1 Sceloporus undulatus
CAACTTTATGTTTTCTTTTAATGGTCATGTTTTTAATTGCTTTTAATATTATTGTTGGATTAATTAACTGTTCCAGTATTGAATAATGTGAATTTTTCAACTTTATCCATTTTAACTTGTAATATTTGAATCACAAGCCATGAAAAAGGCAGGATATAAATAAATATAACAACAGCTATGACTATTACCTCTACTATATAAACTCTCTCTTGTATCTCTAAGTATATTCACGCAGATGAAGTCAAAGTCTTACCGTGAGTGGAGTTATCACTAATCTGGGGCATGCCCCCAAGTATTCATAGCCATACGTATACTGGGATAAAGCCATTCTAGCCACACAGTTATCCAGATCGAGGTCCCAATAATAACGCAATTGCCTTTGCCAATCAAAATTATCAACAGTATCTACCTTTATAAAAATAGATAGATAGATAGATAGATATTATAACATTGTAAATCAACAAATATTTACATTAAATAAATAAATAAATAAATACTGTATATACTGATCTAGAAATTTTGTCAAAAAATTAATCCAAAAAACCTAAATCAACTTATCCATATACTGTACTTTGACTCTTATTAAAAAGGGACCATTCCCCTGGTGAAAAGCAAGAGTGTAATTTGTTATGGAACCACTGACCACCCCCTCCTGCTCTCTCATCCATCCTGTCTTTAGTCTTGAGTGCAAAAAGTTAGGCCTGCTGGAACTTTGTAAGTTCTTTGCCATTGTTTGCTTCATCCTTAAGATCCTTTGTTACATGCCCCTAAATTTTAACCTTGACTTATCCACAGGTCACATCAAAATCCATAATTTGGTCCCAAAACCTGCCTTTGACTTATACATGAGGTCAACTTATAGTCAAGTATATACGGTAAGTACCTTTTGCCCTACAAGTTCAGTTACAATATCTCTTGCATGTACATCAATAGTTATCAGTGCTGTTATGATATTTCTGTGCAACTTGGGAAGGCTGCCACGAACTAGTGAAGCCAATGCATTTAACCTCTGTAAAATGAGAAGGAAAAAAATATTAGAAATATTTTCTTATTTTACTCAATGTAGTAATATTTTAAAGGGGTAAATTGGTACTTAGCATTGGTATAACTGTTGGAGAGGTAAAAGGAAGACATCTGAAAGAGCCTATTATTTTCCATTTACTGTTCAGTAGAGGTGAAAGGACATCATGCAAACAAAAGTAATTGCCCTCTAACTCCAACACCAGTTCCACCTATAACCATGCTTAGATCACTTTCTGAAGAATGAGATGGTCAGGAGTACAGTATGCACAGTAAGGAGGTGGTGAGGGAAAGGACATCAAGGAATTCTCTTCCCTAAGAAGTACGTCTACTGTGAAAAAAGATCTAGGCTGCCATCAAGTACCTTAAGGGTGGGCTACATGCTTTCCTCCACAGAAGGTCTCTTTATAGTAAGTACCTTTGTACTCTCTTCTGGGACATGCTCTGGAAAGCATCTGAGAGAATTTCTAATAAGGGTGAGTATGTGATTAATTTCTATTCAAAAGCAACTACTGCTTGTAAAACCCATCTATCGGAATCCATTCCTGTTGCAGCAAAGAGATAAATAGCAAAATCTAGCAAATATGCTGACTCTCAACCATTGAGCAACTCTACAAATTTCTGCTAAAAGAGCATTGATGCCACCACCTGCTCAAAGGATGAAACAGATTACAATCCCATACAGTCAGTGATGTAAGATGCATTAAGGTAAAGTCAGTTGTTGTTTTTATGAGTTCTAGTTCAGATGCAGAAAAAGGTATGCATCTGCTCTTTCAGGGGAGTGCAACCTCATTAAGGACAGGATGTTTACCTAATTCCACCTGTTCTCAAGAACCACCAATCCACAGAGATGCCATTTTATTAGGATTCAGTTTCAATTTACTAGCCCTCATCCAGTCAATTACAGCATCCAGCAACTGGACAGCCCCTGTTAGCACTAGCAATAGCACTTTTCATAGTGAACTCCACACTCTCTAAGCAGTTTACACTGATTGTGCAGTGATTAAATGCTGGTACTGCAGCCACTCACAGCCACAAGTAAGTTCAATCCCAAGGGTCCAAGGACCACTCAGCATTGCATCCCTCTGTAGGCTGCTAAACTGAGTACCCAGCTTGTTGCGGGCAATTAGCTTACACATTGTAAACGGCTTAGGGAGTGTTAGTTCACTGATAACTGGTATGGAAATGTACATTCTATTGCTATTGCTAGGAAGAAACAGCTCCTAATGACCTCACATAACAGCTTCATATACATGGTGAAAAGCATGGGGGGAAATATAGCACTCTGAAGCATCCCACAGCTTAACAGCCATGGGGCTGTTACCCACTAATTGCCCAAATCCCAGGACTCCATAGGAGGAATAACAGTTAAATAACATTTTAATATATAATATATTTAATAAATAACAGTTAAAGTGGTGTCAAACTGCACTAATTCTGCAATGTGGCAGCAGCCTAGGTTAGTTCATTCTGGTTTTTTAAGATATGTAAAAATTGGTATTTAAAAACTGTATCACCTCTTATGAGGCCCAAGGCTTCTTAAAAAGTATTAAAAGGCATTAATACTGACTTCAAAGTTTTCCTCTTCAAATTCTTCTAAAGCTTCTAAATGATCTTGAAAATCTCCTTCTAAACACAGAGTCAGATCACGGCACCACATAAGCTGAGAAATGGTCAGCACAACCTGTATAAAGAAAACAAGGCAGAATCCAAGCCTATGATTCTTTGATTCTAAAGGAAGGGACATTTGGGACTGGAACTGACATTGGCTTTTATTAACAACATGTAGTTTTCATTACATAATTCAGTTGAGAATTTCTGCTGCATGAGCCCTCTTCCTTGTGTAACAACAATCTTGTTTCCATCATTTCAAAAGGCTTGTGCAGAAGGGCCTTATCACCTATCTAAAAAGGTTCCTAACTGGTTCAGTATAAGCAGCTGCAACAGAATCAGATAAACAATAAATGGAGTATATTTGAGAAATTATATTCCTTAATATGGAGATATGTTGTCTTTGGCACCAAGGTAAAATTACAAAGTGCTTGCAAATACAAAGCAGTATATAAGTGTAGTTACCTGGGAAGGATGTCCGGCAACAACCCACTCTACTCTCTCTTTGGTCTGGTAATCAGCGATGGCAGCTTTACTCAGGCGTCTAAGGGAAGTGAACATTGCTTCTTCAACTTTACCAAGCCAGTCTTCAACATTTCCTCTAGCCTTAAGTCCTTTTCCTAAATTGACCTAATAAAGGAAGTAATGCTGGTTAACAGTTATGTTATCAATCATATAGATGTCACTATGGCATAAAAGTTAGAAATCAGTGTATAAATGCAAGGAAGCAATCCACAGTCATGTGAACTATTTCCCATGATTCGCAATCATTTTATCTATTTTCTGCTCTCCCCATTCTTCAGTTTTTTTCAATCCTGTTCTTCCAACATTAGAGCTATTTCAGATAACTCTTTTTAAATAATGTATTTATTGCATCTTATACCTCAATGTTTTCCTTTCAACTCCTTATTTTTTACGTGGCTATCAATATCACAATATCCCTCTTCTCTATTTACTTTTGGACTTGTGCTTCCATATGCTGGATTCAGAGAATAAATAACCAATGTGTGTGTGGATTGTTCCTCCCATTGTTCAGACAATGTTCCTCATTGTCAGTGAGGAATCCCTTCAAATGTTCCACATACATGGACACATTTTAAATAGGTATTTCTGATTTTTCTGATTCTCTATAGAAGTATGATTATTTTGAGGAAACACATTATCATCTAGTAGCTAGTTTTCCTCAGCTGGTCTACTCCTCTATACTATGTCACAATCTGATGTGACCAGGAAATTAGATCTAGTATGGAATTAGGACAGGGGAAGATAAAGTGCAAACCCAGGGCCACACACAACCCTCCCAACTCCCCCAGATACTTATAGACTGTTCTTTTTCTTTCCAAAATAAAAGGAGGGGGAGAGGTGAACTGTCACTCTTGAAAGCCTGTAGTAATAGCAATTCACACTTAAAATACATTGCCAGGCCATCCTGCAGTGTTTTTGAAATGTTTGAAATGTCAACATTTTTGAAATTTGAAACTATTTTTTTTAATTTTTGAAAACCTAGAAGTGAAATTCTAGTTTTGTTGGCTTCATTTTTATTTTATTTTATTTTTGCACTTTTGGTAGTTTGTGCAAACTACAGAAGGGCTGCAAAGCCCATCACACGGTTCTCCTAAACTGTAAATATGAAAAGAAGTAGGCAGTACAGAGAGCACTAGACTTAATTTTCAAAAACTAGGTCATCAAAACCAGAAAGCAGGTTTACTTATTTTCTCTAGCATGAGTGAATAACTGCCATTCTCTTCTAAGAGAAAAACTAAAATGTTGAATTTAGGAGAGAACATTGCACTGACAGGAAAAAACACCTTCCATTTCTTATTCTGGTTTCTTGGGAAATACTGACATACTCACAGAAGTGTACAATGTGTCTATAAAGAGAGGTATAACAACAGTATCTCCTATCCACTTAGGGGAACTTACAGTTTACAACATACCAGTACCAACAACAACAACAACAACATACGAATACACAAATGACACATAAGGGGCATTTTGCTAGAATTAAATTATTTCTTACCTTCTCGCCTTCAGGGGACAACATTGCTAAAATGTCATTGGTGAGAACCTTTTCTTCTCCTTCAGCTGGAGCCATATAAGCAAATTCTAGTTTAGAGATTGAATCAAAACATTTCCTTAAATGAGGCTGAACTGCTTGAGGATTGCGAGTCTGAGCCAAAATCTCCAAGAGCTCATCATTTGATAAAAAGTAAAATCTGTAAATAACATTGAAAGTATTAAAAAGGAACTTAGAAGTTCATCATATGATCGATTTCAAAATCTGTTTTATACAGAAAGTGCAGCAAACCACTATATTATGCTGAATCCATAGTGTAGATGGCTTAATTACATTCTTACAAAGTCTTAACTCACCTAGGGAAGATAACTCTTTTGGACTCCAAGTAGGCCTCCAGACATTTCTGAATTTGATCAAGAAGTGCATTATTATTCTGAAAGGTCTCTAAAAGGCCTATGTCGGAGAACAGAAATAATTCATCAAGTTCCAACGCAAAAAAGCATGCATATGTGAATATAAAAAGGCAGTAAGATGGTTTGCAACAAAAAGTAAACCTTCAAATTTTATACACCATACTTTGAGCCTTTCCAAAAAGTGAAATTAAACTTGAAACACAAGGAGCATAGAAAAGTTCTTGGGTCAGTGCATCATGTTCACATAGATAAGCATAGAAGTTTCTAACTCAACAAAATATAATCATGTGATGTGACCAGCATTTTGGTCCCACTAATATTGGGAACATTCAACCCTGGAGAAAATGACAGGGATAAAACATACAAGGAAATAAATACATGATCATCATTAAAATGAGACAAGAAAAGAAGAGTATGAAAATTACACTATCTAAGAAAAAGGAGAATGCAGGCAAAGCAACACAGACCTCTTTTTAGCAGACTAGTATGTTTACGATACAGTATATGTCACCTGATTTTTCAGGCAAATGTGTCATGTTTTCATGCAAAAAATACATGTTTTGGACATATGTTTACCAGGCTGAGTAGCTGCTCGGAGTGCATTAGGGAGCCGATTAACTTTTCTCATAACTTCCTTCCAGGATTTGTCCACCTGCAAGAACATCTTGGCTTCTGCTGGCAGCTGTCGCTGAATATCAGGAGCACTGAAAATACTTTCTAGATAGAGCCAGTTTCTCTGGCATGTCAGCCATTCATCCTAGAAAACAAAACAAAAAATGCCCAGTCTTCTAAGTAAGATTAAAGGGTTGTGTTCTTTAAACTGTTTTATTATTTATTGCTGTGATTGTCAAGTGACTGTCTTCAGTGTCTCAAAAATACTACTGTATGAAAATCAAGTAAATGAAGTTGCTGATGCCTGAGGCTTTGGAGATTATCGCACACTATTTATCCTGATGTAATAATAATAATAATAATAATAATAATAATAATAATAATAATAATGTGAAACATGCGCATTTAACTGTCAATGATGGATTTTATTGCATTCTCCCATGGCCTGTATGCAGCCTGTATGAAACCCGGGCTTATTCCACAGCTTTTCAAGAGAATGGGAAATACAATATAATGCTTCACATGTTGTATCACTGGGGTGATTTCCCTCCAAAACGCATAACCATGCACATCTGTGCTGCACTACTGTTGCTACTTTAACATAAACTCTCCTAGTTCTTTCATATTCTTTTGTGCCTTTCATGTAACTAAATAATGCAGTGTCCTCTTGAAAAATTGCCAGTGCCATACCTACATTCTTCAATACATTAAAGAATCAGTTATACTGTACCACTTTAGAAAGGAATGGATTATATAGTCATCAGAGACACTTTCTACTTATATAACTATAACGCAACTAAAATGGAAACATTACCTTGCCAAAAAAATATTGTGTTTTCTTAAATTGGAAACGTCAGTCCGTTGACATTTCTACTGAAATATTCTGAGATACATAAAGTTAAGTACCTAATTCTTATTCTAAGGTTAATGAGATTTCTTAGTTATTTTTCTCAAATAGAAAGTCAAAAGAACCTCAAGGTAAGTGAATCCTATAGCAGTGCACTGCTGCAAACATGCCAATCTGCAACCAACACAAAATTGCAATTGCTAGAAACCATTTAAGTCAAGCTAGGTTAGGTTTTTTATGTTCTCTCTCTTATAAAACAAACACCAAGGCAAAAAGAATGCATTCATAATGCAATACTCACTAATGTCTGACTGAATAAAGACAGTTGTTTTTGCCACTCATCAACTCGGGCCTTGAGAGGGCCTACATATCGTGAAGAGGCAATTGTTGCTACATTAATAGAACTGTCATCTAGAATAACCTTGAAGAAAATGTAAAACAGCATTCAGAAATTTGACGGCTGAATTTCCAACAATAAATGATACACTGATTAAAGTATGCTAAGACATAATTTTTAGTTAAGTAAACATTAGAGGGATGAAGACTCACTAAAATTAAGGGAATTTAAATAGTTTATCTTGTTGCATTTATTTCAATGGTCCATTCAAGGCAGCAATAATGACAGATTTGCCTCACTGAATATCTAGGGCTAGGTATCAATTAAATATTCTTTGGTTAATAATCATTAGCCTTTTAATTTATCCATCAGTCAATTAGTTGTTTAAAGTATTCTGCATTGTTTGCATAATATTTAAACCTTAAAACAAGTGCTTTTTAAAATTCACAAATAAATATACAGTATAATGTATTTTTGTTTTATTCTTAGAAATACCCCACCCTTCTAGACTTACACAGCAGCATATAATACAGGATGGCATATAATATCATTCAGTGAGTAAAAAGTAATGTTTCCTATGAGAAGAAAAGGCCATTTTTGATATAATATTATTTTCACAAATAGTTTTCACAAATTCAGTACACAAATTACTGCACAATATTAAATAGGCATGTGTTTAACTCTTTAGAATCATCAGTCCTTGGAATAATTAATTGAAATGTTCTTTTACCAAATAACTCCAAGATCTGAAATCTTTTCCAAATTCTAGGAAGCAAAACCGGTCTTGTAAAATGGTTAGTGCATGTAAATGTTTTCATCTCTATATGGAGAGCCATTGACTCTATATGGCTATGTGGCAGATTCTGCTCTGGACTGTTCAGTTTTTTGCAATTAGAAAAATATTAAATAAAATTCTATGCTTGTATTAAGCAACGTCTAAATCTGTCCCATTGATTTAAAATGGGTCCATCATATGCATTTATGTCTCTTATCTTTCCCATTCACACAGTGGGTGGGTCATTTTAAAAAGAAAATAAGTATTCATGCATGAACACTATAACTTTATTGTTTTATTGCTGTAATTGCAGGCACTTTTTTGTCAGATCAGGGAAGCATTCATACTCAGTTTTTTGTCCCGAGGAGTTGCAGATTGCCATGCTGATACATATTGGGACCATTGTTCCCATTATGTTTTGTGTTCCCAAATCTCTTCAAGTCATTTTAACCCTTGTGTTGTTCATGCATGCCATCATTCTGCAATGAGATGGTGCCACCTCCATTCCTTGAACAAGACAAAGCAGTCCAAATCTATTCAGTAGCTTTTTCACATTGCCAAAGATGTGGCTCAATGAAGATCTTATCCCGGGTTAAGTGGCTTTTTTGTAGCCCTACCCCCCACCCCCAAAGTGCACCAAGTGCATTTGGTGAACACCAAGGAAATAACCCAGATTCATTCTGGATTATTTTTGTAGTGTGAATGGGGCCCAGATCTGGCTGGATGTGAATTGAGTTAGAAAGAAGTTATCAAGCACAGTGAAGAAAGACAGAGTAGGAGTGATAGTTTCTCCACCTTCCTCTCTTTATGTAAAAACAGAAAAACTTGCTTTGTTCATGAATAATAAACATGGCTTAAGAAGGGATGGTTTGAACAAACTGAGTTTCATAACATGAAAGGTCACGGAAGAGGACTGAAGAAATGATTTTACTAAAATATACATTAAGGGAAAGCTGTACAGAATTTTTTTGCTGTTAATTGCCATCATGTTAACTCTAACTTATAGCAAAGCTATGAATGAGAGACCTCCAAGTCACCTTGTCATCAACAGCCCTGCTCAGGTCTTGTAAACTCAGGGTGGTGGCTTCCTTGATTGAGTCCATCCATCTGTTTCCTCCATTTCCTACTGCCTTCTACCTGACCAAGCATCACTGTCTTTTCTAATGAATCACCTCCAAAGTACAACAGTCTCAGTTTAATTATCTTGGCTTCTAGGGTTGATTTGCTCTAAGACCTATTTATTTCTCCTTTTGGCAGTTCAAGGTGTCCACAGAACTCTCCCTCAGTACCACATTTCAAATGAGATGATACTCTTCCTATCAGTTTGTTGTTGTTGTTGGAAGAGAAGAAAGAATCAGTGCTTGTTTCTTTAGTAATCAGGGGTAGAGAGGGAACTTCCTTAACTGTCTGTTTTGATTCTTGGTCAGTGTAATTCCTGGTTAAAGAAGTCACTTCTTTTTCCCACTCCCCTTTCTAACTTAAAAGTAAATGTGAAGTTTTACAACCTTTGTTCTTGTTCACTCTTCAAAGAAGTGAGCATCCATCAGGATGCTGTCCCCCACATGCCCTCATACATAGGAGTCAGCTCTATGGATTTTTGTACCAAACATTTTCATACGACAGGCATTTTAATATGACAATTTTCTTCTGACTATCTACTTTCCTAATTTAGATGGATTTCTTTGTAACAATAAAGTAAGTCTTGTTTACAGTCTCACTGGGGCATGCTGTGCTTTGGACAACATATACTAATAATTTCTTACACTTTTTCACTGTCCAGCTTTCACAACCATACGTGAAAATAGGAATTACAATAGCATGGAGAATCCTGAGTTTGGTATACAGTTATTTATCTTTACAAAACTTTATCATCATTTGGAATGTAAAATAAAAGGCTACTCAAAATTTGAACTATACATTTAAGAATTCCTCTGTCATATGAAAGTGAACCACTGAAAGAATTTTGTACAGCAACAAACTTTTATTTAAACCTATCATATTAGTATTTAAAGCAGTTCCTAACCTGAATGTCATCTGTGCCACCAAGGATATAAACATCTTTTGAATCACGGTGTGGAAGAACAATGAATTCTGTTGTTTTCCATGCATCTTCCACCTGGTGGGAAAACGATCAATCATTTAAAAAACAGCATGCAAAACTAAAAATAGGTTTGATAAACTGAATTATTATACATATATAAGTTAATATTTGCAATTTTCAGCAAACAGACTTTCAAACACAAAGGTATTTTCAATTCATATTAAAGAAATATTTCTTTGATATTCCTAAAACAAACAAAGTTTATTACAAGTTTTAACAAAATGGAAGGAAGCGCAGATTTTTTTTTCATTTTACTAACCTTGATTTTCGTTCTAATACTATTCTTCTTATAGATTTGTCAATATTAGTTTGCCCATCTGAGGTGAAAATCAATATAATGGATTAAACCATACTCTAACCAAGACAGTCTGGTTTCCTGAACATTAACCCATCCATATTCACCAAAATGCAGTCATTCTCCTTACTCAAACAGTACACTCCTCAACATAATTAATTGGAAACAATCTTCTCCAATTTCTTAGGATTTCAGTCTTTACCCTTTGCATTTTTATCACAGCTTGTTAGGGTCCAGTACGTTCAGTAAGTGTTCTTAGAACAGAAACTTCAATGCAGTAAATACAATTTCTTATCACCAGTTCAAGACGTTTTTATAAAAATGTAAATGCTGTCCAAAAGTACCTTTTTGAGAATTGCTTCCAGGGATGCTTCTCCTGAAGCTTGTCCAGAAACATCTTGAATCTCCTGAGAGTAGTCAAAAGCACAAATATCGACAAGTCTCTCCAAGGTTAATGGATTTTCCAGGTCCACTAACTGTGCACCAACTATTTGTTCCAGAATTGCCCAGTGCCTGGGCTTCAAACAAGGATTTCTAAGGTCTATGATAACAGGAACCTGAAAGAGTAAGATATATACGTATACAGTTAGTGATTAACTTAAACTCTTCCCTAAGAAATGAGCAGTTTGTCAATAAACTGACTATTATTCTTAAGTGTAATGATAACACATGTCATATAAGCAGTCCCTTGTGGGAGTTGCAGAGATTTTTCTTGCATGGTGATCTACCTTAATTATTTTGTGAAGAACTAATCTAGGGACAAGGCAAGATATGAAGACTATTTAAGTTATTTAAGAGGGCAAAACCTTCCAGTAATATCTGAAGAACAAAAGAAAAAACTTGACAAACCAATAACAGTGGAAGAAATAATGGAGGTGAAAGCAAATATGAAGACAGGTAAAGCATCTGGCCTAGAGGGGCTACTTGCAAAGTAGTATCAGACATTTCAAGACAAACTATTATTACCCCTTCAGTAAACTATGGAGTTTATCAAACAAGGGGAATTGGAAGTATAATCCAATGGCAATCTGAATGCAACCATGGGGTTTAACGTTTTTGCCACACGCAAATTCGGGCAATGGGAAGTCAGTACAAACACAATCATGTGGTTTCATGTTATGGCGTAATAGACTACCACACGCAAATTCAGGCAATGGCGTGCTATTTTCGGGCAATGGGGAGCCAGTTCGAATGCAATGCATATTCAGGTAATTGCGCAAAACTAGCAACTTTAAGTGAATGCGTTCTGGCCCCACTTTCTTTTCATTTGAATTTAAGAGAAATTCCTCCCGTTCATATAATTGGAAGAGGCTACAAGTCCATCCAGTATAACCACTTGCTGTGCAGGAATATACCACCAGAGCACCCCTGACAGATGGCCATCCAGCCACTCTTTTAAAACTTCCAAAGAAGGTGACTCCAGCATACTCTGAGAGAACACAATCCATTGTAAAACAGCTCTTGCTGTTAAGAAGCTCTTCATAATATTTTGGTGAATTATTATTTTATTGGACAAACAGAGTGCATATGTAGTAGAAACATAAATATAATATCATATAAGGGACATTAAGTAATACAGTGGGTCTTTGGGATCTGCTAGGGCTCCCCTGTGGATAACAAAATCTGTGGATGCTTAAATAAAAGAAAAACAAAAAACAAGGGAAGATGTAATAAGTTTTTTTTACCCTAACTACTGATAAGGGACTTCTTGAAAGTTAGTGATCATAATAGCATGTGAACCTGTGTGTATCTGTTGCTTTTAATTCTGAGCAGCAATACAACCCCCTTTATTCTTCCCCCATGCAATCTATGAGAGTACCCAACAGTCAGGACAGAAGTTAAATCCTCCCCCCACACCTCAATCTCTCTCTCTCTTTTTCTCTCTCTCTCTCTCTGTGTAAAACAATACTGTATGGCAAGCAGAATAATGCTCTGCACTACTCTGGACAAATTAAATATGAGGAAAATACTGTGCATAAATAGTTGTTTCTCCTGCATCAGGGAGAAAACTAGCAAATATTCATCCTTACATGGGAAGATGGAACAGTTGGGAATTTACTTCCCTAATTAGTTGTGGGGAATGATTGGATTTTTTGCCCATGAAATACATCTCTAGCCTTTAAGCAATCACTTGTACCTTTTCTTTCATTCTTTCCACCTTCTCCTTGAGCTGCGGTACAATACTATTAGGTGGCAAACCTTTTTCCAGCTGATTCACAAATTTAGCATACTTGGAAACTTGAGAATTCAATGATTCAGTATCCAAGCTATCAAATTTACACTGTGGAAAACAAACAAATGAAATTATCATGTTTATGAAGAAATCTCTCTTAATGAATTAAATGTAAAATATAATTTAAAACAAAAGTGTAAAAACAAGATCCATACTGACCAGAACAGGGACCAAAAAGCATACTTAGCTCTACTGTAATCACAAAATTGCTACACATGCTGAGAAGTAAGTCTGACTGTATTCAGTAAAACATACTTCACTAAGTTTATATGCCTTTGCATCTTCAGAGCAATAGCCACATCTACTTAGAAACAAATTCACATTCAAAGATCCCATAAAAGCCCATATAAGCATATGAAAGATTCTCGTCACATTTGAATAGGCAAAACAAAACACAAACACAAAGCCTGTCATCCAAAATCCCTAAAAGAGGCAATGGCATTTCTTCCAGTGCAATGGAGGTGAGGCCCCTAATTTCCAGCCATTTTCCATGCCAGCTTCTTCTTCTTGCCTCCCTACATTCTTGCTGATCTGATAACATGGAGTGGATTTTCAGTGGGTAAAGGAGCTGTAATGAAAAGCAAGAGGTAAAATCTGCTTTCCTGAATCTAAATCACTGGACCTAAAGTCAGCATACAAATTAAGAGAGAACTGAATTGTCCTACAAGTAGAAATTTGAATATTTAAGCTAAAAATATTACAGCATGTTAATTCTGAAAAGGATGATAGATTTGCAAATTCATCTATAATATACAGGGCATGGGGATATAAGAGTACATCTGTGATAACATTTTGAAAGTATTCCAAAGTACATTAGATACAGTTCCCACACTTTGTAATATATGAGGACTGGAGCAGTGCTGCTACAGTGTGTTGTCCTTATGGCCCACTCTTTCTTCTTGGTAGTTCTTTAACATCATGCATTTAGTAGATGGCAGCTCTACCATTAGGAAGCTGAAGGAAAATACCTTAAGATGCAGATTTGGGGGTGCATAAATGAGCAGTAAATTGTTAAAAGAAATTGTCATTTCTTCTTTTTGGCTGCTAAGGAAAGTTGCTCCTGAGATATGATACTTCATATGTCAAAACTGCTTGGCTGGCTTTGGGTAATGTGCAGCTCAAATGGGAGCTGCCATTTTCTGTTCATCAGCAGAGGGAAAAAAACAATTTGTCAGGACAACCATGATTCAAGCTTTGCAGCTGCTATAATAAAACTTTAGACATATCATTAGATATGATTCACTAGAAGAGACAATAACGCTTGGTAAGGTAGAAGACAGTAGGAAAAGGGGAAAGATCACTTTAGACATATAGACTCATGAATCTACAAGACCTGAGCAAGGCTTTTGATGATAAGTTGATTTGAAGGTCTCTCTTTCACAGCGTCGCCGTAAGTCAAAGTTGACATGATGGCAATTAATAACAATAATGATTGGCAAAACAATTGCCATTTTAGATTAGTATGCTGACCTGATATATCACAGAGAACTGGCTGGATGTTATGGGGAGATGGTGATAATGTAGGTTTTGCCTACTAGTGTTTGTCTCTGTCCAACAGCAGACAAATCTAATGGTCATGAAGATGGATTTGCAATGGTCAGTTGGGATTCCACTTCCCTCACCAGGTGGTCCAGGGTTTGAATGTACGTATTTTGAGAGTGAGTGGTCAGGACACATTAGGGATTCTGCTGCTTTATTGTGCAGTCTGCTGCTCAACTGTTTCCCTTCCTGAGAACATCTAGGGGTAGCAGTGTTGGCCATATGACAAATCCAATAATGTCCAGTTCCACACCAGTTTATTTCCATAGTATGAATGGCCCCTCGGTATATCAGAGGAGTCATGAGTAAAACTTGACAGTCATATCAGCTTCTCCTTTATACTCTTTTCTTAGCATTCATGTTGTGCAAGAAAAAGGGTAATTGCCAAAGAATAGGACAATGTAACGCCTTAGAAATTGCCAACACATAATTTATCTCTCTGTAAAATAATTGTAGCTCTGGTGCTTTAGATGCCATAATTTAAAGAACGACATATGTAATTTACCTCCATCCAATCTTCTTCAAGTATTGCCCATTCACAAAGAGAATCCCATAACAGTTGTTTCAGTTTCAGCTCTGCACAAACTTCCTCCAGAGCCTCAAATTTTGTCACTTCCACCTTTCAAGGAAAAACAGAATATTTACATGTTCTGAGACTTTATATTGCAAAATAAGCTATTATGCTTGTTCCTTAAGAAAATATCCAGCTGCTAACCTGTCCATAGTTATCTGTAGCAGAGAGATGCAGAAGTGAAATAAAAACAAGTGGATCAATTTGCCCCCCGCTTCAAAATACTGTTAGATATGGAAAGCAGCGTATACATTATTATTAGTTATTTACTGTTGCTGCAGATCCTTGTTGTAATAGTGCCACTGGATGCCTGCCTGTTTTGGGGCAAAATTCAAAGTACTAGTTATAACCCACAGATCCCTACACAGTCAGTTCAGGCTCACTGAAGTATCATTTCCTCCTATGTAAGATTGTTCAAGCTCTCATATACTCGAAAGAGGCTCTTCTCGCTATCCCACTACCTACCTACCCAGGGGTCTATGGGTCCTCCAGACTTAGGAATTCCCTCCCTAGGGAGGCTAGGATGAGTCCTTCCTTGCTGTTCTTCCACCAGCAGGAGAAAACTTTCTTGTTCTGACAAATTTTAGCAAATAACTGTGATGTACTTTTAATGATGTGCTGGTCTATTGATTTTTACAGTCCATCTTTTCCTTAATTTGAAATAGTTTTAACACAATAAATTGTTTTTTAAACAACACACACACATTCATTGAGGTTTTTGTATGTTTTTCATTTGTACCGGATGTCTTTAATAATCTGTAAGTTGTTTTCAGTCCCAGTATTGGGGAAAAGATGGGATATAAATGAATATAATAGGGAGGAGGAGGAGGAGGAGGAGGAGGAGGAGGAGGAGATGATATTCCGACTTCTTTCTCACAACAACCCTGAAAAATAAATTAGGTCAAGATATTTGACTGGCAAGACCTTAGATGAACAGAATTAAGACATGAACCTGGGCCTCCCAACCTTGTCCAGTACTTGAACACCACACCAGCTGTTCAGTAATAACTTGCAATGTTCTTGATTTTAAAAACCATAATGCAGATTTTAATAAACAAAGCTTACACATTGCTCTAAACAAACCTTAAAATTCTTCTGATAGGATTTATACTGGAATGCACGTTTCTGCAGCTCATCTAGAATTTCTTGCATCTCTGCTAAAACTTGTCTCACTCTGTCTTGGTCAGCATCTACATCCAAAATCTGAGGATCCTATTAAAACCAAAATAAAATTAATTTTATATTTAGTTTTTAAATAAAAGTACTGCATGTTAAACTAGTAAAATTAAAACCAGTGGAGTATTAAGATCTGAATCACACATGCAGAACAATGTATATTAAATATGTTCCCTCCATATTTTTAAAACAATCTCCATCATTTTTAATCCCTATTACAAAGACGTCCAAAACATACTCTTCAACTTGTCTCTGCAATTAACTCTAAAGTAGAACTCAGCAACAGGAAAATGCATAATGAGGATATCCTCATTGCAAGACCTCAGATAAACATAATACCCCCCCCCCCCCCGGTACTAGAAGTGGGACGCACTTCCCTCATAGCTGGGACAAGCTATTAAGACAAGGTTCAAGGCATATTTTTAATCATTTCCCTCATTTGTTACATGTTGCTTTGAAGGTTGTGACATAAAATACTACCAACGGCAGTATAACATACTTCAAACAAATGGATGGTTCTGCCAATTCCTCTGCCATTTTTCAAATTGGAAAAGAAGGATTTGAGGAGCACTTTGCTTTTCCATGAACATGTTGGTGGAGACAACCCAAATTGCTAATGAGTCAAATATTTGCTTAATTCAAAATATCTCTCCTGTTAAAATTGTTTGTAGAAAGACTTTCATGTCACTACGGGTGTGCCAAAAAAACCAGAAGAAAGATGGTCGATGTCAAATCTGACCAAATCACACTAAAATCCAGAGACTCAGTAGAATTTTTGGGATACTTTACATATGAAACACCTTTTGGTTGAACAAAGTGAATGTGCTATCTAAACTGATTGGCATTGGTTGTTCTCAGGCAAATATTTCAAAGACTTGCTACTGAAGAGATATTGTTAAGTGAAGATGCCAGAGCATGAAGCTGCATCCTTCTGTGAGCAAATTTGTGCTCTGCCACTGAACTATGGCTCTGCATGATTGTTGCTTTAAGTAAACAGTGTAAAAAACCAGTAGTAGAAATCACTATGTGATTATAAAAGAAATCCATAATGGTAGTTCTACAAAACATAACATTTAAAATCATTATTTTTATACCTGAGCTTCACGTTTAACTAGTTTAACTTCCTCATTTAGTTCATGAATGTCCAAGTCTAAAAGTTGACAGAATCTAAAAATGCTGGCATCTCTTTCGCCCACAGCTTTGTCAATTGCATTTCGAACAGCAATAATGGATGGTTTGAGACTTGAAAACAAAGCAAAATCTTCAGGAGGAGCTGGCACTGTATACAGTTCCATAAGCCGATACATCTGTGTTACTACTTTTGATTCGTCGTCAAGAGTTTCAATCTGGGGATGAAATCAATTATTTTTCCATTTGTTTTGAAAACACAGAAAGCAAACTACTGCATTGTAGTTTAAATCTATAGTTTAAAATTCACAATGTAAAGATAAAAAGAAAAGGCTTTGCTATAATGGGTGGTATTAAGTGCTATGAGATATATTTGCTAAGTTGATAAATCTACCAAATAGGAACAGTACATTAAACTTACCCTGTCTTGTATTTCGTCAAGGAATGTTAAGCTAAATACATATTCCATAGTTGTAGTTGGCAGAAACTCAAGTTTATATTTAGCATCATTTGCCTCAGCTAAAATGGCAGTCACCTTTTTCTTTGCAATAATGGGAAGCATTTCATTAATAACCTAAAATAAAAAAGGAGAAAAAATGAATTGACATTACTGGAAAGGAAACAAGAAGGGAACATTTAGTAAGAGATGGTATTGTTCAATTTATAAAAAATCAAGATGACACATCTTATAAAATATGATTTTTTTATCGTGTATTAAATGCAGATCTTTGTAAAGTTACTTTTTTGGACTACATCTTCCAGAATCTCCCATGCAGTATGTCCAATGACCATTATGGGAACTGTAGGCCAGAACAGTACTGATTCCAGGCTCTGGTTAAAGACACGGCTTTTTCCATTCAATAACAAAAAAGATAATAAGCAAATTCACTACAGTCCCCCAATACACCTGCAAAATGTCTTCCTTACTGTATTTCTATACTATTTTCCCTGATCCACCTCTCCCTTCCCCCAGCATAGACAGCAATCCTTGCTCATCTGTTTTTAATAATCCATAAACTCTGGATATCTCTATAAAGAGCTTTTTATCAGACCATTAACATTTGTAAAATAAAATATGAATATACTTCTCCATACCTGGAACACTATCTAAGGAAAGAGAAATGACTGCTGTATTTTAACATGGTCCAATTCCACTTACAAACTGATAGTTATTGGACCAGCCAAGTTTGATATTGAAACAAATGATAGATTTACCTCCAAACAGCGCTTTGGTGATGGAATCAATTTGTCTTTCAGCTTTTTAACATCTATGAAAAACAAGCCTATGTTTCTCTTTTGACCTATGGCCACAGCTTCTTTGTGTTGTTTGTGATACTTTTCCAGTTGTGCAGCAAAGAACCCAACATCTGTTTATTATATACAGAATATAAAATACAGTTATGCATTTAGAGAGGCATTTTTACCAGCTGTGTCATATTTTCAACAAAAACAAAAGCTTTTTCCTCCTTTTATTGGCAGAAAGGAATGTTTCTTTTCACTAGTGTATGGAGGATATCAAGAATTGCTTTTCTTTTCCCACTTGCTTTTAAAGGCAGGGCTTGTGCAATTTAAGCAAGATTTGTCTCTTTCATGCAGAGGCAGACCCTTCTAACTCCAGAATATCTTGAAGCTGAAATACTGAAAAAGTGGCATCAACTCTAGAGACTAAAGAACTTCAATAAAGCAATGTTTACGATTAGAGAGAACCCAGAAAACTCATGTAGATCCTAGCAACTTGAATTAACCTTGCCTGACAACCTAGTGCCCCATCTTGTACACCAAGTAGCAAGACAACATATTAGATGAAGCTGGATGATTTGAAGCATTGGTAAAAACAAATATTCACAGTAAGATTAAACATTCTTTACTCCATCAGTGAAGGAAGCTATCTAGAATGGGATTCATGACAGCAGTATAATAGTCCTGAATTGGAGCCCCTGCTCCCTGCAAACTAACAGGAGAGAACCTGAAGCACCCCTCTTCATTCATGTAGCGGGACTAACATATTTGTGGTTTTTCTGTTTTCATAGGAATCCTGGGCCCTTAACCCCCATGAATATGGAGCAGTAACAGTAGTGAAAATGCACTGCATGCGCTTAAACTATTCTTTGGATCCTGGCTAGTACTAATAAAGAGTTGTTTCAGTATTAAAGTTAGATTTTAAATACACCAGTGTTGGGTATCTTCCCAGATTTTAAAACTGAATTTATCTTTTGCTGTAATGGGAAGAGAAATTCATCTTCCAAACATTTATAACAAGCCATCCGGTCCCAGAGCTTTGCCTGTATTTATTCTTTTGATAGCCTCAACTATTTCAGTCACAGTAATAGATGCATTAAATCTCAATCTCTGAACATCTGTAACAGCTGGCAGATTTAAGTAGTTATTTATTTTCTTCACTGGAATCTATTGGGTTTTTTTTTTAAATGAGAGAAGAAAAATATTTATGAAAAATTTTCTTTCCCATCTCCGATCTTCAAAATTAATTTTTTTCTCTTTACCATTTCTTAATTTATAAACCATTTGACTCTGACTCCCCAATATTCCTGGGCTGCCCTAATCCACTTATTGTTGAGTGTCCCCTCAGCACCATACAGGAGTTTTGCTCAGCACAACACCATCTTGACTGGAAGGTCATTTCCTTTACAAGCCAGCCATCTACCTGGCTTATTTAAATGTTCAAAATGTTTCTGCTTTGCAGATCTCATTTTTCTCCTAATCTCCAAAGCTTATATTCATAGACAGCTGTTTTTGAAAAATTGTTATTTCTTCTTTAGGACCTGTTTTGGATGGACTTCTTTTTAATTCCTCTTCTTTATTTTTAATTGCTTCTAGAATTTATTGCATTCTTTCCATTCGCTTCTTTAGCTCTACATTTTGTTTTTATAGGGGGGGGGACCTCTCAGGAAGGCTTTACTAGCATCCCATACTATTCTCACATCAGTGCCTTTATTTAAATTTTCCATTAAAAAAACCTTTCAAAATCTTATTCAACACTTCTACATCTTGAAATAAAGTTTCAATCAGTCTCCAATTAAAACAAAACCCTTGTCTGCTACTCTTAAAGAGATTGGGTTATTAGAAAAAGGGTTTAGTAAAACTTTTGTATCCTAAATTCTATTATACAGTACCTTAGCGATTAAAAACATATCAATTCTAAAAAAAATCTTATGGCTCTCTCTGGAAAAAAATAGTATATTCCACACATCTTGAAGTTCAAAATTGTTTTCCTTTCACCTAAAATACTTAAACAACTCTTTGAACAGCATTGGCCAATATGCAGGATGCTGTCAAAATATTTTAAAATGTCTTAAAATGAATAGAACAATCTCCTCTTCTCTCCCTCAGAACATTTTGAAGATATGCCATGACAGAAGAAATGAGATGAGAAATGAGATGAGCAAAAAGGAAATAAGAACAATACAACTTGGTACATTCACCAGTCACAACCGTTTGAGGTTCTGTTTAGCTTGTACACCATTATGATATAACCAAATAATGAATTAAAGTCTAATGTTAACATAAGATTTTTCTGTCACTTCCAAAAGGAAGTGAATTACCTGGCATTGCCAAAGCATTTCCGTTCATTTACTTTGTATTCAGTTTCCCTATATTACTTAGAAAAATGCTGTTAAGTTGCCCTGTAGCATTATGGGCAGAAACAAGGGGCAAGGCTGAAAAAACAACAACTTCCCTAAGATCATCTAGTGGTTTCACAACTGAGATTTGAATTAAAGTTACCGTAGCTCAAATGTATCTACAACCCTACAACCACTCTCAATCCCTAGTGTGCAAGAAATATAGAATAGGTCTTACAGTAAAGCTTTTAATTTAAAGACACGTCTAAATTATTTTTGCATTACAAATGTTACAGATGTCACTGCCAGAGACTGTATGTACTACCTAGCTGGTTACAAAATATATGCCACAATATGAAACAAAATTTACCAGGTTCTTCCTTTTTCAGCGCTTCTAAGTCAAGGCTTTCGTTTTCTTTAAAAAATAATCGAAATTTTTCAAAAGTACTTGCATACAAGTTGACTGCTTCAAATCCTAAAGAAATTGTTTCCTAAAAATTAAGAGAAATGTGTTTTTGAACTTGTAATTTTAATGTTATGTCCATACCAATGCTCTGTTTCATTTCCTCTAGTGCTGCTATTAACCCTTAATTAAACTGGAGTGGATGGGACTATCTATCTCTATACTGGTAACTAGCACCCTGAGGAGCCTTCAATGTGTACATATTAAATGAGCCTTCAATGTGTACATATTTTTTTTTAAAATGCAAATAGTCACTTGGGGGAGAATGAAAACTATTGGAATCATAGCACATGGGAAGGAGTGTAAGTCTTTCAGACCCTGCTGTAATTTGGATGAAAACTGTTTTTCTAAAGCTACCATTAGCATTAGAAGGAAAATTTCCATTGGTGCCAGTCAGATAAAATCCCATTAATTCCTGCCTCTCCCCCCACAAAAGTAAGCCAATTTTTAAAGATAAAGGAATGTGCCTATTAAATAAAAACTTGTTTGACAGTACAGTGGGCCCTGCCCATACACAGGGATCCATTCCAGACACACACACACATACCCCACCCCCCGTGTATGGAGAAAAACATGTACACTCAAAACCCATTAGTTTCAATGGGGAGCATTGCTGCGTTCGGCGCAGTGCACACACCATTCATTTTATGGCAGCTTAACCTTCCACGTAAGGGTAAAGCCGCGTATAGCACGTGCACATATGGCGCAGGCGTGCTGTATATAATTTTGCCACAAGAAATTCTGGGCCCCCTCCGCACAAAACTAAAGAAGATGGGACAACCTTATACAGTACCATCTTTCAGTCTAAGCAGCCACCTTGAATCCCACATTGGAGCTGCCTTGAATCCCAATTTGGGAGAAAGGCGGGGTATTAATCCCATAAATAGATAAATAAATACACTTCTATAAATAGATCAGAATATTATCTGCATATCTTTTAGTGCACTAATAAAAATGAAACATGATCACTCTAGCCTCACAGGTAGGTGGCTCAAAATATTCTCATTTGTGCATTTCTGGAGGTAGTCATGGTTGGGAAAAGGATAAAGAATGGATGGTCTTTGAAATTTTCCCCTTGAAATGTGAAAGAAAGAATGTAAATAGATTTTCCAAATAGGTGCTCTGTACCTTTATTTGTAAGATAATACTTTGGAGATATTTATCATCTTTAAACATTATTGATAAGCTTGGTCCTTCACCACATGTTTTTTCTTCGATTTTGTTGTTAATAACCGGACGAGTGAATGCATCAAAGTATCGATCAGGAACAAGGTTTGCCAGAGATAAAACAGTTGCCTGAAACTGAGTGACGATTTCTGACATACAATCCTTTTAGACAAAATAGAAGAGAATCTCTTTTTATAAAAAGCTTGCAGTCTTCAAAGAAAGAACATTTGTATTTTACCTTTACAGCACTTTTCAAAGGTCTCTGAATAAAAATAAAAATCAACTTTACAAGAATTGTTACTATTATTATCCCCACACTGTAGATGAAACGGGCCTTGATGATGGAGATGGCTTGCTGAAAGCAACCCATTTTTTTTTCTCGGCAAGGATGATATTTAAGTCAGAAACTTTCTTGTTTATACCTCAGACTCTTAATCACTAAGTGATTAAATACTATGGGATGCAGTGGCTTAGTGGTTAAGACACCACTTCCCACAATTGGAAGATCCAAAGTTTGGCAGTTCAAGGCCCAAGTGGTGCATGATGGGGTGAGCTCCTGACTAGACCCAGCTTCTGCCAACCTAGCAATTTGAAAGCATGCAAATACAAGTAGATTAATAGATACCACTTCAGAGGGAAGGCAACAGTGCTCAGTGCAGACATGCTGGCCACATGGCCACTGGATTCGTCTTCAGACTTTGCTAGCTCTTCGGCTTAGTAACGGAGACAAGCACCGCTCCCTACAGTTGGTTACAACTAGACATTCATATTTTAAAATATGATATTGTATGATGATGGGGTGGCACCCTGCCTCTATTTAAAGAACTCCAAAGAAGAAAGCTCCATCACCCTTTGGGGCAGTCTGTTCCACTCTTGTACAGCAATGAGTTTAATAAGTTCTTCCTAATGTTTAGGGAGAATCTTTTTTCTTGTAATTTGTATTCACTGGTTCATGTCCTAATTTCTTCGTCCATCTAAACTTGGTCCATCTTCTACAAAATTTTCCATCAAATATTTGAAGATGTTATCATAGCACCTCTCAGTCTTCTCTTTTCCAAGTTCCAAGCTGCCTAAGCCATTTTTCATAATGCTTGGTTTCTAGACATTTTACCATCTTGGTTTTTCTCCTCTGGACACATTCCAGATTGTCAATATCCTTGGATTGTAGTGCCCAGAACAGGATAAAGTGTCCCACATATGGTCTTACCAAAGTTCAACACAGTGGTATGAATACCTCCTTTCAGCTGGACATTATACTCTTGCTGATGCAGTGTAAAATCTCATTAATTTTATTGGCCACCGCATCACACTTTTGACTCGTGTTTAACTTTTGGTCTACAAAGACCTTGTATTCTTTTCAAAGATTTCAATTTCAGTATATAGGAATTATGAATTACGTGTAGACAGATTTAGCACCAAATTAATTACCTGAGGGCAATGGTGACAAGGAAGAATTTTCTAAGCCATTGAGAGTTAGGAGGCTTGGATGTCACACTAGCCATGCAGTTGTGACTTGTTATGCATCTTATCTAGGAAGATAATTGCTAATTGGAAGATAATTGCTATTTTTTGTTTTGTTATTTTCTGCCAAGTGACCCAGAAGCGAAAAAATCTGTTTCCCACAAATACTACTGGAACACTTCCATGCCTCCCTCTTAATTTGCAATCCTCAATAACAGCATAATGAGAGCATAAGACTTTCTAGCAACAACCACCTAGCCTTCTGCCTTCTTTATCAGAAAAAGCGAAGTGCTGCTTTTGGAAAGATTTTCTTTAAGCTACATCCACCACTACTAAGTTTAGTCCTAGATGGTGGAACTGGATTTGAGAGATATCTTCTTGCACCCTGTAAAGATTTAAGAAATAGAGGATGGCGTCTTCCATAAGGCATAGATTACTTTCAGGAGAGAAAGAATTGTGATTGGAGTAGACCTTCTGGACTCTTTTTTTTTTTTTTTTTGGACCCTTTTGCTCTTCGTGAAGCTTGATCTCTATTTCCAGTGCTTTACCCATCCTCATTATCTCTTCATGAAAAGAATAAACATTGTCTGAAGGTGATGGCCTACTTTGATCATCCACTTAAGACACTGTTGCTTTATCAGAATCTTGATTACCTCTGGATTTTGGGAAATATCCCCCTCCAAGCTATTTTAGGCCAAGAAAAAGGCTTTGGGGTATTGCTTCTTCTTAAAAGAATAAACTTTTTAAAATGGGGTGCTGGAGGGCTCTTCGAATCTTTGAAATGGCCTTGAGTCCTACATGTAACCCATGACCTGCTGTACAATGTTCCTCTATACAGTATATTGATTTCTCCAGTGCTCTCATTCACCTTTACATACCTTCTTCTATATTAGTTACTCCATTCCTGCTTACCTGCACTTACATTTGGATCACTCATGCAACAGATAGTGGACAAATCTTTTTCATGTTGTTTTGTCTTAGGTTGCCTATGCCTTCCAGGTATTTCAGGCCAGGTTCCAGGGCAAATAAACACACCATCAGTCAATAAAACAATATAGAAATCCCACTGCATCTCAGTCCAATGTATACTTAGGGGTTGCATCATGCCTAAATGTTCCACCCTCACCTCTGCATGTGAAAATAAAATTGCATTGCCCATGATCACAATTATTTTTCATACAGTAACTTGTTCAATAAAATAGTTCTTAAACCTGAAAATCATCCAAAGTTGGTTCAAATAGTAGTGCATGGATTTCCAAAATTAGCTCCGCAAGAAACATGGGTAAAGACTCATCTTCTTCTGGTACCCCAATCACTGAGGTTCCCTGAGAGAAAAAAGATAAATCAGAAAATGAATTTAGATTCTTAAATTAAAAACAAGGACTCGTTTTCTCTGTCCCAGCATATTTCTGACAATAAATTATAGTCCAAAAGCCAGTAAGTAGTGTTCCTCTCTCAAAGCAACATAATTCCAACTAATCTGATGGACTCAGGAATACACACAACATTACACTTTTAGTTTACAGAACATCCCCAAAGCATCTAATTAAAATTATTTTTAAGGATATATGGAGTGATGTGCTTAAGAACAGAGCTCAGAATAGCAAGCAACATCTTTCCTCCTACCATTGTACCACAATGTGTCACTTCATCACCATATGTTTTGCATTTCTATTGCTATTCAAACATACAACCAGCTCATTCATATGCAAGTCTGTTACTAGGCACTTCATTCTATACATCTGATGAAATAGACAAGTACATACAGTGGTCCCTTCCCTTATGCGGGGATCTGTTCCGGACCACCACCACCACCATCCCCCACGTAAGGGAAATTCTGCGTATGTTTGAGCCCCATGCACCATGGGGCGCGTGTCCCATTATTCTTTCTGGCACACAGTGCCGCTTTTTCCAGCACGGCTTTCAGCATACTGATCCAGACTAACATGGGTATATTTTAGTATTTACATGTGAAATGAAACAGCCTGGTCAACTAAGACTAGCTGAAATAAACAAAAACATTTTGAATCTTCTAGAGACCACTGGAAAGCTTCTTCCAAAATACATCCCAGGATGATTTTTTTTTCTTTTGAGAGCCTCCACTTTTCTTTTGTTGTTGTCTTTTAAGTTAACGTCAATCCATGGCGACCCTATGAATGAGATACCTTCATGTCACCCTGTCCTCAGCTACCCGGCTCAACCCCTAAAACTGCACTTATGATTTCCATTTTGGTGACCAAAATTGTAGCTCTATGCTTTTTCAACATACCAGAACAGCTGGTGAGGCAAGCTAATTGCTTTCCCCTTTGCTTTCTGCTTTGCTTTTCACATACGCTCAGTAAGTGATTCTAGAGGCAGCTGTTTACCTTGGCTGTTGGACATAAACTCAAATAGCAAGGGGCTCACAAGGATGGAGACATATTGAATTGTAAAGGAAGTGTCTTTGTTTTTATTGTGATGCAAATGGATGTTAAATTCCCTGGACTCTGAAAATCTCCCAGTTGCCACATGGCCAGGAGGAGGAGGAGCCAGCCTGCAAGATATACCCCTTCGTGCCATCTTTACTAAGAACAGAAACTACAAAATACAGGCCTATGACTAACATTTTCATTTTTAAGGTCTTGTTTGGTTTGTAACAAAATGGAGTCCCTTATAAAAACTGGAAAATCAAGGTTTGGTATTTGAAATTTATACTTTTTTTTAACATTTTCAAACCTGGATGCTTGAATCCACGTATAAAAAATCAGTGTATCAGAAGGGCCGGCCATATACTGTCTATACTCTTTACAACATCCCTATCAATTTTTTTTTATTGATAGCACGGTACAGGGAGGCCTGCTGGTGCCTATCTTTCCTCCAAAGGGAAGCCTCAGCCGCCAAACTGCGCAGCTTCCTTTTGGAGGAAAAAGAACCCGCGAAAAGCAGGTTCTTTTTGCCCTGCAGGGCGGACGTTGTGAGTGTGCCAATGGTGCACTCATGATATCACAGACGTGGTGTGATGTGTGGACGCTATGCGTCCATCACATCACAATGGTGGTGCCCATATACACGTGGTGCACCATTGTTATGGCTCCGTGCCATACTAGGGTAAGGGACTGTATGGTTGCCGCGTGGTCCCTTAATTGTAGTATGGCGCCAGCACGGTGCTTTAGCACCATGTGTACCACGCCAATGTTAAAAAATTTAATCAGACCAATCATTTAATCATTCTTCCTCAGGCTTTGTGTGACTTTTAATTCTTTTAAAGTTTCCTAAAGAGCTCTCTCTTCCAGACTGTGACTTTTAAATCTAATAATGGGGCTGTACATACAGGTGGTGAAACTCCGCCCCTTTGCTGTGTATTGTTCCTAGAGCAGCCAAACCGTGCAGGAACGATACGCAGTCAGGAAGAAGCTGCCTAAAGCAGCTTCTTCCTCGCAGTGTCATAAGGGTTGCAATGTAGCCCTGTGACACCACTTCCTGTGTGCGATGTGCAGACGCTGTGCAATCTCGCATGTCATCATGGTAGCCCCCGTGTGGACGGGAGGCCAACATGACGGCAGTGGTGGCACGTTCTAGGGTTCTGGAGCGTGTGGTGGCTGCGCACTCTGAAATCCTAGAATCGGCACCGCCATACTGCTTCCTGCCCATGAGTACCAGGCCAATGTTTCCTGAACTACACCCTCTTCCAACTATATCAGGTCTCCAAAAATGTAATCTTAAGGAAGACTAATTATTTATTTATTATAATGGTAAAGCATATACTTCTTTCCTCCTCTTCCTCAGCTATAAAGTGGTCAGCTTTATTATTTTTGTCTTTCTAAAAGCAATAAAATAAAAGTGCAAATAACATGTTATTGTCAAAAGTTGCCATATTTTAAGGATGAAATATGAACAGAAAATGTATTTACTTTCTAAATTATGTATCATGTATAATGAAAAGTCAATTATGTATAATATTTCTGGGAAATGTGTGTTGATCTCTACTAAGAAAAGGCATCTTAACAGAATATGAAAAATTGAAATTCTAACATAAAAGGAGATAGATAGTATGAACCTTATCATATTAAAAAAGAAACATGAACGGCAGTGAGACAGAAGTGGCTTTCTGATCACCTTCCCGCATACCCACAAAATACTTCCACTCTACTGCTGAGAGAGACGACTGTAAATATGTGCCTTTTGTCCTGCTGGAAAAATCCATTTGGCAAAAGCCAAATGACTTGCTCCATCTGGATGGAGAACAGACATACGACAATGTCATGTGGAAATATAAGAGAAAAAGCCACTTCTATCTTGCTGCCTCTTGTCTTTCTTTGGTAATGCAATAAGGGGTGAAACAGACGATCCCTGAGTAAGCCAGACTGGGGCCATAGCAACTGCATGCTGTGGGCCCAATCTGCCTTTTGGCTGGCCCAAAATGAAGCGGCAAATTGTCGCTCCTTCTTACACTGGCAAAAAACTGGCTTTTCTGCCCTGCCACAACTTTAAGGCGTTCTGGCAGCATGCGACATCTAAAAGCTGTGCCGCTGGAGTGCCCAGAAGCTGGCCCATATGTGGGCAGCTGGGCAGTGTGAAGCCGGCTTCCATGCGTCTTGGAGGCATGTGTTATGCATATGCTACGCCCCCAAGCCGACTGGAAGCTGGCTTTTTATGCCAATCTGTTCTGGCTCTAAGTCAGGACAAAATGAAAAAGACTGATGTTAATCAACAGAAAGCATAAGACTTTTGTTCAAAATAGTTTCATTTTTCTTAAGCATCTGAACAGTGACAGACTTGCCAATTTAAAAACATACATGGCCTTAACTAAATCCACTTTACCTTCTTCTCCACAACTTCAGGTGCTTCTTCTGTATTCCACTTCAGGATCACCTCTGAAGGAGGTGTTCTTTTCAACTTTTCAGTAAGGTAATTCAAAAGGGCAGTGACAGATTTTACTGCCAAAACATGCATAGTGTTTACTATAAGGTAGTCAGCAAGACGAATAAAGCTGGGAAGAAAAAAACAAAGCAATACAGAATTTTGTTGATGGGAGAGGTAATATCATAGCTCCTCATATATACTCAAAGTGCAATATACTTCAGTGAGAATTTTCCACAAAAAAAACAAAAACAAAACTTGTTGCTGTAGTTTTGGGTTTAAAAAAAACCCCAAAAACAAATAACACTTCTGTGTTCCCAGACTAATTTTCAGCACTAGCTGCAACATTTTATTCCCAACTTTGAGTAGAATTGAGCTCTTTTGAATTCTGAGAAGTACTGGGATAAAAATGTATCTACTTCTCTTCCCATGTCTTTTTACTTTTTTATGATTATAATGCTATAGCACATAGTATAGAATAGAATCTTTATTATGGTCATAGGCTAGCACAGGTAGAAACGGGATACAGATTAAAAGAAGGTAAAAACACAGATCAAAGATACTCATTGCCTGGCAAATTTTAACTGCAGTTGCACAGAATGTGGAAACTTTATATATTGTATCAAGATTGATGTCTGGAAGCAACAGAGAAGTGTAAAATTGACCAGCGTGTCCTTGATATGCAATAGAGGTGAAATAAGTCCAAGGCAGACATTCCTGTAGTATGAGCACTGTAATAATACATCATATGTTGTTTCTATTTGGCCAGAGGGGCATAGTATGTCTGACAAGGGGATCTTCATATATCGGCCTTCAAGGACAGCTGAGAGAAAGGCATGACATTGCGCCAAAGTAAATGATCTCCATTGTTTAGATACTTCAAGTTTTGCTAAGTTATGTCATAGGTAATGCCAAACATCTATTGGGTTTGCTAGCAATAAAAGTTGGAGCACTTGCTAGATCCAGTTCTCGCTTTGAATCTACCACCCATAGTTTGATAATTGCTTTAGCCTTATCATATCCCATGCCACGACTTTAAGGCAGAAAATTTGGAGAGAAGCCCAGTGATGAAACTTTAGTCATCACTGTGTGTTTCTTCATAAACTGGAAGTCATCAATCAAGGTTAGTGGCACAAGGCCGGTGGGACAGAGTGTGAGCCAGTAGCTGTGTATAGTCACCCACATTCTGGTCTCCATTTTCATAAAGCCTGACTTCAGACTCAGAGTTCCATTAGAGACACATTTTGGAGCTTGGAAAGCTGATCTTAGAAATTTAAATTGTACTAGTGGTGCAAAGTTGAGGAGGGGGTCTCAGCTGGAATCCAAAGGAATTGTTCAACTGATTTGGCTTCAAAATGTCTGGGCACTGCTGGTATATAATGGCCTCCTCTTGACTAAGAAATTTCAGGATGGCTGTTGAGCTCCTCTATGCATCACAAGCAGCATACTCCTTATGTGCTTTTCTACTAACACTAGCATAAAAGATCCCCCCCCCCCCTCAAATTTTGAAACAGGAGACCTGCTCAATCCTATGGCCATCTATATTCCAGATATTGTTCTTGGACCTTTTAAAGAAATGCCATGATTTTAAGGTGGTTTTTAAATATATAGTTGAATACTAGGTGACCTGCTCTGCAGTACTCTGTTTTAGTGCTCTTTCTAGGCCATTGAGTGTTCTTGAAAGTACTGCTGTGTCATATGCATAAAGCAGAGCTGAGATATGCATTCCCTCTAGTTTTGGAGGCTGGACGTTTGTGTTGTTGAAATGACACACCTGACACACCATGCCACTGATTTATAAGTTGAACAGAAGTGGAGATAGAATGCAGCCTTCCTTGCTGCCCTTCTCAGTGACAATGGCATTGGTGAGAATACCCTGGGGTTTACATCAAGGAAGCATCCAGTTTTTCCCACAGTTTGGTTCAAGATGCTTTCAAGTCTATAAAGGCAACAGAAAGAGAGAGAGAGAGAGAGATTGTGTTGCAGGTGGAATATTTTTCAATGAAATGATGCAGTAGAAGGCTTTGATCTATGGTGGATTGGTCTTCTCTAAAGCCAGCTTCTTCCTCGGCAGGTATGTTTTCCTGTTGAAGTCAGGTCTAGAGCTTCCACTGTAAGTGTCTTACATAAAGTTTTCCAATCATATTGAGACTAATTGATTTATAGTTGTCAGGATCCTTCCTCCTTCCTTTTCAAAATATGGGGACAATGATAGCAAGCCCCCAGCCCTTGGGCGCTCGACCATAGTTGTCAATACAGATGAAAAATGAGGCCAGAATAGGGCCCCAGAATTCCAATTTTTTAAATGGCTTCTGAAGGTATTAAATCTTACCCTGGAGCCTTGCCCATTCTCAGATGAGCTGCAAGGTCCTTGATCTCTGATGCTGTCACCAGTGTCCATCTTGAGAGATTCTTTATATTTTGGCTCGTACATCCACTTTCAATGTAGTTCCACCTTCAACATCCATATAAAGTACTTGAAAGGGATCCTCCCAGAGCCCCGGAGGGATGTGACAGTCCACTGTAACTGGTGCATTACTTTGGGAACTTGGTGTAATATGTCCAAAATGAAGCTTAGATACTGTATTTGACTGCCTGGATAAATTGTGTCCAATTATTCTTCATGGCTTCTTCTTCTTCTTTTTAGTACACCATCAATTTTTGTAGCTTCTCTTCTGCTGAAGCAGTTTTAACACAGCTTCTGGCATAGTATTGGATACATAACCCTGGTAAATGGCAATGAGAACCTTATTAGCATTAATACATTCCTTGTGGAACTATGGCTTGAGTGGTGCTGTTGTCGCCTTCAGTGTGCACTATTCTGGTAGTTCAAATACTGGAATAACACTTGGGTAAGTGTGTTGCAGTTCCTCAAATGTTCATCAGGGGACTTGGATGATATCAGGGCAGTCCAAAGACAGTGAAGGTGGTTTGAGGCCAATATTTCACATTGTTTGATATATTTGAGGGGTGGTCCATTTAGCTCAGTGGTCCATTTAGCTCCTTCCTGGTGGCAATAAAGAGAGCTGATAACAATCCTTAGTATGTGTCTCCTGAGTAAAATCCCTTAGGTATATCTGAATTTCAAAATTATCACTTTCAAACCTGGGTCCTTAGCATAGGGGAGAAAGTCCCTAAAATGATTATATGTTCAATGGTGCTCATTCTGGACCCAGAGAGATAAGTGAATTCAGCTGGACAGTCTCTTTTCTGAGCACTGTTTAACATACAAAGGTTTAGTCTGAAGACTGTTTGAGTCAGACATAGGCCTGAAAAAATTGATTTCTTGTCTTTTGAGCATCGCATCTTGTCATCTTCAAGGTTAGGAGGAGGGTGTTTGTGCTGGGTATACAGGATATGATTGTTGAAGCCCAGTCTAACATTTAAATCTCCCCCCCTCCCCCCAACCAGGACTACAAATTCATTTGGATTCTACAAAGAGATTAGCAGGATATGATTCCAGGTCAGTCCACAAGTTTCTGATTTGGGATTTCTTCGTCACCTGAGGCATGTAGAGATTTATTATCAGCAGAGTGCAGTGGTTAAATTGGATTAGCACTGTCTGTTTGTTGTTTCTATTGTGATGAGGTCACAGAAAACCTCATCCTTAAAGACCGATAGTTTTGATGTAATGTGCTTACCAAAGGAATTTATTATTTTGTGTTTGTGACAGTCTTTTAATTCAATTGTTTTGCTGTGGGAGTTTACCATCTGGGAAAATAATCTTACAACTGACTTCCTGCCATTCCAAATATAGACACTGAGATTAATTTCTAAGAGGAATCGATAATTCTGTAATACAGTCCACCCTCCATATCCGCAGACTTGCTATCTGCGGATTTGAGCATACGCCGATATCAAGTCCATGGGGGGGGGGGGTGGCATTGGCAGAGGAGGAGGAGGGAGAACAAGAATGAGGAAAAGCGGAGAAGAGGAAGAGGAGGAAAAGGAGGACGAAGAGCGGAGAAGAGGAGGAAGAGGAAAAAGAGGAGGACGAGCGGTGGCAGGGCAACAGAGGTGGAAGAGAAATGCCACGACAGCACCGACAGGGAAGAAATGGGGGAAGAGAAGAGGGGGAGGAGGCGGGGAAGAAGAGGTATCCCCTGCTGCCTGCTGCAGTGAGAACGGTGAGGCTGGCATTGGAGAGAGGATGGGGACAATGGGACTTGAGTATCTGTGAATTTTGGTATCCGTGGGGGGGGGGGTCTGGAACGGATCCCCTGTGGATACCGAGGGCTCACTGTACACAGCAATGTTGGGCTACATCCGTGTGTCCTGATGAGATGGGCAATCTTCCTCCATGTGACCAAAAACTAGCTGCTATTTTAACCCTGTTTGTCATCAGGGTTTTGCTTGTGAAAGGCTTGTTGGAATTTCTCTACCTTCTTTGCAATATCATTTAAGTCTCCGCAATATTAGAATATTAGAATCAATGTTTCTGCAAACAACAGGCAGACCTCATGGAAGCGCTGAACATTACTGCCAGCAAGTTCCAGGGGGTTGTCTCTGCTATCTTGCTGCTCTGGAAAGTAGTTTATATTGGACTTGAAGAACTGAGGAGGCTATTTTACTTAATTCAGATTTCTGTAACAACTTAGAGAGTGGAAAAAAAAGATGTAGTTGCAAATCTGTTATTCACAAGTTGTGTTATCTCTGCTGTTGGAAAAAGTGAGTCAATCTCCATATGTTTTGCTGCTTTGAAAGATTCCTGGATTTCAATATTGTTGTTGGGACTGGCCCAGATTCTTTTCTTGCCTTTGTGTGGCATTTTAAGATGTATGGAGGTGATTGAGCCAGATAATGTTGGAAGATTAACTCAGCAGTAGTTAGTCATTGCCATCTTGCCCTGTCTCTGCTACAGCATGTAAGTACACCAACAAAACGGTGCTTTTGCATTACAGCCAAGAATCCCCCTCTTTGGAACAGCCCAAGCACACATTCAAGACATGACTACAAACAGACCTGGGGGGAAAATGAAAAGCATGTTTGCCCTCCGGTCTTCTGGTACCTCACCTATTCTCCAAGGTTTTTCAAAAATGATGGCAAGTTGTTAAGGGTACATCAGCAAATTCCTTCCATATGCTCAGATGCAGTTCATCTCACCCTGCCAATCTAAACTCGTTTAGGTTAACTTGGTGATTCCTCAATATCAAGCTTGATTTGCAGTTTGGATCTCTTACCATCTCTGGAGTCATTCTTGCATACAGCTCTTTTTGCCATGAACTGAAGCAAAATAGGTATTGAGCCATTCTGCCTTTTTGTTGTGATCTATTAACATTTTACTAAACCTACTGATCTGCTGCCCCACTATTTCCTTGGTTATTCTCTTGTTTTAAACCTATCTGAAAAAACTCTTTCTGCTGCTCCATTTCCCTCATTCTGAGATTTAGCTTTCTTTACAATATTACTGCAAGCTTCGGTTCCATACATGCACTCTTCCTTGGTAATTCATCCTTCCTTCCATTCTTTATATATAAAGAACTCATTTTCCTTTTAACTTACTCCTTGAGTTTACTGTGCAGCTACATGGACTTCTTCAGATGCATATCTTTTCTTTTTCTTCCATGGAATTGTTTGTGATTGGGTTTTTTGCAACTGCTTCTTCATGAATTCCCACCCTTGCTGAACGTCTTCTTTCACATCTCTATCCCTGGGATTCCACCTAGCATTTCCATGAGCTTTATAAAATCAGGTTTCCTGAACTCCAAGCTCTATTTTTGACAATACTCTTCTTTGGCCTGTCCCAAAGCTGTGAATTCCAGCATTATACAATCACTTTCCACTCAAGTGATATTAATCATGCTAGTAAGTATGTGATAGTATTTAGAAGCCAGCATAGTGGACTTTATGCAAGCACTTCCTGTGGGGATATACACTTGGCTATTCATTTGCAAGAAACACTTCAAGAAAAAAATTAACTTCTTACATTATTATTTCTAAATTAGGAAAAAGAACAATTAGATGTGGATCTGCAAAGTGCCAAATACCAACCATGTCAGTCTTCCACACTGAGCTCTTTTGTTGGCCTGTTCTGTGTATGTCATTTTTTCAGCTTGTTCACCATAAAGATCTTTGTCAGTCCGGGGAATCATAGCACTTCCAGCAGCTAGTCTTGGTGTCATCGTTATCTGTTCTGGAAAAAAATATACATGTACATTGCTGAAACAATTCGAAGTACAAAACTAAACCAATGTGTAGGAAACAGATAATATATTCATTTTTAAAACATTAACTACTCTAATGCCCAACAATTTTGTACCTGAACTCTCTGTTGCGTAATAGTAATCATCAGGGGTAAAACCTGACTCAAGCAGTGCAGTTCTGCATGCACCCCCTACGACTTCTTTGGCTAATTCCCTGAACTCTGACAGACGAGACATCACCTGAAAATTACAATGCAGTTAAGAGTTTATATTTCACCTCACTAAAAGTACATACAAAACCTTGAAAGACCAAACAGCCAATGAAACTCACTTCTTTTAGCTGATCCAACTGAGTACCTTTGAATTCTACCAGTGTGTATATATAGCCCTTTTCAATTTGACAGAGTGCCAAGTCACTGATCTGGTAGCACATTTCTTGAATATTCAGAATTGCTGGTCTCAGACACTGTAAAATAGTAAGAATCTGTTAATGAGATCAAAACACTGGAATTTATCTTGAAGCTTTCTCATAGAGGCCGTGCAGACTACCACTAAGGAGCTGCCTGCAGCCGCCTTCAGGTGCACTGGAATGAGTCCGCAGTAACTGCACGCTGCGGCCACAATCTGGTCGTTCTAGCATGCAAAAAGGAGCTGCAAAACTGTTTGCGCCCTGGAATAGGAGCGATAGCCACGGCATTGCAGCTTTAAGGCGCTCCTTTGGCTCTGCACCGTGTGGAGCACTGTGCTGCCGCACACCATGTGCAGTGGCACGTGGCGTCACAGCGCCCTGGGGTGGAGTCAGAGCATGCATCATGTGGAAGCCATGCCCTGACTCTGCCCCCAGGCCAGCCTTAATAGCCAGTCTGCACAGGGCCATAGTTGGCATAAAAGAGCATAAAGATTAGCTTTATATTCCCAATAAGGCTGAAAGGGAGGAAATCAAGGGGTTAGACCCTTTCATTCTTTTTTGCTTCAGTTGCTCCCCACTTCCATTCCAAGGCCAGGTTTGTGTGAGATGAATCCTTTTGAAAAACAATTAGCATTTTCTTAGGAAGAGGAGTCAGACTGCAGTATGAAAGGGAAAATGCTTGGGAAATGCCTTTACGTCATGTGGTTAAATACAGAGCCGGGGAGTTTCTGAGTGTGAGCGCTGGCTTCAGCGAGACTGTTTGAGTGTATAAAGATATGGAGTGAATGAGCCAGTGATTAAAACAAAGTGTGTGGTGGCTCTTGTATTCTTTCATTACACTAGCTAGAATATACTTTCATGATAAATTCCAACCTTTCTCCCCCCTCCCCTTTGCTGATATAACATAGATTGGTTTTACAATAATGGTGGGATGACCTGAATGAATCAAAACTGTCTGATTGTGAAGAGAGAACCTGTTGTAGATCATAAGGATCCAAAAACCTGCAAAAATCAGCAATTTGAGGCAGCTTTAACTGCCTTGGTTCAATGCTAGAAAATTTTGGGAACTGTATTTTTGTGAGTTATTTAGCCTTCTCTGTCAGAGAGTTCTGGTTCCACAATAAACTGCAGTTCTCAGGATTCCCTAGCACTAAGCCAGGGCAGTTAAAGCCATCTCAAACTGGATTATTTTTGCAGTGTGTTCTGAAAGTTGATTCAGCCACTAATATCTTATTTGATGTGCTTTGTAACCACATTCATTGGAGACCTTGCGGACCACATAAGCATTTAGTGAAAAAGCTATTAAAGTAGTGCTTTGCTCTATATAGATTGTGTGGTCAAGTATTGAGGAACAGGAACACGTTCCTTAGGTTAGAAAAAAAAAGCACATACTCATAAGATGAGCAGAAAGATAATATGTAGGAAGAGTAGAAGAAGAAGGTGAAGGAACAAAAAGATGCCAGCTGGTCAGGCAGGTGCTGTGACACTGGCCTCAAGCTAGCACAAAGGGGCAGTCTGCTTCGCCCTTCAGTGTCCAACACTTTTTATATAGATCACCTCAGTAATAAAAGCATACATACAGCATTAACAATGAATAAGTTCTTCTGCAAAGCTCGGCGACACATATTTATCTTCTTCGAGCGGACATTCTTCCTCCATACATTAAATGACTTCCATTTGCGAAATATTGTAAATATAGTAATTTTGGTAAGTGCTCTGTGATAGAGATATTCCTGCTCCCAGCGCTGAAGTTCCAGATACTCAACTTCCCCATTACATGTATGAATAATTGCATTTGGGCTAATCGTGTAGTAGTCATTTTTGTTAATGCCATCATAACTTACAATTCTATAAATAAATGAAAACATTTAATTTAGTAGAATATATAGTAACTTAATTCCCTCAACTGCCATCCTCTGAACAAGGGGGCAACAGATTAATTTCTTTCTGTGGCTGTTCTGAACCTGTAAGAAAGGAGAGACTAATAAGAACTATTTCAGATATTTTCAGTTTTCTTATTTAAAACCAAATTATTCATCTCTCCACTGCACACATTCTGGTTCCAATTCACTGGTTAACAGAAGGGGAAAAGAGTGCAGGAAATTAATAGAACTTTCCACCATGTCAAGATTTATTTCTAACATTTCTTAGGAAAAGAACACTATTACTTTTGTAGTTCTTGGGAAGTCACATAAATATTTTCCTCTACAGGTCTTTTAGCAGTAGATTGAGATAATTGGTAATATATGAATGCACTCTGGGAAAAGTGACATGGCTGGGTGGTTGTTGATGGTCATGGATCAATTCACCGGATGATTCCTTCTCGTAAGACTCAGATACAGTGCACCCGTGTCATACACAGGCATGCTTTACATGGCTTTCAGCATACGCTAAAAGCCGTGCGAGGAGAAGGGGCGGCGCGTCCCATAGGGAACAATGGGGTGCGTGCCAATGGCGCGCGCACACCGCCGCGCCACCACATGATGAGCCCCATTAATTTAAATGGGGCTCGAGCTTTATGCGGGGGAATCTGGAACAGATCCCCTGTGTAAAGTAAGGGCGCACTGTACTTCAAACAACATGAGGTATTTGGTGAGTGCCAGACGTGTCACTTTCCCCATTTCGATTTGGGACTGAATGAGCAAGAAATACCCTGGGTGTGTGAAAGATAAGTTGCAAACCAGCAGAGTTTGTGGCATTGAACAACATTAGCAGTAGTCAGGGTGCATGTCTGTTATGACACAATCTTTAATTTTCAATTTCCTGGCTTTATAGAAGTTGAGTCAGCATATGTTAGTGTTAAACTGTAATACATGAACATTTATCATTGCATCCCCCTGCCTTTTGAAAAGAAAATGTATTATTAACAGTTTTTCATGAAAAGAAGACACAAACAAATCATTGACTGGTTAAATGTATATTAACACTTAGATATGTCTCTTTATGTTAAGAAAAGCTTGCTTCTGAATAAGATTGGATCAGACTCCAGATTTTGTTTTCACTTCCCTTCCTTTCTTTATCAATTTCTATTCCAGAGTATCCAGCTCTCAAAATTAAAAACAACCATTGTATTCCCCTGGAGTATTTTTATTTATTTTGGTTTAGGTTTTTACATTTTCAGAGTACAATCCTATGCAAGCCCCAAAGGATAAAGGTAAAGGTAGTCCCTTGACATGAATGTTTAGTGATAGAGGGTGGTGCTAATCTCCATTTCTAAGCCAAAGAGCCAGCGTTGTTCGAGGACTGCTCTGGTGATCATGTTGCCAGCATGACTGCACCGAATGCTGTTACCTTCCCACTGAGAAATGGTACCTATTTATCTACTTGCATTTGCATGCTTTCGAATTGCTAGATTGGCAGAAGCTGGGACTAGTGACAGGATCTCACCCCATCTTGCAGCACCTAGGCCTCAAACTGCCAGCCTGCCAGTCTTGCAATCAACAGTCAGCATCTTAACCACTTGAGCCTCTGTATCCCTACAAAACCCCACTGCAAGCCCTACAAAACTACATATTTCTGTGTAGATTGGGAGTAGTAGTTTTATGAGTAGCACTTTAACATTTAAAAAAAACACCTCGCCTATTCAAGACCCCCAAATTGATTATTTCTACTATTCGCTGGAATAAGGTAGCATTGCAAGGATTACAGTATTATTTCACAAACCCCTTCAGTTGAAGGACTGCTCTTCAATGGATAAAATAAGTCATTTTGTCATTTGTAGGGCCTGCAGAGAATTGTATCAAGGGGATAAATATTTTATAAGTGAATGAAGTATATTAATAGCTTTCACAAAATTTGACAGAAATATATCACAGTGTATCTGAAAAATTAGAATAAAAATCATTTTTATTAGAATAAAAATCTGGAATATTTGTAGGTTGCATCAAATAGACAAGGGATGCCAGGTTTCCTGTTATCAGGTCAATAGCTATAATTTCTATCAGCACCAGAATTTTAAATGATAAAATGGCAGAAATTCAGATTTTAATGTGTGCGACTGGCCTTAAGATGGTACACTATGCCTCTTTATTGTGTGTTCAGTATCACAACTAGCAGCTTTCGGGGGGAGGGGGAACAGCAGTACCATCTGCCCTTGCCATACGCAGGGGATCCATTCTGGACCACCCACGTAAGGCAAATTTCACATATGCTGGAGTCCCATTGATTTGTCCCGAGTATAGGTTACACATCAGGACGATTAAGTGTAATGGCACTCTCATTCCTCTAAGAACAATCCATAGCTTTGATTGGTCTATGCAGTCAAATGTTTTGCTATAGCACATTCAAATTTTCTTCTGGCATTCCCTTGTGTACTCCATTATCTATTGTATGCTTGCACTGTGATCCCTAGTGTCTCTTCTATTCCTGAATCCAGTTTGCACATGTGGGATTATTTATTTATTTTGCTCCATATGTGGTAAGAGTCTTTCCTGCAGAATTTTGAGCATGACTTTGCTTGCATGGGAAATTAGTGCAATGGTCCCATAATTACAGATATCTTTTATGTCTCCTGTTTTGTCAATGGGAATGTATATCAATCATTTCCAATCTGTGGGCCACTGTTTTGTTTTCCATATTTGTCAGCAGACTTTAGTTAGAACAGAACTTCATCCTGTCTCTGTGGATTGTAGCGCTTCTACTGGTATGTCATCTGTTCCTGGTGATTTATTCTTCCCAACTGATTTGAGTGTTGCTTTTATTTTGCTTTCCTAGTGCAGCATTTTTTTTTTTTTGGTTGGCTGTGTTGTCTGGAAAAGAAGATTTCCAGACAATGAATAGGCAATGCCTGCAATGCCTGGATTTCAGGTGGTTGGTTTGTTTGTTTACTTTGCTTTTTAAAGGCTGCCTTTCCAGAACACCGTGGCCCTAAGAAATCACCTAGAAGCCAGGCACTGAAAAAAATATGCTGCTCAACATCTCCAGCTTTCTTCTTCTGATAACAATTGGGACAGTTCTGTTGGCTGCTGAGGCCACAACCTTTTATCTGTTGTTGCTACCTTGTAAATCTAGTAGTATAAACAGGAAATTTATAATTCACCTTATACTCAAAAAAGCTAATTATCATAAAATTGATCACTGTAAAGTTCAAATAATATAACTCACTTCAGTTTATATGGTTCATACTCAGTTGATGACCTAGGCACTGCAGGAGTCATATATAGGAATCCAAGGTTTTTGTTTTCACATATCGTTCTTATAATTTGCAAAGGATCTGTAATATTAGCTTTAATTACTGCTTCTGGTTCTTGAAATGTACGAAGTGGTGGAGTAGGGCTTGGTATGGAAGCACTGAGCTTTACTGCACTACGTGGCTGTTTAGGAGGAGTCGGGAGTCGATCTTTAGCACTCAGTAACTGTAAAGGCAAAGTAAATGGAACTTAGACATACTGTTTACTTTAAAACCCCAAATTATCTATGTTCAACTGATTCTCTAATCACAATTTGTAAGAAAATCCCAGCATCTCATTGCAAATTTAGAGTGCCAACAGGGGTAGTTTATTATCACAACGGCCCTTTTGACAAGACTATCGCTGAGTAGCAAAATGAAAAGGCTATCATACTTGCATTCTCTTCCTCAACACAACTATGGCCCGTTACAAACCGTCACCCTAGTACGTGCTGAGCACATACTAGGGTTAGAAAGGGGCGTCCTTTCTGGACGCCCCTAACACTAGTACACGCTAGGCACATACAAAATGGCGGCACCTGTTCTACACGGGCGCCGCCATCTTGATGTAGCGGACGCTTAGCATCCGCACGTCGCACAGTGCTAATGACGTCACGAGTGCACCATTGGTGCCTTGCGGCGTCATTAGCGCGCTGCAAGAAGAAGCTGCATTTTGCAGCTTCTTTTTTGCTGCGTGGAGAGCTGCGCGGTTTGGCCGCTGAGGCTCCTCCATGCAGCAAATGAAGGCGCTTTTCAGACCACCCTTTTGGGCGGTCTGTAAAGCGCCAGTGACATCAGAAACTTTTGCTTCCCGATTTAACTAATAAATGTTTCTCATTACATATGCTGTAGGAACTCTACTTACCTTAAATTCTAGTATATCATTCTTTCTTGTTTGAAGAAACCACATATTAATTTAATAAAATTCCTCAGTTTGAATTTAATTGGAGACTGGTTAGCTTAAAACTGGAAGCAGAGGATCTCTTCCATGCAGCAACACAGAAACAAGATGGGAGGAGAAAAAACAGTTTTGCTGCCTGAAGTGGCCAAAAGGCATTTGGCTTCATTTTGATTGGACTGGCAATTGAATCTTACCTTGGGCTTTAAACAAGATAGTATCTTCCTATCTTAGGAGGTTAGCTGCACAACATACACAACTCTGTCCTTCCAACACCTCTCTGCATATTCATCAACATAACACTGAACAACAGTCTATGTGAGATTTATATGTGGATCAGCTGACCTGAAAACTCTATAAGTGTGCTATAAAACTTTTCAAAAGCATAATTACGGGCCTTATCTCGCCAATATACAACAATGTCAAAGCTTTTAAATACAATGACAACACTATTTAATACAATAAATAGAAAAAGGAATGATAGACAATGTAAACCTCCCAGGGGTGGAAATCATCACAGGGCCCTCCAGATTTTGTTAGACGGCAACTCTCAGCATTCATCACCATTAACCAATGTTGCTAGGAACTGCACTTAAATAGCATGTAAAGGGCCACATGTTCACCACACCTCTCTTAAACCTATCTTGCTGTTGTTAACAAATGTGTATCAGCCATGTAAGTACAAGAGGTGTTGAACAAGAGCATGACATTTATACCACTTCTGTTTTCATCCAAATATCTTGCAAATCAAAGCTGTGAATACTGCCCTGTATATCTTTGTTACACATAATCTTCAATGACAAGAATAATTCCAGACCAGACCAGACCATATGTTATACTTCCTACACTTGTCCCTCATTAATAAAAACAGATTAACAAAGTCTACACAGAAAGAGCACTGTGTAGAAAGAGGGATGAGTTTAAGTCTTCGGATATCATATATCTCCCTGAAGGGACAGAAAATGCTTATATTTTGCAAGAATAGCTTGCGGCATGGGATCATTTCCCACAAAGATCAATTTAAACTAAAGTGGTCATCAAGTTGCTGACTGTTACTCTTTATCTGCTCTTAGGGGAGACATGGAACTGCAATCTCTTGCATGAGATAAAAATGGCTCCCACACCTTATGCAGTTTCCGAGGGGTGAGAAACTGCAGGTGTGGGGGCCATTTTCACCTCATGCACCCCTCTGGTGGATGCACCCTCACATGTGAGCATGCCATAAGTGATATAATGTCACTCCTGGTCATCGTTTTAACCAATTTATAGTCATTTTTTCAGAGGTTTTGGATGAATTGGAGAGCTCTGGAGGATGCAAAAAATAAATGGCTACATTTGCATCTAATCTGAACCAGTTTAGGCCACCACCCCCCATAAAAAAACAACCCACCACTCAAACTACAACTGCACATGAAAAATGTGAAATGTTTTGAAAGAACCTGGGGGTTTGGGGGGGCTGCTGTGAGGATCTTGGGAATCCAATTAGGAGTTTCAGGAGCCATGGGAGACCTGTAGGCACACTTCGCCCACACATGTCTTAACACAATCTCTATTCAGATATTTGCTTCTATACCTTCCAAAAGCTGGAAGATGGCTATCTGCATCAGGCAACCTGTGCATTTTATAACCCTAAAAAAATCAGGACAGAGGGTATCTAAATGAATAGAACATGCTTTTTACTTCGAACAGCTATCCTTCATGAGTGATAAATGGGGTAGGGTAATATATCAACAAACTTAATGTCTTAATATGGTTGCAGTCAGGCTGAATCCACACTACAGAAACAATACAGGTTGACCCCACTTTAACTGTCATCATTCCGTGCTATGGAATTCTGGGAACTGTAGTTTGTTGTGACTCAAGAGCTGTCTGAAAAAAAAAGGCTAGATGTCTCACAAAACTATAATTCCAAGATTTTTATAGCACTGAGCCATGGCAGTTAAAGTGGGGTCAAACTGCATTATTGCTGTAGTGTGAATGCAGCCTTAGATATTGAAAATAAAACCAAAACACAATTTTCTAACATATACAAACTACCTATACTTGTGGTATTCCAGAAGTTGCCTGTCTGACCTGCCCAGACATCGCAACACAGGGCTGCAAACCTTTTTCAAATTAAAGGTGGATAAATGTGCAAGATATACAGTACCCCAACCACTAATTGTAGCTTGGAGGTTAATAAAAACACTTTTACCTCTCCCAAATGATTGTTCTAAAAAGACACTGCAAATAATCTTCAAAATATTGGTTTGAAAAGGAAGGTTTAAATGATGTAACATATTTTTTAAAATGAGAGAGATGGTACCTGCTGTTCCCTCAGCTCTTCATAGATCTCACTTAACACTGGTTCCACAGAAGGAGGCCATTTTCTTTTCTCTGCTGAAGTTACAGGTTGTAATACTCCAGAAGCTAGCAACTTCTCCCTGTTCTTCTGGTAGATATATTCAGGTTGCTTGTGGTACTGATATTTTTTTAGCACAGGCTTGGTTGAGGAGAAACATAGACAATATGAAATAAAACAGTATGTGCAAGTGACAAATTCTATACAATACTATTAGGCATTTTGATGTATCTATCCTAAAGGAGTGAAAATGAAGGGAAAATGTGATCATAGCAGCCTGACCATTTAACCAGGTATCACACATCTGTACCAGCTCACTGGTTTTTTTTTAGGAAGTCTCTCCAAACAAAAGTCCACATTTGATCAAATCATAAACTCTTGACTGGTTGCTACGGTCATCTCTGAAGGCACCTTGGAATGTAAGGCTTCTACAGGTTAAGTGTCCCATGTCCTGAAATCCAAAACCTTAAATATTCCAAATCCCAAGATTGTCCACATGGGTGGCTGAGATAGTGACACCTTTGTTTTCTGATGGTTCAACACACACAAACATTGTTTGATGCACAAAATTATTTAAAACATTGTGTATAAATTTACCTTCAGACTACGCATATAAGGTGTATACAAAACTTAAATTACTTGAGTCCCATCTCCAATCATTTAAGTTTTGTATACACCTTATATGCGTAGTCTGGAGGTAAATTTATATGTATATGCAAATATTCCAAAATCTGAAAGATTCCAAAATCCAGTGCACTTCTGATAGCAAGCATTTTGGATAAGAGTAACTCAACCTGTATTTACTTTTGCCACTACCTACATTTCTCAGTCATAACTCCAGTTATAGGTACTGTATATACGCATATATAAGATACTGTATATACTCATGTAGAAGTATATACAGTACCTTATACATGAGTACATAAGGTTCTGTATGTACTCCCATATATATCTAACAAAATTAGTCAAACATTGATCCAAAAAACCTGGGTTGACTGATCTATGGGTCAATGTAACTACTGTAGTTTTACTCTGATCAAAAAAAAGAGTTCTATGAGTAGTGTGGCAAAAGATGAGAGCTTAGTCTGTTCTGGAGAACCTAAAAGAAGTACTGACCCTCTGCTACTCTTTCCTCCATGCCACCACTTTGGCCTTTTTGAATGCCTGGATGGGAAAATCACAGCAGTGGCAGATCATTGGCGCTTTCCTTCACAGAGTGCTGAGATAGCAGAGAGGGTCATTGCTTCATTAAAGTTCTCTTGTGTCAGAGTAAGCTCTTTCTTTTTGCTACTCAGAGAAGGAGATGGTTTCTGTTTTAAATAAGAGTTAATACTGTATCTTAACTCTTGCCTTTGCATCCTTTTTGACATGTGTGCATTTTCTTAGCCCCACCAAGGATGGTTGCCTTCCCCACACATCACACAGCCACCATTTACCATAGTTCCCTCATCATCATCCAGCCTTTAGTGTGAGCACAAACAGTTGTGCCTGCTGGATTTTTCAGTTCTTTGGCATTATTTTCCTTTACTTCATCCTTTGCATCCTTTGTTACATTCCCCTAAGTTTTACCCTCGACTTATCCATGGGTCAAATCAAAAGCCATAATTTTGGCCCCAAAACCTGCCCTCGATTTATATATGAGGTTGACTTATACAGTACACTAGTAAAAATGAACATATTTATATATTTACATGAATCAATTGCCTTCATCATGCATTATAAAAATGTATACATGGAGGGCAGGGATCCAGATCCTATAAAACTCTACACTCTTGCCAAACATGGTCCTACCATATATACTCTACTAATAAGTCAACCTCATATATAAGTCAAGGGCAGATTTTAGGGCCTGTGGATAAGTCAAGGTTAAAATTTAAGGGCACATAACATAGGATGTAAATGATGAAGCAAAAAGAAGAAACGCCAAAGAAGTTAAAAATTAGAGCACATATAACAGTTAGTATTCACACTAATAGCTGGATGGATGAGAGAGAAGAAGAAGGATGTCAGTGTGTCCTGGAAAGATTACACTCTTGCCTTTCACCAGGAGATGGCTCCTTTTTAATATATAACAGTTAAAGTACAGTACTCATATTGACCCATGGATAAGTCAACTCAGCTTTTGTTTTGGGTCAATTTTTAAAATAAAATTTCTAGACTTATACAGTACTTCTGTAAAACTTTCTTATCAACCTGTAATAAAGATAGAGGGCATGGGCAACCATGTCACTATTTGCTCCTGGAGAAAATGTGCCCTTGCAGCATAAAGGCTTTCAGTACATTTCAGAAGAAACAAGATAAAACTAGAACAGAGCCTCACTGAGTACAGTCAGCCCTCTGTATCCACAGATTGTTTATCCACAGATCCAAACATCCATGCCTTGAAAATATTTTTAAAATAAATAAATTCCAAATAGCAAATCTTGATTTTGTTACTTTCCAAAAGGGACACCATTTTACTATGCCATTGTATTTGGTGGTACTGTACTTGAGCATCTACAGATTTTGGTATTCAAAGGGCAAACCTCCAAAGGGGGTCCTGGAACCAAACTTCAGCAGATGCCAAGGGCCCACTGTAGTTTAAAATCAACCTACCAAAGGCTCCAGTTTTATGGGCTGTTGTCGTTTTCTGGTTCTCTCCTGTGCTTTTGTATTATACTGAAATTTCAGATCTGCAGGGTTTATTGCCATCTTTTGTGGAGCTATACTAGCCAATCTCTTTGTTAATTCATTTTTGGAAGGAGAATTTTTCCCACTGGATGAGGAAGTTTCTCCGTCCGAGCTGCTTTGCTCACTTCTGCCTGTATCTGACTGTTGTGAAGTAGGCTGGGAAGGAGGTTGGATAGAAGGCAGTGACACCCTTTTAGACATAATTGCCTGCAAACAAAACAGATATCACTTCTGAAGTCTACTTTAACAAATATGCTTTAAACTTCACTGACTTCATATAATTTACTTCCAAAACAATTGTATGGTAGCCACAATCTAGAAATACCCAATTCAAACCTATTCCTCCCATATCCCTCAACTTAGCATTTCATCATGTCCACACTGGGATATAATTTAAAATTAAACCTTTTGGTTTAATAGCAATTGCTAGTCCCAGTGACAGCAGACCCATTCTGAGATTTCCATAATTACTGACTTACCCATGCAAGCAATTGATTCAACAGATAGACTCTAGTTGGGATTTTACAACTGCTCTACTATGCTTGCATTAAATCATTTGTCACATTGTTACTCAAGTACAAAAGCAAAACTGTTACAGACTGCCCAAATAAAGCTGCTTCTGGTCTCTTTGGAGGTATGCTGTTTAAATGATGCGTGCATCCTAAGAATCCAGAAGCTGCACCAAAGCTGCACTCCGGTGCTTAGGAATGGACTGTGGCTTTGGAGCGACCTCCGGACTCTTAGGACCCAGGCATCATTTAAATAGCATACCTCCAAAGAGACCCGAAGCAGCTTTATTTTGGCAGTCTGTAACAGGCCAAAATAAACATCACTGCATTTACAATATAAGAACTTTTCAGTTGTAAAAAAGTTTGCAACGTTTATCTGCAGATATTTAGTTTAAGTACACATAGCTTGGTTTCTTGAATGCTGTACCACTGGCCCAAGATATGCAAGAATTTCACACACACTGTACAAATATACCATGCACAAATGCAGCAGCACGTTTATTTCCCCTGAAATAGTGAGGATTTTATAAGCTTTAATTTTGTTGTGGTTGTTGTGTGCCTTCAAGTTGTTTCTGGCTTATGACGATCCTAATGGGAACCTATCAGGGGGCTTTCTTGGCAAAATTGGTCAAAGGTTTGCTTCTCCTAAAGCTGAGAGCATGTGACTTGCCCAAAGTCACCCAGGAAGTTTCATGGGCAAGAGAAGATTTGAACCTTGGTCTCCAGAGTCATAGTCCAATTTGTTCCTGAATTTTAAGCAAACAGAAGTGAGATAATGCACATACACTTGGTTCTCCGTATCCACAGATTCTTTATCAACGGATTCAAGCATCCACGGCTTAAAAACATTAAATATATATATAACTTTCAAAAAGTAAGACTTGATTTTGCCCTTTTATATAAGGGACACCATTTTACTATACCATTTTATATAATGAGATTTGAGCATCCATAGATTTTGGTATCCATGAAGGATCCTGGAACTAAACCCCAGCGTATACCAAGGACCCACTGTACATAAACCTGGACATCTAAAT
>NC_056523.1:213869850-213900550 GCF_019175285.1 Sceloporus undulatus
CAAGCGTGGGCATCTAATGGGCATCTAAAGCAAGCGTGGGCATCTAATGGGCATCTAAAGCAAGCGTGGGCATCTAATGGGCATGGGTGGTAGGAGCAAATTTTCATCTCCATGGGAATCCTGGGAACTGTAGTTCTGTGAGACATTTAGCCTCCTATGTCAGACAGCTTTAGTGTCACAATAAACTACAATTCCCAGGATTTCCACTTTGGTCCAAAACACACTGCAGAAATAATCCAGTTTGAGACTGTTTTAACTGTCCTGGCTCAGGAATTGTAGTTTACTGTGACATTAAAGCTCTCTGACATAGGAGGCTAAATGTCTCACACCACTACAGTTCCCAAGATTACCTAGCATTGAACCAAGGCAATTAAAGCAGTCTCAAATGGGATTCTGCACCGATGGATATGAAAACTGGCAACAGCTGCTGTACCTTTAAGGTCATAAGAAAGAGGGATTTCCCCAGGTGTTGCTTGGCACTAAACCTGGTATCAAGCAATACCTGCTGAAATTCCCTCTTCTACACAACATATAGGGTCGCCCTAAGTCTAAGACAATGTGGGCTGCATTTGCATTGCAGAAATAATAATAATAATAATAATAATAATAATAATAATAATAATTTGTTTTATTTATATACCGCTATTCCAAAGATCATAGCGGTGAACAGCAAGTAAGCTAATCAGCAAGTAAGCTAATTTGCCCCCAACAGTCTGGGTACTCATTTTAGCTCCCTCCTCGGAAGGATGCAAGCCTGAGTCGAGCTTGGGCCCTTTTGCTGGTCTTGAACCTGCAACCTTCTGGTTTCGAGTGAATGGCTGCAGTACAGGCATTTACCCACTGCGCCACCAGGGCTCCAGTTTGATGCTGCTTTAGCTGCCAGGGTTCAGAACAATTCTTTGTTCATTTTAAAAGACTATTCAGACTGCATCTGCACTGCAGAATTAATGCCTTATGAAGGGCTTTGACTGCCATGGCTCCATCCTATGGGATCATAGGATTTGTAGTTTTGCAAGACATTTAGCCTTCCCTGACAGAGAGCTCAGGGGTCACAACAAAATGCAAACCCCAGAATTTCACAGCCCTGAGTTATGACAGTTAAAGTGGTGTCAACCTGGATTATTTCTGTGATGCAAATGCACTCCTGAAGGCACACGACAACAACAACAACAACAAATTTGACTACTTAAAAGAAAAAGGGGGTGGCATGAAACAAGCACAATTGGGAAAAGAAAATCATAAGAGACTGGGTGAAATTTTCAAGCATGGCTCTTCATGATTCAAGGCTGCACCTGCACTGCAGAGATAATCCAGTCTGACACCACTTCAACTGCCATGGCTGAATGCTAAGGAATTCTGGGATTTGTAGTTCGTTGTGGCACCAGAGCTCTCTGACAGAGGAGAGTTAATGCAGAAATAATCCAGTTTGAGACCACTTTAATTGCCCTGGCTCAGTGTTAGGGAATCCTGGGAACTGTCGTTTAATGTGACAGAGAAGGCTAAGTGTCTCACAAAACGACAGTTCCCAGAATCCCACAGCATTGAGCCAGGGCAGTTAAAGCAGTCTTAAACTGATTTATTTCTGCAGGGCAGATGCAGCCCATTATGGCTCCCCATGACTAAAAAAACCCCTGTCTGTCCGCACTTCAGCATAAAAACCCACTGAGTGACCTTGGGCAGTAAGTCACACTCTCTCAGCCTCCTCAGGGGAAGGCAATGGCAGACCTCCTCTGGACAAACCTTGCCAAGGAAACCCCATGATAGGTTTGGCAGTTGGCACATAGGGTCTCCATAAATCAGAGGCGACTTGAAGGCACACAAGCACAACCACAGCAGCAACAACCACAGCCCCAGGAAGCCTTACAATCCCCCCGTGGGCTCTTCCTCCTGGGCACCTTCCTCAGTCCCTTCTCCTCCTCCTCCTCCTCTCCCCAAAATGGAGGCACTCCTCCTCCTCCTCTTCCTCCGAGTCCCGAAGAGTCTTTCCGTTGCCTGGCAACCGGTCCCTCTCCCATGATGCCCCGGGCGGGACGCCAATGGTTGCCAAAGGCTTGGCTTTTGGGAAGGCAGCACCTGCCACCCTCCCCTCCATTCATCCAAGGCTCATGGCCACCCTCCTCAGGAAAACCTAGCATGGGGCTTTCATGGCCAGATTTGTTCAGAGGGGGGTTGCCATTGCCTTCCTCAGAGGCTGAGAGAGTGTGAGTTACTACTGCCCAAGGGCAATCTAGTGGGGTGACCTTATCATGCCTCTATTTGACTTGGGGTTTTCTAGGCTTGTTTCTTCAGACAGGGGTTTGCCATAGCCACCCTCTGTGGCTGAGAGAGTGTGACCATCATGGGGTTTTCTTGACAAGGTTTCTTCAGAGGAGGTTTGCCATTGCTGCCCTCTGAGGCTGAGAGAGTGTGACCATCGTGGGGGTTTCTTGGCAAGGTTTGTTTAGAGGGGGTTTTGCCCTGGCCATCCTCTGAGGCTGAGAGAGTGTGACTATCAAGGGTTTTCTTGGCAAGGTTTTTTCAGGGGCTTTTGCCCTGGCCAGCTTCTGGGGCTGAGAGAGTGTGACCATCATGGGGTTTTGGGGCTACTTTCTTCAGAGGGGTTTTTGCCATGGCCATCTTCTGAGGCTGAGAGAGTGTGACTTCTATGGGGTTTTCTTGGTAAGGTTTGTTCAGAGGTTTGCCATTGCCTTCCCTTGGGGCTGAGAGAGTGTGACTTGCCCAAGGTCACCCCATTACATGACCGAGGGGAAGATTCAAACCCTGCTCTCCACAATTGTAGTCCAATGCTCACTAGCTCTCTATAACCTCTTCTTGCGTGCCTTCGAGGCATTTCACCAAGGTCAGTTGCCAGGCTGGCTAAAGGATTCTAGATGTTGTTGTTGTGTGCCTTCAAGTCTTTTCTGACTTATGGTGACCCTAAGGTGAACCTATCATGGTCTTTTCTTAGCGAGGTTTGTTCAGAGGGAATTTGCCATTGCCACCCTCTTGATTAAGGCGCCTTACAGACGGGCCTAAGCGGCGCCATCGTTGCACCAGGAATACGCGTGAGGGGTGGCGCTTCCGGATGCGCCTTGCCCCTCGGGCGTATTCTGTACGGCAAGATGGCGGTGCCCTATATAGACGGGCGCGGCCATCTTGACGTAACTGACGCGCAGCGTCCGGACGTCTAAGCCCGGAAGAGCCGTTGCGAGTGCGCACTTTGGCACTTGCGGCGGCTCTTCCGGGTTGCCGGAAGGAGTGCGATTTCTGCACTCTTTTTTGCAGCGTGGAGGAGTCGCGCGGTTTGGCTGCTGCGGCTCCTCCGCGCTGCAACTGGCAGCAGCCCAGGACCGCCCCTTTTGGGCGGTCTGTAACGGGCCTAACTTTCAATATCAAACAGGATCTGGTGCCTTTAGACCCCCCAAAATCAGTAGTGGAATTATTAAGAATCTATATAATTACATTAAATCATTTTGTTAGTATTAGGTAGAGAAAACAAGTGAATAAGAAATGGAAAAGTGGAATGTTTTCACTTGAATTTTAAGGCAGAGGGTTCTTGCACTGAAAGACTAGCTACAGTGCAGTCCTATATACGGTTGTCTCAAATTAAGTGCTTTGAAGCAGGTGTATTGTTGCAAGCTTATGGGTGAGAGAGGGAATGGGACTCTACAGCTATGCAAAGGACAGTTCTCACATGAAGAAAAGATCCTTTTCCTTTCTCCTTTGTAGAGAGTTATGAGATTGCTCCCTCCTGGTTTGTTCAACTGGTGGATGACTGACTAGGCCCTGGGAAGACAGTGAGGTCCATTAGTGGTAACAGAACAGAAACTGGCCCTTTCAGAAAACAAGTTTTTGATGGCCCTTATAGAAGTGTTCTGGACTACCCTGCAACGGTTGCAGCAATGGTGCAAAACTGTTACACCTATTCCTCAAAGGATGGAAGGAATTAAGCTACCGTAACCCCAAGAGTGGATATCTTTCCTAATATAATACTGAAGTGGGATAGCCAGGAGGCTACAACATCTCTCTCTGCAAAGGTATGCACAAGTTTTAGCTGCTTTGCTTATGTGCCTACATGCTTTTGTCTGCTTTATCCAAAATGCTTTGGACAAGAAGTGTTTTGGATTTTTTCCAGAACCTGAAACATTTGTATATACCTTGGAGATGAGACCCAAGTCCAAACATATACTGTAATTGGTTTATGTTCAGTGTAACATTTTATAAACATAGCATGAAGGTAATTTTATACATAATATTTTTGGGCATAAAACAAAATTTGTGTACACTGAACTGTCAGAAAGCAAAGGTGTCACTGTTCTAAGGCACCCATGTGGACAGTTTTGGAATTTGGAGTATATTGGTTTTCCAAATTTCAGAGATGGGAAACTCAACCTGTGCATACATTTCAGCTCTAATCACTTGAGCGACATCTAGTGTCAAGTCCGTGATACATTGTTGAAAATGCCGGCCTGTTTTCATTTGACACAACTCCATAGCATTCAGTAGACTCTCCACGTGGATATGAGTGACATGGTCAACGTAAACACAGTTATTTTTCATGTGATTATGCAGCTTTTCTTAGAAAGGTGACTGTAAGGGGTATGGAGAAGAAATTGTCATGTGAATTTGGTCACATCAACACACTTCTTAAACTAGTTGTATCAAAAACTTAGTACTCCACCCAACAGACATAGTGACAGAGAAACAGACAGAGAGCACAGTATCATATAACAATTAATTCCAAAATTTAGGTACAATGTAACTACATTATTCATACATTTATAGAGCAATCCTGCCCACTGACTTCAAACACAGGCATACCACCTTTAACAAAGCCACTGACAGGAAAGCTGTATTTTATTAAGTATTTTTATGGCAACACAGCTCTCCTTTTTTCCTCATCCTCTTTCTAGCTAGAAGAGGGTTTTTTTAAAGCAGTATTGGCACTGAAAGGGATGGTGATGGAGGGCTGCAAAAGCAGACTTTTGGTGCTGGGTTGCAGCACTAGGTATGCAGGAAACAATACAATAAAACTTAATCTGGGAAATAACAAGATTATATTCTAGTTGATTCTGATGGAGCTGTGTGTGGCTGCCTACAGCAGGCAAGGCAAACAGCACTTGCCTCCAGAATCCCTTACTGAGCATTCCTAAAAAGCAAAACAGAGAAAAGGAGAGCAAATAAACCTGACCTACAAGCTACCTCCAGTGTGTTAAAAAAAGGCTGGATCTATAAATTCAGCCACCAATATGGAAATCATAAGAAATGTGGAGATGGGAGAAAGAAAAAAGTCATCCCTTGACACATTTTGGAAGAAGCTTCCAAGTGGTCTCTAGAAGATTCAAAATGTTTTTGATTACTTATGCAAGACTTCTTGTATAATTTCACATGTGCATATTGATACTGTTGAATTTTTAAAAATTGCTTAACCTATCATTATTCTTTCCATGTTATTTCTGCCTCTGATTCCAAATGGCCTGTTAAAATAATAATGCCTAGGAACATATCTCCTTTGTAAGCAAAGATATATCTTTGTTGTGATGTTGGAGCCTCCAATAAATTCTAAAACTGATGGTCTTAGTAAGCTGGATGAGAAGATGCAGGGAATTTTTTCTTTTCCTTTTTTTAACCTCATCTGGCAGCAATCGAGGAGAATGATTTACGGTACATGAGCTCCAAGACCAGTATTCATTCACCTCCAGCGTGAAGTTGTGTGACTGGTTAGTATGGCTCCACATCTCTCCCACCCTGTTCAGTTACCACCAACCTTCTCTTTATCAGATCGCCAACCTAGGAAAGGTAAGGAGCACAGTGTTTTCAGGGGTGAGGGGGATAAGGAATCCAATTTGTCTTCTAACCTAGGGCCACAAGATTGTTCAGTAACGTTTTAAAACCCATTCACCTGCTGCTGACCTTTTTTTTAAAGCCCATATGTACTCTTTAATTCTCCCTCTCTCTCCCACTATGTTTCTCCAAGTGGGTTAATTTAATTAGCCAATCCTCTGGAGCCTTAAACTAGTTAATCCATAGGTTTCCATGCAGATAATTTCTACACACACCAGGATCAGGAAATATTGATAATTCAAAATGATTGCTGCCATTGATTCTGTATGTGTGAATGATACTGATTAGAATTCCCATTTACACAGTAAGTACACAATAAATATATGAAGAGACTATTCTTTTTAACCACCTTGATTTTCATTCTCTGTAAATAGATTACATTGACATTGAAACCGGGACAATTGGCTCACTAAAGGAAATGTAGTCAATTGACTAGGTTAATTGATTAAATTTGCACAAGTGTCCATCCATGAGAATAAAATAATTCCACTTTATAAGAAAATGTCAGTGTAAAGAAAAAAAGCTTTTTAGATAAAGCACATTCACCAAACTAGCTATCTTTTAGGGTTCTCTTTAGAGGTGAGTGGGTATCCCATTTCTATGAATTCATTTTTATATACTTATTTTATTTCTATCCAACCTTTCTCCTGGCACAGAGAGGAAGCCTTTCTTGCAGTACACAGAGAAAGTCATTTTACTTAACTTGGTTTTCTCCCAGCATGGAGGAAATTTATCCCACTTTTTTTCCTAGCAGAGAGAGAAATATATTTTATTTATATTCTGCTTTTCTCCCCGAGTAGTGCTTGCTTTTTCATAACAATTTAGATAAATGCTGCATTCCTAATTAAATCTCATACAGCTGGGAGGAATGGAATACATCCATTGATAAGATTTTGGGAGGATACATGACAGGATTTTGATGCCCTTGAGTTTATCAGTAGTCAGTAGAGGGAGACTGTGAGAGAAGAGTGCTGTTCATTTCTTTAATATGGCACCATTTGTGTATTTGGTATAAGATGGTAGATCTCTGGTAGGGTTGCCATAATTGTCCACTTTTACCAGGGACAAAATGTGGAACAAATTCAAGACCAAACTGTAGGACAACTGCAGGACAAAACTCAGCCCAAAATGTAGGACATTGAAGAAAAATGGTGGACCTTAAATGTCCTACATTTTGAGCTGAGTTTTGTCCTGCAGTTGCCCTACAGTTTGATCTTGAATTTGTCCTACATTTTGTCCCTGGTAAAAGTGGACAATTATGGCAGCCCGTAGGGAGACTACAGCCTAGGCAAAGGATGACTGGGGCATGGATTTGAGTTTTTGCTAGTGGGACAGAGAGGAAAAGCCATATTGGGTCATGTTGTGAAGAGAGAAAAAAATAGACTAATATAGATCAAAAAGAGAAGTACGAATTAAAGATAAAGATGACCTATGTACCTGTTCAATAGGATGGATGGAAACATTTCTGGTGGATGAGAAAAGCATATGAAGCAAGAAGGACTTAGGAAGAGAGATCACAACATCAGCACTCAGCACCCTTCACTCATGTGCTGGAAACAAGTCATCTGGCACATTCTTTAAAAATAAATTATCTTCTGAAAATCCAGTGCTGTCACTGCTTTCCATCCTGGTTCATCCCATTAAGAGCAGTCTTTCATTACTCTCCATTTCTTCAAATCCCTACTCAGAATCACATTTTAATGTTTTACACCTTTCTTCCAAAATGGCATCCAAGGAAACATGCAACATTTAAAAACAAAGCAATTAAAAAGCTTTATGTACAAAAGTTAAAACACAGATAAACTAGACTTATTTTACACTAAAACAAGGTTCCGCAACCAGGGTTCCCTGCAACCCATGGGTTCCATAAGAGATCACTAGTGGTTCTATAAAAAATCACGACTTAAAAAAAAACACAAACCTTTTTGAGCTACGGATATAACTGTTGTTATGCAGGGGTTCTCTGAAACCTATAATTTTAATGCAAGAGTTCCCTGAGATATGAAAATTATTCCAAGGGTTCCTCCAGGTTAAAAAGACTGAGAAAGGATGGAGTAACACCATGGACCTATAAGTAATCAAGGTCAGCACCCCTTATTCATGCATATTGGTGATCTTAAGTTGTGCGAAATAACCCCAAACCACCTGTTACTATTCTAAGTCAGCCCTCTAAACCTAGTTCATCTCCCAAACAGATTATCACACTAGGGCCAATTCCACAACAATCATGCTATTGGAAGATAACAGAAGCATAGCACTATAGTGATCTATAGTTCTGCACAGTTGCGCAGTTGCACTATAACAACGAAATAAAAGTGAAACAAAAACACAATCACATTGCACATACAAAAGCTGACCATACTGCTGTATTGTTAGTATATCGTGATTCGATGTTTCATACACGCGTCATTATCAGGCTATTGCGCATGTCCCAAAAATATGGTTTCGTACCAAACAGAACAAATTTTATATTTTTAACAACATGATATTTATACAGTTCAAATAAAATAGTGCACCATACCTCAGAATAAGACAGAAATCTACTCCCAAAACAATCCTAGGTATGACAGTGAATTGTCTGTACCTAACTGCAGTCTGGGAAAAGCTTCCCAATAGTACTCCACAATAGCACAAATGCATCATTGACCTGTTACAGACTGCCAAAATAAAGCTGCTTTGGGTCTCTTTGGAGGTATGCTATTTAAACGATGCATGGGTCCTAAGAGTCCAGAGGTTGCACCAAAGCTACACTCCATTCCTAAGCACCGGAGTGCAGCTTTGGTGCAGCTTCCAGATTCTTAGGATGCATGCATCATTTAAATAGCATACCTTCAAAGAGACCTGAAGCAGCTTTATTTTGGCAGTCTGTAACAGGCCATTATTAGCTTCTGTGCCTTTCCAATAGTGTGAATGAAGTGCTATTGGCAAACCATTCATGGTGTTTCCCCATTAATAAGAAGTTACGGGACGATTCCAGGTTATTCACAGGACACGTAATGGATGAGCACAGTGTCATGTGAAAATCTTCACGTGAACGCACTATAATAACGGGAGCATTCAGTTTTTCTCATGTTTCAAAACTTTGTGTAATAATCTCCATAGACAATGACCAGAAATCATGGAATTTATAGTCCAAAACATCTCAAGGGCATTAAGTTGGAGAAAAGCTGCTCTTAATTTTAAATACAGCACAATGGTTAATAAAGTCAGCCCTCCATATCTATGGATTTTTTTTAATCCATGGATTCAAGCATCCATGGTTTGAAAATATTTAGAAATTATATAAATTCCAAATAGCAAACCTTGCTTTTGCCATTCTATATAAGGAATGCCATTTTACTACGCCAATGTATTTAATGGGACTTGAGCATTCATGGATTTTTTTTAAACTTGAAATTGATGGCAGCCAAGCTAAGAACCAGTCTCAGGGCAGTAATGGAGAATGTGGCTGTACCAGGGACACATTCTTTCAGCTTCTTCTGAGATTTGACACAACAGACTTCGGCTTTGGGGGTTAAGAGGAAGAGGAATCCCTGGGTTTCTCTATCACCCCACTACCAAAGTTGGAGCCTTCTGCTTTGGGAATTATGAGGAAGAATCCAGAGATTCCTCCTACACCTCACTCCTGAAGTTGGGGGCTGCTGTCTCCCATTCTTGCAACAGCCTAGAGCTAAGAAGAGGCAGATTCCCTGGGTTCTCTCTCTACCCCACTCCCCAAGTTGGAGGCTGCTGTCTCCCATTGACACCTCAGCCTCCTGCTTTGGGAGACTTTGGCGTGTTCTGTACGGGCCAAAAGTATGTGCATGGCACGTCCTAGGGTCAGAAAGTGGTGTCGCCATCTTGATGTAGCAGACACTTAGCATCCGCATGCCGTGGCATGATAATGACGCCGCAAGTGTGCCATTGGTGCCTTGCAACGTTATTACTGCACCGCAAAAAGCCACTTTTTGTGGCTTCTTTTTGCTGCGCGGAGGAGTCGCGTGGTTTGGCCACTGAGACTCCTCCACACAGCAAATGAGGGCAGCATAGGCAAACAGTTCATGGGCCACTGTATAAGGAAAATAAAGGCCATCCAAACCCCATGATCTCTTTCCTGGTTGTGAGCTGCCAATCTAAATTACATCAGTGTTTTGATTTGTTTCTTAAAGACTGTTTTTATTTGTTGTGCATTGCCTCAAGGTGAGAGAAAATGAACAAATAAATGGACAAAATATATATGGGAAGTTGTGATTTATTTATTTTTGAATCTCTGAATCTCATTTGCCTTTTTGTTACCCATTCACCCAACTTTGAAAGATCTTTTTGGAATTTTTTAGAAGCAACTTTGGCTTTCATATCATTAAAAATTTCCCTTTCCCTTTCTCAAAGCTGGATTTAAACACACTGAGCATCTGGAATGTTTATGAATGGGCTTTTTTAATCACAGAAGTTCACCACCATCACCACAACCATAGCACAATCCGAATTAACAGATAGCACATTTTGGATCCTTGAAATAACTTATGCATTATATGGCAATCCCAGTCTCAAGTGTATGAAGGCAACAGAAGATTAGGAGAGTTGAATATATTTTACCATCTTGATCACTGCAGCAGCATCACTGTTAGGCAACAATGAACATGGAATAAAGCCCAGTGTACCCATCACATATCTAGTATAGGGAATAGGTGCAACATGGCTGCTTCCCATGCCACTTTGGCAACACTTGAAAAAAGAAAAACAGTGAGAGATGACCAACTGACCTAGTGTGGCTGGCATACTAACATGAGCTCAGGAAGTAACCATGTTGGTCTAACCCTGAAATCCAGCAGTGAGACAAACAAATTTCCAGACAAGGTTGTAGCAACCCTATGCAAGGGACAAGAGGGATAATGCATTTATTTATTACAAACAGACACTAAAATGTTATTTCAAAAAGGCACCAAAATGATACCTTAAATTGTACCAAAGAGAGGAACCACCTTTAGAGCTATCAAACACACCATCATTTAATAGACAAAGCTGTTCCAGGAATGAGATATTGTCACAAGGAACTGGGGGAAAGCAAGAGGGAATGGGCAGCATTTGGAAAGTACACAAGAAAAAGCACCAAGGTGTTGTGTGTATCTGCCAAGGGCTGACAGCATTACATTCTAGCTGGTATAATTGTGACTGAAATATTATTTCCACTGAGGTTGTTATTGCTTTCGGGTGCTTAAAATTTGCTTTACCACCCAGCCAAGAGACAATGTAGAAAATGACACACACACTTCCAAACCAATTTCATTTAACTCAGTTTCATACAGCTAAATAACAGCTACGTTACATATACATCTCCCAAAATCATTATGGGATAACATGAAATATTTCTTCTGCAAGAGAAGGATAAAAAAAATGGCTTTCGTTAAAAAATACCTTTTCCTGTATTGGGCAAAGTCAAGCCAGTTAATCATGTAAATGGTCCAGATTCAGGAAAAGGATGAGGCCTAAAAACACACCCACATAGATGATCTCCCATTCAGAGAAGTCATTCTTCATTTGCCCACCAAAATCCCCCAAAACAGAGTATGCAGTTCTTTGTGAGGATTCACATCTGCATCAGCACCATTATGGTAGGCAGCACCAAAGTCAATGTCAATGTGTAAAAAAAGAGAAACAGCCCACTGGAGGAGTTCAGATCCGCCTCGATGTGACTGGATCGTCCATGTCCCCGCGGCTGGGGTTCTACAGTGATGTATCCATTGATTATGCGGATCCGCGGAGGTGGATCAGTCATACTGCAAGGAAAGAAAGACAGAACAAACCGTTCTGATCAGATTATTATTCAGCAAAAAAGCAGCAGGACAGATAGAATAGTAGAATCATATGGGTGGATGCTGTACTTTCCTTATAGCTGTACTTTTAATTGCTCATAATTCAAGGGCATACAAATATTAATTTTTGTTTAACTGTGTTCTGATACAACTTCTGTACTTTTGAGAGTTCATCTTGTTGTGAGTCGCATTTAGTCCCAGTTTGGGGAGAAAGGTGGGATATATATATATATATATATATATATATATATATATATATATAGTCATGTGGAATGAGACAAGAAAATACATAGTCTTATGAAGTGAGGAGTAGGTTTTGTGACACATTACTGAAAGGGAGAAAACAACATGGACTAATTGTACTTCAACCCCAAAGCTGAGTATTTATATAGATCTTAACATTGACTGAACAATCCTTAAAATTAGGGCTTGCCACCTATTCCATAGTTAGTAGTGATCCTTTTAAAACAACTATTCCCTCAAGCAATTAACAGACGGTAGACATACCTTTGTGCATTACATCCATGTTATTATATCTGAAGGGCACATACTAAGAATACGTGTGATATGGCAGACATAGGCTACTGCCACACTACAGAAATAAATCAGTTTTGATACCACTTTAACTTCCATGGCTCAGTGCTATGGAATTTGTAGTTTGGTAGGGCACCAGAGCTCTCTTACTATCTCACAAAACTACAAAGCTCAGATTCCATAGCACTGAGCCATGGAAATTAAATTGGTGTCACACTGCTTTATTTCTGCAGTGTGGCAGCAGCCAAAGATCAGTATAGACTTGTCTAGGAGGAGACTTGCCAGTGGTTCAGAGCAGAGACAACATACGAACCAGGCACTTTCTTAGGCCTGCTTCTCACTGTGGGCAATACCACAGCTAACTTGCAAGTATAGGCTCCCATGATGAAATGCGTCTCTTATAAAATGCAGTAAAATACAATTTTTCCAGTCTGAGCATAGCTAACTGAAAACTATCTATACATAGAGAATTTATACATTATTTCTTTTATTTCAATACTGTATTTATAACTTGTATTTCTATAATAAATTCAAACTTGAGGTGAAATACATATAAAACTAAAAACCGCAATAACAAAAAAGGTTCATAAAATCAGCAGTATAGTTTTGGAAAGAGTATTCAAAAATATGCAAGAAATGATAGGAAAACGTGTTTCTGGATTATCAAGAAACCCTCACAAAAAAGAAAGCCAGTCTAACAAGAATCTTTGCAGTTCAGGATTTATTCTATGAAAAAGTCTGATATGGTCATTTTTCAGAGGAAACATTTTCTCCACAGGGAACACCAGTTTTTGTGCAGAAAACCCCATTTATGCACATAGGTAGTATTATTTTCTGTGTATGTAATACCATTTCCTGTTTCCAGTGCTGAAAATAGATCTATTCTGTGCAAAAGCCACAAAGGATTGTTGTGTACAAAACAGAATTTTCTGAGCAGGGAACAGCATGTGATGCACAGAAAATCATATTCTATACATAAATACTATTTTCACCCAAAAATGCTGTTTTCTGTGAAAAAATACCATCAGCAAATTTTTGCATAAAATAAACCCTGAATTGCAAATGGTCTTTGAAAACAGTGCAGTGGGAAGAGAGTTGCTAAAATTGCTTGTAGCTTCCTTTAAGAAAATTAGGAAATAATGACATCTTATCAGCAACTGCAGATTTTAAAAACATGCAAAGGGGGGGGGGTCATTCTCCCTGATTTTCCTCATTTCTTTTTTTCCATTGAGCCTTTTCTAGAAGTAGATCTTTACTCAAGAAGCATAGCTATATCTGCCAGTGCAATCTTAAAACGTGAAGCCTTCCATCTCATCATCTTCACCCACCCCCTTGTGGCATACTTCAAGACTTTGTCTTACAAGTAAATGGATGCATTGAAGATGAGATGTAAGGAAGAGGGAGACTGAAGAAAAATCAAATCAGATGAAGCCTACAAAATTGGTTCCAGATCCCCTCAAAATGCCCAGATGTAAAGAAAAAATCCAGGAGAACAACTACTCACACACAGAAGTGTATGTTGTGTATATATCTTATGAAGGTTCAAGCAAAAAAGCTGACAGTCTTAATCTTTGCCTATTATTCCCACTTTGAATAACTAGGTCAAAATGTTCTTTTAAGTTGCAGGTATTAAATCCCAACTGACAAAATAAAAAACATATTAGTTTCAATTAAGCACTATCAGGCTACTACAGCTGACCAAGTGTATTAAGACCAGGAAGAGACAGGGAGCACTTTGGGATTCTGAAAGCAATTAGTATCCCTTTTAAACACTTACCTCTCCATGGCTAAAAGCCCCCATAGGACACTCACATGTTCAACAAAAAGAGCCAGCGGCAATTCTACAGAACAACAGCCCCGACAGCAGATGTGTCAATACATTGAGCCCAGACCAAAGTACTGCAATAAAACCCACTGCGTCAAGAAATCAGAACCAGGCTCTCCTGAAGTTACGAAAGGTCCTGTCTCAAACCTAGGTCCAAAACACACTGCAGAAATAATCCAGTTTGAGACCACTTTAACTGCCCTGGCTCAATGCTAGGGAATTCTGCATGAGACATTTAGCCTTCTCAGAGAACTCGGGTGCCACAATAAACTACAATTTCCTAGCACTGAGCCAGGGCAATTAAAGTGGTCTCAAACCGCAATATGTTTTGGGCCCTAATGAGCTCCCTGGTTTGTTCATAAGCTGTCAAGTTTTTGCACATATCTTTAGAAATGTGTGTGAATGATTTCACTTTAGTTGGAATGTCAACCAGAAATCATCATATACCGTATACACTTGACTATAAGACGACCTCATGTGTAAGTCAAGGGCAGGTTTTGGGGCCAAAATTATGGATTTTGATATGACCCTTAGATAAGTCGAGGGTAAAAGTTAGGGGCATGCAACAAAGGATCTAATTGATGAAGCAAAGGAAAACAATGCCAGAGAACCTACAAAATGATGGCAGGCATAAGGTTTTGGCTCACACTAAATGCCGGATGGAACAGAGAGCAGGACACATTGCACTCATGCCTTTCACCAGGGGATGGGTCCTTTTTTAAATAAGAGTTAAATTATAGTATTTACATTGACCTGTGGATAAGTCGACCCAAGTTTTTGGGGTCAATTTTTTGCCTAAAATTTCTAGACTTATACATGAGTATATACAGTATATATATTTACATTTTCAGCAACATGACATAACACCAAAAAGAAGCAACACTACAGCTGCTCTTGCTACTAAAAATAATACTGGAACTTAAGGTCATCATACTTTTACTTATCCATCATAAATGATAATCAGAAATCCTACAAAAAGCCATTCTTCAGATGATGCTTTGCCAGAATTTGTTGTACTCAGAATAGTGTACAGGTCGAGTCTCCCTTATCTGAAATGCTTGGGACCAGAAGTGTTTTGGATTTCAGAGGGAGTTTTGGGTGTGTGTGTGAGGTGTTGGATTTTGGAATATCTGCATATGGGACCCATGTCTAAACAGGAAATTCATTTATGTTTCATATACACATTATACACATATACATTATACACATGAAGATGCTTTTATATATAATATTTGTAATAATTTTGTGTTTGAAACAAAAGTTTGTGCACACTGAATGAGCAGAAAGTAAAGGTGTCACTATTTCAGCCATTCATGCGGACGATTTTGGAATACTTCCAATTTTGGAATTCAGGATAAGGGAGACTCAACCTTTACTTGGTTACTAACACAATCCCTTGTTCACCAGACTCTTACAGTCTTCTCCCTGTTTAGGTAGTTACAATTTTTCTGAATTTCTTATTCCTCTACTTCCCCAATTCTACCAGTTACAATGGGCATAAGGGAAATCTAGCATCTCACTGCACAAAACCCCACTGGCCACTTTCATAAGCTCATTACCTTTCCTCAATGCGTACCCAGAGGTCATTGAACTGGCGCAAACGTTGTTTCTTCTGCTGCTTCTTCCTCTTCTTTTTATATTTCTTGTCCACTTTCTCCAGCAGGTCAATGCTTTCTGGCAGCAGCAAATGAGGCAGGAGCTCATCCTCCTCCTCTTCTTCCTCCTCCTCTTTCAGTGGATATTGCTGGGGAGGATGGAGATCTTGGGAGATGACATAAGAGGGGTATTCTGAGGAAGACGACGAGAGGCCAGACACTGCCTTTTGATTCTTCCCACTGCAAAAAAGAAAATTATGTTTAAAAAATTGAGGGAGAATTGGAGGGATGGAGGACTTACTTGCCTTCCAAGATTCAGCTATATTCTAAGCTTATAAATCTGATAAATTGTTGGCGTGGGGGATCAGTTGCTATGCAGATTTTTTAATTTTGTTTATTTATGAGGATGTATTATCCTATTATTTCTTAGACTGTACGCCACAGGCAGGTTTACTGTTTTATATTTCTTGTTTTTATGTACAGCGCTGTGCAAATCTACACTGCTATAAAAATAAATAAATAATTTTGCATTTCCTGTTGTCCTTTCGTGCAAAAACCAAGTCTCATTTGTGAACTGATTCTTAGAAATCAGGGTCTAGACTGTGAAAAATCATTTTAAAGTACAGTTGGCCCTTGGAACTCATGTGGGATCCATTCCAGAGCCCCCCGCAAGTTCCAAAACTCTTGCATATTCAAGCCCCCATAGGCTTGAATGGGGCGTATGCCCCATTGACGTTAATGGCAGTCGCCCCTCAATGGATTTTCAAGTCTGCGGATCTCAAATACACGGACATGGAGGGGCAACTGTACACTAAAACTTGTAATTCCACAAGGGGAAAACTACTGAAATTATTTACTCTTCCTTGGAAGTATGAAATAAGCAAAAATTTACATTGCATTGGCCACTCCCAAATCTTCTGCAGGACAGATTTTGAGTCTTCCTTGCTAAAGCAATCAAGCAGAAGGGAAAGGAAAACCAGTATCTAAATCATATTCCACATATTTTCTTTCTTTTCAGAAGGAGTACCATTATTTCAGTGTTACAACCTGGCACCTCTGGATGCAAGCCACTGATTTTTTGCCACAGTAATACCTAGTATGCAAAATTTGCAGAGCCTTATTACTTATTTCCAAACTCAAAAGTGCACTCACAACTTTTTAAACTACACTGCATGTACATGAACACACCTTTGTAATTCTCCCACAGGAAATACACGAGATGATAGCTAGCTAGCTAGCTAGCTAGATTTATAGATTGATTAATTGATTTTTCTTGGCTGAGTTTAGAGAAATACTCCCAGATTTGCAATGTGACCAGACCTGCAATATGATCAGCCAATTTATAAATATTGGCCTTAGGACAACTGATTATACAGTGGTCCCTCAATGTTTGCTGGGATTAGGGGTGAAGGACTCCAGTGAATGTGGAAAAACTGCAAATAGCAAAACACTATTCTTTTTACCTAAGGAATCTACAAGTCCTCCAGTGCAACTCTATGGTCAACATCTGCCAGAAGCTGATCAAGAATCATGTTGGACAACCTACAAATGTATAGAGAAATGTTTTCTCTAGGAACTTGTAGGTTCTCCAGCACAACTCTATGGTCAACTTCAGGGAGAATTATGCTGGAGGACACAGAGATTCTTAGAGAGAACATCTTAATCAAAACCACAAATAACCAAGTCTGCTAAAGTCAAAACCGCAAATGTGGAGGTACAACTGTAATTAGTATTGTTCTTGAGTAGGAGGAAGTGTTATTTTATATGTTATATCATTGGTATTATTTTTAAGACTGTACACATTTTGTCAGTATCATGGAACAAGAACAAGAACATCCAAGAAGCACATCCACTGAGTGCTTCCCTCGGTGTGAATGTCTGCATCATTCACAATTATAATCTTGCGTTGCTGGAGTCAGCCTAAAGGGGCAGGGCTTCCATAACTGGATCATTCCATCACTCCCAAGCATGGAGTATGAATGATCATCTCTGTGTTGCTGGATTGTACCTCCCACCAACCCTAGTCAGAACTCCCAATGATCCAGTCCAACATCTGGAGGGCCACACGATGCACATCCCCACAATACAGAATCACAACTGAATTGTCTCTTCTCTGGAAATAAATTGTTTAAGCTTGAAGACAAAAGTGTGCCTCTGTTGTTGTTGTTTTTAGAAACAAGTGAGTTGTAGGTGAGAACTACTGGTCTAATGATGCAGAGCCAGATTCTCATTTTATCCACAGGAATTCATCAGAAAGAAGGGACGACCCTCATGGTATACAAAGTTTTAAAGAGATGTTCAAGTAGTGGTTAATTGCCATTATGTGATTTGAAGAGTGCAGCTTATACAAGATCAGGATTTAAATACTGCAGGGAGGGGATCATATACAGATCTCGTCTAAAATATATGCCAGAAGCAACACACAGTAACAGGCAATATTATACAAACAGAGACTATTATTTTCTTCTTGCCCTAATGCTGAGCTGAGTTTAGAGAGGAGGGGGAAATGTAAAAAAGTGAGAACATCCATGCCCTTAATTCTCATCCAAATGTACTCGGTGAACCTGAACAAGGGAGTGGGAATGTGAAGCAAATTTCAAACAGACTGATCAAAGACAGAAGAGTAGATGATGGAATGAAAGACCCTTCTAGGAGGTCACAGGTGAACTCAAGAGTGACCCTGAATTTGTTTCTCCAAAAAAGAGAATGAGCCAGGGAGTAGCCCTAGGCAAGCCCAGTTATGTGTAAGTACCTAAATCAGACAATTCCCTGATTACTTAGATGGGGATTCTCCTCTAGGCTCTGACAAGTGAGTCAGTGGTTCATGAATCATTCTTGCAGGTTACTGTATTTAGGATCCTAGAAAGAGACTGAAGAAAGGGAGGAGGAAGAAGTAGGCCAAGGCTGCTTCAATGATTAAATAGTCCAGAAGAACATTTGTCTTCTGTGCAAACATGGACAAATAATGCCCCAACTCTCCTCCTTTAAGCAGGTCAGAACCCCTTTCCACTTTGGGAAGGTGCAGATATAATGAAGATGCTGAGAGTTTGATTATGGCCAACTATTATTAAAAACTAATCAATCAAATGGTGATCGGTTAAACATTTTTAACATTTAAACCCTGCAATATAGGTTTCACCAGCAACGTTTCAATCTATTGTGAGTTCAAGTCATTGTATAAAGATACAGAATACAATTTCACACTTGATGACCAATTCAGTCCTCTACACTGAGGATTTTCAATCTCTATAACTGAGGCGGAAATCATCACTATAAGAGTCTCAATTTTTAAACAACCTGACTTCCTCTACAAAATTCTAGTTCCTACTTTCTAGGTTCATGGCATCCACTACCAGAGAGGCTTCAATACTATAAACACTTTCCCCTAAGTACCAAATTCTCAGGAGAGCTGGAACTAATTCACATTTTCACTTGATGAATGCAACACCAGGTTATGGCTTCCATATGCAAAGTGACCATCAAAAATACAGCAAGAGGGAAAGCTTTTATACAGTCACCAAATGTATAGCAATCAAGTGATTTCCCCCAAACCTTTAAAAGAATCGGGGGGAAACGGGGGGAGGACCAGCTGTGCTAATTTGGAAAAGAAAAAAAAATCTATTTATTGACTCTTTCAGTAAGAGAATTTATAATGTGCTTTCTTCCAACATGAAACTAAAGGCAGTGTGAAGGTGATCACAGCTTACACTCTCACATCAAGCCCTGGGATGGTTCACTCCATAGAGCAAAAACTTCAGCCATTGCAGAATGCTCTTCCAGGACCTGCCGTGACCCTTCAAAAAAAAATTGTTTAAAATATTAAAACCCAAAATGACCACAAGTTGATTTATTTTTTGGTTTTAATTTCACAAGTCCACTATTTGTGGGGTAAAACCAGGCTATATGCTTTGCTTTGAATAAACATCACTCCTTCCAGAGGCTCCCAGAAGTGTGATTCTCCTAGTTTTGAACCCTGATCACCACCACTGCCACTTTCGAATTCCCTAGCAGTGGTAATCTGGTGGCACAAAAATGGGTGGTGGTACATGTTGCTCACTCCTTCCATGAAGACATGTGAGTGTGTTCCAGCTTTTGTAGGGGTATCATGTCAAATTTGAAAGATGAACATGTTACCTGTTGATGACTTCTCCAGCAGAAGTATGGTCAACTTCATATCCTTCTCTCCTCAAAACATCTATCACTGTATTGTTGCCCATGAAATGACCTATAATCAAGGAGAAATAAAAGCCTCAAATAATAGGGAAAATGTATAATATGTTCAATTTAGAATCAAGCTCCCCACATCATCCCCTGGGTCTATTTAACACTCATTAATGGTTCAGAGGGGTTGTGATGGGCTAATTTTCAGAAAGAGAGAAAAATTATTTGTATTTTATTTTGAGCTCCTTCTGTTCAAGAAAAGAGAGCAGATGAATATTAACATTTTTAAAACTGAAGGGAAGGAGGGGCAGTCAGACACATCAGCTTTTCCAAGCCATGATCCCAGACCTAAAAGGTGATTGTTAAGTCTACTATAGTTATCCTTTCTTTTTGGTGTGTGTATGAGCTTGCATGAAGTATTAAAAATCTTCTGTGGTTGCTCAAAGCAATGTTTCCCTCTATCATCTATTCCCCGGCATCATCTTTAAAAACAAACTTATACTTGCTCGCCTTGCTGGCCAACAATTGGGTTCTATGGGTGACCCTATCTATTAATGATGTGGATGCTGTTATCTTCTGAGGTTGTTTTTTTTTAATGATTTTGTCTCCTCAGCTTATTTTATATCTGCATTTTGGCTTTTGAGGGATCTAGTACAGTAGTATCCTTTGAGATCTGTTGTTTGGGCTGTGTTATTTATGTTCTGTTTGGGTTTTTTTGTTTTTGTTTGTTTGTTTGATGGTTCTGGTCTTTGTAACCTGTTTTAATTTGGGCAGGTGAAGTGGAGAACAAAAAATACCAGGCTAAGTGTTGACAGTGGTCTTTAAAACCTGTAAAGTGACATAAAAATATTGGTCTTGGATTTCAACTCCCAGAAGCCCCAACCTTCAAAGCCACTGAGGGATTATGAAAGTTCTAGTCTAACAACATCTGGAAACCCTAGTTTGGGAGCTACTGATATAGAGCCATAAGAAGGAAAAGCTGCGGGCCTGAATGGAAGACTAAGCAAGATTCCTTACTCACTATTGTCCCGAATACCTGACAGTGGTGAGAGATACTGTATTTCCAGTTAAATTACAGTAATTATTTCTAAATGTGTATTGATCTATATTAATACACATTTAGAAATAATTAGTGTAATTTAACTGGAAACACAGTATCTCTCACCACTGTATTGATCTATATTACAGCCAGTGTCGAATAGTGATCTGAAAGTTGGATTACAACTCTAGAAACCAGGGTTCAATTCCAAGCTTGGCCATGAAACCCCAAAGGATAACTTTGGGCAAGTCATATGCTCTCAGCCTCAGAAAAGGCAATGGCAAATTTCCTCTGAACAATCTTGCCAAGAAAACCCCATGATAGGTTCACCTTAGGGTCACTATAAGTCAGAAATGACTTGCAGACACAAAACAACACCAACAACATTGATGTATATTCATCTGTCCCTTTTTGGACAGGTTGGGAACAATGTGCAGACACATGAATAAGAGATTTTTTAAGGTTTAAATAAATAAAACCACTGCATTTCTATTCCTAGTGACAATCAATGATATAGACAAAAGGAGGAAAATAGTCATGATTTAATGATGGCACACAGCACATTTCCATTACTGTATTTTACAGGAAAGAAGAGGGGGAAATGAACCACACCACTGCCATTAAACCCCTAAATGGCAGCCCCATAATATTCAGGGAGCCCTGGTGGCACAGCGGTTAAATGCTGGTACTGCAGCCACAACATTGTGAGTTCGATCCAGGGCTCCAAGGTTGACTCAGTCTTCCATCCTTGTAGGTCAGTAAAATGAGTTCACTGTTAAGCAGTATAGAAACGTAAACACTATTGCTATTGCTATTTGTCCTGCTTGCCCATAGCATTCAGGGTGGAATTAATCTTTGATAGAGTCATTATAGCTACAAACTTATACACATTATGTGGAAGTAAACTTCATTGCACACAGTGTGACTCAGGTCTCAATAAAGATAGATAAGACTAGGATTGGCCCAACACTCTTTACACTCCAGCTGCACTCTTCCTTTAAGAGGGGAATCGTTTAAGACTGGAGCACTCCACAAATATTAGGGAGTAACTGATCAGGCCACAAGATCAAAGAGAAACATTCTCAACAACTGTGGGAAAATGTGGGACCAAAACAAACAAACATTTGGGTGCAATAGAAAATAAGCAGGCATATACAAAAAGCACACGTGTGCAAATCCCACACATCCCCACCTCAACACTTCTTGAGCTGCATTTAATGAGCCTGATATTGTTTTTCTCTCAACAATGTACCTCTGCTTGACAATCTATACACCCAGCGCATTACACCCTCTTGTGGTAGCCCATTTCTCCCCACCCCCAGAATCTAACAATTAACATTAAACTTGAGCAAGGGCCTTCTCTTTTGTATAACCAAGTGCTTGGGTTCTTTTCTCCAAGCCTTGTGAAGATGTGATGAGTTAATACTTTGGTTCCCTTCCCAAAACACAGGCGAGGCTGGTCTCTCCAACAGACAGAGAATGGCTTCTGTGTAAGGGATCTATCCACCCACTTAAAAATTTCTCCCTCCCCCCTTTTTTTAAAGGAGTGGGGGGAAAACCTATGGGTGAGTGGGGTTCACTCTCCCAAAGTATGAGATCAAACAGGCCTGCTTGATGGGAGGCTCTGCCCAGAGAAGCATGTTAAGGAAGGAGGGGAGGGCTTCTTTCACCTGTTTTCTATTTTGGCCTAGTGCACTTGAATGCCCCCAAAGAGAAAAGAAGCAGTCCTGCTCCTCTTTTTGTACTCAACTCTCTCCATTATCCCCCATACCAACTAGATGAACGGATGCATTTGAGAGGTCAATTTGCTCTGGCAGGGGGTAGGCAACCATCGATCTCTATTCTTCTGTGTCCAAACTCAAAAGAGGGGAGAAGCAGGACCTTCTTGCACATATAAATTCTGCCAAATCATCTACTAAAGAATAAACAAGGATTATTGGTTTTAATCCCGAATGAGAGGCTGCGAGGTGCCACTGTTGTAATGAGCAGGATACTTAGCAGCCTTGCTTTGTCCACCTGCCATTCCCCAGGAAAGTCTGAATAATTTGTGCTTTCAGATCTGACAAGGTATTGATTTCTGAATTCCTTTTTAAAATTTGCAATCATGCAAAAAGGTTAGGCTGTAAAAGAAATCAACATCCCAGTATTTCTTGGACCATTGTTTTTTTGCAAACTTCCTACCTCTACGAGGGCCAGCATGGTGTAGAGATTTGAGTGTTGGACTATGACTCTGAACAGCAGGCTTCAAATCCTGGATCAGCCATGGAAACCCACTGGGTGTCCTTGGGCAAATCACACTTTCTCAGCCTCAGAGGATGGCAATGACAAATCCTCTCCGAAGAAACTTGCCAAGAAAACCCAATGATATGGCGACCCAAAGCCAAACCTAAGTTGGAAATGACTTGAAGGCACACAACAACAAAACTACCTGTATCCTTTCTAGATTTAAGGCTAAACTATTGATACCAACTAGAGTAGAATACCACTAAGTGGCAACTAACAAGCCCCATTCCTTTCAATGAGCCTACTCCAATTGGGACTAATGTTGGCATTCTTTATACTGGAGGCAAATTTCACCTCTCATACACCAAAAGACTGATTCTCTGTCTCTTACAAGCAGCATCACTTACTTACAATTCTAAACAAGAGGCAGGCATCATCTTTGTAACTGTGAGATAGCACACCCTATGATGTCTCTCACTATCTCATCCTCCACTTTCTCCAGTCATTCAGCGATCAGTTCCCTGGACTACAACAAAGCACCCAGGATTCTTTCTGCACTCGCCAGTGTAGCATGGAGGGCATTGGGAATAATGATTACATCCTTACTCTTTCTTTTGGATGATGTTGCTGCTCCCATTTTGGAAGAGAGAGAAAGAAGGAAGCATCGCCCTTGGGTACTTCTAATACAGGGGGCAAACAGGGGGTAGGGAGAATGCAACCAATATTGTAGCTGTTTTTAAAGACAGGGTTCTAGCCCTTTGGGGACTACATATTGATTTGGGATAAAATGAAACATGGCGCTAACCAGGACATTGCTCATAGCATGATTACTTAATGAAAAATAAAGAGCAGATGTGGATGTGGGGAGCAGTTTAGGTCAGGTCCATGTTAAATCACTTCACCACACTACAACTGTGATCCTGATTCCCTCCTCAACAGCTCTTACTTTAAAAAAAAAATACCCTATGCAGTTGTGACTTGCAGACTAATGTCTACATTTAGCCTTACAAGCCTGTCTTTTTTGAAAGAACAAAAGAGAATGGATCTAGCTTTCCAGACGGTCTCCAATCCATGTATGGAATGGGCCTAGATTGGTTTCTGAATTGTACACCTTCAGACCTGAGAGACCAGTGCCCCACACAGAAAATCTCAGAACTGCAGCCAGGTTTTATAGTTAGTAATCTGAAAGTGAAAAGTGGCAATAAGACTCTGCAGATCAGAGAAAGGCCCTCTGCAAGACACTGGTATACATTTATAGAGTCAGATTATGTCCCACTCTCATTACTGAAGGATTTTAACGCAGTCAGAAATGTTCTGAAAGATTATATATATGGGGTATATAGTATATAATGAGGACAGCTTTGTCAAGAACATGGCACTGTGAGCAATGCAATCTATACATTTGACAGCAATCTAGTTGCTGGTGTAGCATAGTGGTTAAGGACTCTTTCTCCTGAGCCCTATTCTTGCAGCCATCATGCTAGTTTAAAAAAAAAAGGGGGGGGGACATACTGCTTGTCGAGAATCCATCACAGCATCTCTTCTCAATCATGTGACTGGCGCTGCTGTCCCCATTATGCCTCCCTGGGTTATGCCTTACCAAGCATGCCTCTGAACTTGCATGCTTGTCAGGTCATTAACAGGTTTCCCCCATCAATGAAGACGGATGGATCGGGACAGAGCAGCTACAGGCATCATTATGTGATAAATATCGCCAAAGCTGCTTCCTTCCTGGTGTAATGGCAGTTTAAAAGCTATGTTTATAATATCCCAAAAGGTGGGAGCTTTGCATTATAAAGCTTGAGTCCAAATCATGGCTGTGGCATAAATATACTAGGTAGCCTTAAGCAAGTCACTCACTCACTGCCCTTACTTTAAAATCTTTGGATAAAATTTTAAAGGCTACATTGTTTACAAGATAATGTATGTGGAGCAGTTCAAGGAGAAAGTTTCCATCACTATTGTCCAGGGATTGTATTAGTCACCTGTGGCAATGTCTTGAAAATAAATCTTGATTTTATTATGCACGGGGCAGCTTCACTCCAGTAAAAGTACAGTGCTACTGTAAATGTTTAGATACTTTTACAGTTGCAGGAGTGTGTTCTCACTGGTGAAACAAAGGAAGGGGGATATCACACAGTTCAGTTGCTGGCTCACTCTGCACTGTTTGAATGTTGAGGCAACAATGAGGTGGGCTGGATGAGAACCACACACCAGGGGCTTTAAAGCATTCAAATTATTTCTTTTAGGCAGGTAGAAGCACATGCTGATTGTCGTGGAGCCATTTCTAGTATTTTGTGGCCACGTGGGGGCAACACCATGCTACTGTAGTTGCCAAATTGTGTGACTGGAAGTGATGTTTTTATCACTTCTGGTTGCTTTGCCAGGAGCAGGGGTGGGGAGGCATTGAAGGCACAGCCTGCTGTGACTATAGCCTAGAAGTGACTATCAGGCTTGTGATAGTCTATACTTAACTGTATCTTTAAAGTACAGAAGGGGGGCTGGGGGGGGTAAAATATACCGTATATACTCAACTATAAGTCGATCTCATGTATAAGTCGAGGACAAGCTTTGGGGCCAAAATTATGGACTTTGCTATGACCCGTGGATAAGTCGAGGGTAAAACTCAGGGGCATATAGCAAAGGATCTAAAGGATGAAGCAAAGCAAAACAATGTCAAAGAACTTACAAAATGAACTCTATACTCTTAAGACTGGATGGATGAGAGAGTAGAGGGGGTCAGTGCTTCACGTATTATACTCTTGCTTTTCATCAGGAGATGGTTCCTTCTTTTAAATAAGAGTTAAGATACAGTATTTACATTGACCTGTGGATAAGTTGAGGCAGTTTTTTGGGGTCAATTTTTGACCTAAATGTCTAGACTTATACAGTGGTGCCTCGGGTTACGAAATTAATTCGTTCCGCCGCCGCTTTCGTAACCCGAAAAGCATTCGCAAGCCGAAATGCCATAGGCGCTAATGGGGAAAAGCCGCGATTTCGTGCGAAAAAGCCGAAAAAAGCACCAAAAATTTTTTCGTAACCTGAAAAAACATTCGTAACCCGGAACAATTATTTCCTATGGGATTTTTTCGTATCCCGGAAATTTCGTAACCTGGGTATTTCGTATCCCGGGGTACCACTGTACATGAGTATATACAGTATGTGTGGGAAACAACAGTGACATCTCCATACTAATCTTATATAAGCCTTCAAGGCAGCCCTAAAGACTTGGACAATTTCTTTCTATATGAGATTAACAAACATTCAGAAAGAGGAGCTATGGATTGTGATTGAATATTTCAAATACACTAATATCTACTAGAAGTCAAATGCTGCCAAGAATGTAAGGGCCAACTAATTCCTCACTTGTCTTACTAACACTTCCATTTTCCAGAATGTGGAAGAAGAAATTACTATTTTGGACCTAGTGCTCACCAACAAGAAAAAGCTATGCGGTGGAAATAGTGTGAACCTAGGACTTAAAAGACCATGTTCTCTTGGGTTTCATTATTCAGAAGGGGGGGGGGGGAAGTTAAGTATAGTTGGGTGTATGTACTCTTGACTCTAAGAACATTGCTTTCAATAAGTTTAAGGAAATATTTTGTGAGATCTCGTAGACAGAAATACTAAAAGAAGAGTACATGATGGGTGGGATTCTTTAAACAATGAAGTATTGAATGTACAATCACAAACAATCCCAATGAGAAAGAATAGCAAGAGATACTTAAGCAAACATAGGTGGTTGCATAGGAGCTTTAATTTCGTGTTGAAATTAAAAAACTAGGAAGGCTCAACCCAGTCACATTCTTCCCTGCAATGGAGGAAACCACTGCATTTCTATTAAAATAGTAACAATTATTTCTAAGTACGTGGTTTGAGTGATTGACTATGACTCTGAGAGACCAGGGTTCAAATCCCTGCTTGTCCCTCTGGGTGACTATGAGTAAGTCCCATTCTCTCAAGCTCAGGGGAAGGCAATGGCAAACCCCTTGGGAAAAAACCTAGCCAATAAAACCATGTGATAGAGTTGCCAGAAGTCAGAAGTGACTTGAAGGCACACAATAATGAACTAACACAGTGGTTCTCAAACGTTTTGCCCGTGTGATTCCTTTTACACTCTCTTCCTCCCTCTGGCAGAGGCTCCAAACACCCTCCTTACCTTCCTTTTCCCCTCCAGGACCGAAAAGGTTTTGGAAGAGTAAGGCGGATGAAGGCTTCCAAATCTTGTAACCTCACACCCGCGCCTCAGGTTCCCCCCCCCCCCCCCCCCCCCCCCCCCGGGTCCTGCCCCACAGTTTTAGAACCACTGAACTAACAAATTAGCAAATGCAAATTGTATACAAAATGCATCCTCTTTTGCCTTTCCTTTTGGTGACACATCACCTCCATTTTCTGGCAATGAATATAACAGAACCCTACACAAATACCTATGTGAGGAGGTTCTTATCATTTCATGGTCCAAATCACATAGAACAGTGAAATACAAGAACAAGTATCTGGGGAAACTAAATTAAGTCTCTTTGGAACTGTGCCTTGATCCAATAGGAAATAAATATATAAAATTACTTTAATCTTATAGATCCCCTAATAAGGTTCACTAAAATCAGAGTAACTCCAGTAGTATTCTACTGGCATTGAGAAACTGGAAAAGCTTCTCTTAGGCGACAGCTTCATGTCAGCAGCTATAACACTAGGCATGTAAGACATTCACTTAACTATATACTGGCATAAATAAATTGTGGAGCTGATTCCTCTTGGCATTTGGTAATTGTTTCCATAATAGGAACTCAACAAGAAAAGAGCATTCAGTAAACTCAACAAAAGAACAGTACATATTCAAGGAATGGAAAGCAATCAAAGCCACACACATACAAAATGACAGCAAAAAAGTGAAGAAAAATAAAATAGGTTACATATATAAAAGCTCTCCACACATTAAAAAAAAAACACCAATTCTGGACAATAAAAAAATTCAGGCTACTATCCAAGATTGTTCACAAATTGCAGGACATCTATACAGAAAATGATATACAGTATTTGAATACTGGTGAGAGATTTGTTGTCTTGATGCATTCAGACTTGTTTCTGAAGAAAAGGGATATGAAGCTATGATTTCCTGGTCTGAAGCATATAATCAGTCAAAATAATAGAGCAATGGAATAGTTCCTATTTTTTACTCAGCATCCAAGGAAGAGTAAACGCTTGACACATATATATAAAAATCCAGTTCTCAGCATTCTGTTATACCCCGGTGTGATCAAACAATTATTAAGCATGAGTCTCAGTTCTCAGTATCTGTGATTAATGGAAGCAGGGAACAAGAAATGCCTCTTCCACTCATCCACTACTACTAAGAAATCAGAAGACGAATAGAACTTGGAAGGACAGGTATGAAGGAAATGGACAAGATCTTCAAGTATAGAGATATATAATTGAATACGGAAGTCAGGATTGTTCATGCCATCATATTTCTGAATTCTATGTATGATTGTGAAATCTGGTCATTGAATAAAGCTGATAGGAAGTGAATCAACTCATTGGAATTGTGGTACTGACTTATTTGACTTTTTAGCAATCCATGATCTGTAGAACTCATAGTCTGAAAACCACTGGCATTGAGTGTGTGCTGGACTGCTTAATTGCTCACAGGGCTTAGTCCATATTAAAAACACTCTGTGCCACATGGCAAGAAAATGCAGTGGCAGCTGTTAACTGACACCCTGCCAAAATAAAGCACAGAGTGAGACTGCTTTATTTGTTAAATAATACTCATAACCCATCCACTATTACGTTTACCTGAGGAAAAGGGCAATTGCAACACTGAAAACTTAGGGCATCGTTGAGGAACCTCCTATCCCAACTTTCTGGTTTCTTTCTTCTTCTTTTTTAAATCTAGGTTGATAAATTCTGTACAGTGGGCCCTTGTTATACGCTGGGGTTTGGTTCCAAGATCCCCCGTGTATAACAAAATCCGTGGATGCTCAACTCCCATTAAATATAATGACATAGCAAAATGGTGCCCCTTATAAAAAATGGAAAATCAAGGTTTGATATTTGAAATTGATACTTTTTTTGAACATTTTCAAACCGTGTATAAAAAATCCGTGTATAAGAAAGGCCCACTGTATTTCACTGTATCTTGCTGCATAAGACTCAGTTTTTCATAATTATGTCAACAAGGACTCTGCTCCCAAATATTCAGGATTTATGCTTTGGAGATGGAAAAAAACCCAGCTAATTCATTTAGAAGAGAGGGGCTACTTTATCAAACTGACACCTTTGCTAGCAGTCTTCTATACTAAAGTGACTATAGAGCATTTCATCTATGCGGAAGAATCTGTTCTTAAAGTAGACTGGGGTATTCCTCAGCACCTAGTTGCAGCTATGATTTATTCTGCAGCCCATCGTCCTTTAATCGCATTATTTGGAACCATCCCCACTCTTCAGTGCTCTGGTTTTTTTTAAACAAAATCATGTTGTATACAACAAGGTTCGTCTTAGGGTGCCACAAGTCAGAAACAACTTCGAGGCACACAAAAGCAGTAGCAATAAGAAATGTCCATCTAAGCATGTCCTTTCCCTTACCACTGAGCAACTACAATCACACCCCCAACTCAGGCAGCAAAACATCTATTAAGGCCAAAACACCTATCTATTTAAGTGTAGTTTGTTTGTTTTTTGTCCTGCTCCCTCCCCATGTCTTTTGCTCTGCTTCCTCTCCAGGTGTCTTTACTATACTCAGCTCTCCAGCTTTACTCAGATAACTCTGTTGGGGAAAGGAGGATAATGAAATAAAGGGCAGATGAAGTGAGGGAGGTTTATGGCTGGATGGGGTAAGAGCATCTTTTGAGTTCATAGCTGCACTGAAACTCTGTATTCTTACCTAGTTGTATTGAGATTTTCCATTGAATTGTTGTGACTATGAGAATGCACAGTCTGATTTCAATGCGAGCTTGTGTTTGAGTTTGATAGTTATGAGAGACTTGGGGAGCAGCAAAAAAGTGGGGTAGAGGGTCACAAGTTGCCCACAGGTCAAACTTTCCCTAGCCCTGGTTTTACAATTAAGTGATGCTTTAAAAGAATTCTTAACATACAGTATAAAAGCAGTACTACCAGATAGCCACTGGACTTTTTGCCAATACTTGGTACCCAACTATGCGCAACTCCTCAAAATAATGTGTTTAGTTGACCCCAGGTGTGCTTTTGCTAAAGCTTGAGGCATGTAGGTCATTATTTCAACGCTTCTAAAGCAAAATTTAAACCCCCAGTTATTGTTGGCCTCCAGCTCTCAGCGACTTTAGCCAACACAGCAATAGGGAAGGGAGATGGGAGATGAAGTCCAACAAGGTCTGAAAGACCAGCCACAAGTTATCTACCCATTAAAAGGACTTCCACACATGAAAGTCTGTATTTGTACAGAATCAGCCGAATCAAAATTAATGTTGGCACTGGATGAAATTGAAATTTAAAAAACCCTGAGACATACACACCAGCTCCAAATGCAAAGAAGAAACTTTTGTCAGGATATTCTGCCAACAGATCTTTCACCCTCTTGCCCATCCGCTCGTTCCGCTTGTAGATAAGCTCCTGCCGGAAGTAGCTGTCAATCTCCATAGCTGTGATGCGTTCATGTGGCGGCAGAGTGGCATTGATGAAATTTGGGACCTAATGCAAGAAGTGAAAGAAAATGTTTAAAAAGCAACCAGGA
>NC_056523.1:213900560-213922994 GCF_019175285.1 Sceloporus undulatus
TTAAAATTGAATATTTGAGCCTAACCATCTCTTAAAGAAACATGGGATTGCTGCCAACCGGTGCTTCTACAATAATTGTATAATGAAGTTATTACATGACATAATATCACTAATTCAGGGCTTTCTCAAGTCACTTCAATGGGCAGGGAAATGCACAGCGTGGAATAATGACTCTTTTAGACTGTAGAACCCCCCATGCTATCACGGTGGCCATATTGGCTAATGGATTCCGAGTACCATAGCTCAAAAATTAACTTTTCCAAGTTCTGGGAAAATACTGATTGTGGTTAAATCACATGATGAAGTACTTTTTACTTAAAATTTGAAATTGTATTTCAGGAATATTCCTTCTGAGGTCTAATATTTGTTTCTCCTAAACAAGGAGAGAAAGAATTACAGAAGGAAAGGACATGGTGAGAGATTTTACAAGCCCAAGAAGAAAAAGTGATGAGGTATTAGGAGATGCCATGAAACTTTGGAAACCCCTTAATTAAACACAGCAGATGCCCTGAAAGGGAATGGTCTGGCTATACAGGTAACCCTATAGAAAAGGTTCTACTTAATACCCTAACCATGTTCATTTACTTTGTGAATCCTGACTGCACAGCTCTTAGTTCACTTCCACACTGCAACACACTGCAACTTCAAAAACAACAAATGTGAAGCACTTTTTCCCTAGACAACCAAAAACGATAGACAGGCCTACATGGGAGATGCCATTCTCTAAAGTAAATTGAGCACAATTCAGGTACTTTAAAGATAAATACTACTACCATACTGCCAGTTCTCTCAGTGAACAGTATCAATGTTCTTGCCCACTTTTCCTAGAGACCACTGCTAGCTCCAATGGAAGGTAAATGTAACCCACATAATAACTTCTGATCTATAACACGATTACATGTAACACAGAATCGGTGTGTTATGGAATTAGTTTTCCTCAAAACTAACAGATGGCTCAGCCACACAATGCATTTATTTGCAAGTTGTGGGGTTTTATTCATGTAAGGCAGGGGTGTGTGAAACCTTTGTCCTCCCAAGTGTTTTGGACTTGCATGACCAATGGTAAAAGATGTTATCCAAACTATCTAGTAAGCCAGAGGTTCCCCACCCTTATTGTACAGGTTGCCTTACTTTCTCTAAGCATGAATAGACAGATATGGTATGATATTACAGGGCTGAAGAACGAAATCCTAAATGCACAGATTAGAAAGCTCTGGCATAAGTGACATGTAGATCTCTCAGAGATATGAACAATAAAGACTGCAATTCCTAGAATCTTTGAAAAGCACTGGCCATGTTGGCTGAGAGATTCTGAGAGTTATTCTCAAGAAAGCAACTTTTCCATGCTCTCTCCACCACAACTTTTGCACACTGCTTATTGCCTATGGTTGTTGCTAAAGAGACTCCCTTGCACAATCTATGCCGCAGGGAGAAACACCTAGTTCAACTGTATGCAGTCACCTTCAGCATTTACATACCAGTGTGAGCTGCCCTTAGGACTAGGTGGACAGAAGCAAAGGTCTTGTTTATTCATACCATCTAACAGTAGAGGTGACAGTCAGTATGGCGTAGTGGTTTGAGTGTTGGACTATGATTTTGGAGACCAGGTTTCAAATCCCTGCTCAGCCATGGAAATCCACTGGGTGAGATTGTGCAAGTCACACCCTCTCAGCCTCAGAGAAAGTCAAAGACATACCTCCTCTGAACAAATCTTTCCAAGAAAACCCCATGATAAGTTCACCTCAAGGTTGCAGTTAATCAGAAATGACTGGAAGACAACACAACAGTAAATCAAATCAAATCTCACCGTGTACTCAATCTTCCACCAGAATAGTGAGGCTTTACAGCAGCAACTGAAAGCAGCTTAGCCAAACTGTAACTCAGATTCATCTTCATCCCATTCAGTCCACTAGCACTCCCTACTGCAGATCTGAAGCTGGTAAAATCCAAATATTGTTGGACTGCAATTCCCATAATCCTTCCTTACTGCCCAGGCTCATAAGGAAAAGATGGGAGGAGGAATCCAACAACACCTGGAGCGACACAAGCTGCCCACCCCTACTACAGATTGTTTCAAACAGCCAAGTGGTTTCAGAAGATGAAAACTCTCCTCCTAATGGTGTTATGACTAACAAATTCAAAGAGGGGAAGGGTGGGGGGAACTTTGCAATGTCCCACTGATTTAACTGACTAGAGGTTAACACTGAAGATTCAGATTATCCATGGCTATTTTCATTGCCATAAAAATTACAATAAAATTTTAATTTTGTAAAACTCAAAGTAAGGAAGAACAGCAGACCCACCTCTGGTGGGCCCCCAGAACAGCCCAGGGCAGAAAACTGGCCCAAGGGATGTCACAGTCGCCCATTCCTGATTTAAAAGGTGTCATGTAGTACCAGCCTATCTAATTCATATGAATGGTATTGCTATAGTCTCTCCCTTTGGCTTGTGTTGGGAAACAGAACTTAAACTCAGACTCCTGCCTCTACCCTTAAGGTCTCCAGTTCCTACTTTCCCAGATCCAGTTCCTCACAAATATCTAGATATAAAACATATCAAGTCTCAAAATGAAAGACACAGCCATAGAAACCACTGGCTAGCAGGCTGCCTCACTGTGAACTTCTTATTCAGTCACAGAGTGCTCATGCTTGACAAAGTTTGTAAAAAGAATTTGTTGTTGCATGCCTTCATGGTGACCCTAAGGCAACCCTGTCATAGGAGTTTTCTTGCCAAGATTTGTTCAGAGGAGATTTGCACAAGCCATAATGGATATTCTCAAAGGTCTAGGAGAATAACAAAAGTTGTAGATTTCTCCAAGGAGAGGCTAAAGGGGCATGTAAATGAACACTTGAATGGTCTTACAGAGGAAAGAATTACACAGCACTTAAAGCACAAAATAAAATAAAATAAAGGCTTGATAGTTATGGAAAACAATATCCATTCTAAAAAAAGATGGTGCCTGGAACAGCAACCCATTGACTACTCTGAAAGCTGTTAGAGCTTGAAATTGGTAGAGAAGATATCCTTTGAGGTATTCAGAGACCAAAGCTATCATACAGGCTTTAAGTCAGAGATGAAAAGCCTTCCCTCCATCCCAAATGCCACTTTCCCTGGTCTCTGAGGGATAAAAGGAGAAGCAATATCTGCTGGACTCAATCTCTTCTCCCACTGCCACCCACTTTCCTCCTGTGTCCTGTCTTTAGATTATTAAGCCTGAGGGCAGGGAGCTATTTTTTCCCTGTTCCTTTTCTTGTACATCACCATGTATAATGATGGCACTATATAAATGGTGATGATGGACAGATTTAAAAAAAAAAAACATCTTGGAGCTGAAAGCCAAGCACTAACAATTTTACAGCAGATGTAACATTCATTCTGATTCACACCACTGCATTTTGTACCAGTTAACGTTTCAAAATCATTTTCAAAGGCAGCCCTATGCAAGTCACACCACTGCCATGCTGTAAATGAGAGTGAGTGAAACTTTTAGATGAGATAACAATGAAATGTGGTGCTGGAGAAGAGTTCTGCAGATACTGTGGACTACTAGAAAGACAAATAAATAGGCCCTAGAGCTAATCAAGCTTGAACTCTCCTTAGAAACCAAAATGACTAAACTGGGACTGTCATACTTTGGACATATCATGAGAAGGCATGACTTACCAAGAAAGACAATAATGCTTGATAAGGTAGAAGGCAGTAGGAAAAGATGACAACCACATTATAGATGTATAGACTCAATCAAGGAAGCCACAGCCCTAAATCTGCAAGACCTGAGCAGGCTGGCTGACAACAGGATGACACAGGATAGCCCTGTTTAAATATCTGAAGGGATGTCATATATCGAGGAGGGAGCTAGCTTGTTTTCTGCTGCTCCAGAGACTAGGTCTCGGAGCAATGGATGCAAGGTCCAGGAAAAGAGATTCCGCCTCAACATTAGGAGGAACTTCTTGATAGTAAGGGCTGTTCGACAGTGGAACACACTCCCTCAGAGTGTAGTGGAGTCTCCTTCCTTAGAAGTCTTTAAACAGAGGTTGGATGGCCATCTGTCAGGGATACTTTGATTTAGATTTCCTGCATAGCAGGGGGTTGGACTGGATGGCCCTTGCGGTCCCTTCCAACTCTAGGATTCTAGGATGAATTTAATTCATGAGGTTACCATAAATTCAAGTTGACTTGACAGCAGTTAACAATAGCATTCCCATAATGGGAAAACAATCTCAGTTCCCCCCCACCCCTTTTCCTTTTTTTAAAAGACTTGTACCAGCAGAAGCAAAATGGCATTGTTTACCTACTTTACCTTATCCTTCTACTAACATTTTTCTATGGATGGAAAAGCCAGTATGAGCTCCAAATATTTTAACTAACTGCAATCTTATACATGTTTAAGAAACAACTCCAATTGCATTGAATGAGACTCCCTCTGAAGTAAGTTAGTATAAGATTGTGTATGAAGATGCCCATTTCATTAATACTACTACAAAATATGTGACATTCTCCTGTTGGAATGCAAGACTGGGGAACAGTTGGCCCCAAATATATTTTAAACTACCACCCCATAATCCTTTATCACCAGGCAAGGTAGCCAAGAGTTCTGGGAGGTAAAGTCAAAAACAGCTAGAGAGCTAAAGGTTTGACATCTGCTTGTTTTTTTATATATATTTTTAAAATTTTACAAAACAAATTTTAGTATTCTTTCCATACATACATGTACTTTTGCATCTTATTCATTTTTTAAAAACATCTGCTTGTTCCACCTTGCCTGCCTAGCAAATCAGAAGCAGTCTATCATGAAAGAGCAGCAATAATGCTCCCACAGTAGCATTGTGGAGTGCAAAGTTAACAGAAAAGCATTCAAGCTCATACAAATGCACAAAAGGTATTGCCTTTAAAATGTCCTGTCTTTTGGAAATGCTGGGTGGTTAGCTAGCTGACAGCCGAGGCTGACTGGCAATGTATGGGGACAAGACTCACTTGAGAAGTGTCATGATTGAAGATGATGGAGTTGAGGTCTCCACAGTTGTAATGCTTGATCAGGTCTTCAGTTGTATAAGGGATCTGCAGGCTGCCTGCTCGGAGATTTTCTTGCTGCAAAAGGGTCTGATTCAAAGCAAAGATCACCTAGGCAGGAGGTGGGGTGGGGAGAGGAAAAGGCAAAGTTCCCCATCAGTCCTTAAGCTGAGAAAAATAGATATGCTGTAGCTGTACACATCTTCACCCAAACGTCTATTGAACAGAGATATAACTAATAACATTAAAAATCAGTAGAACATTGGTATTAACACTGGGAGGTCTCAGAGTCATCTAACTATATTACTTTAACCCTTTGAGCTTTATCACACTAGCAAGATCACGTGGGAAAGCAGGAGTTAAATGCGATTTAAAGTACATTCAAATTTAAACAAAACTTGCAAATTCGGGGAATTTATCACACTAGGGGACTGCCCATGAGAAATAATATGAAGTTAATCAGAACACAAAGCAGAGAAAACTGGCAGCTTTTTTCCTTTGGGTTGTTCCAAAAGTAAAAAGCTGCCGGTTTTCTCTGCTTTGCATTTGGATTAACTTTGCGTTATTTCACATTAACTGCGACACTGTGTGATAAACTTTGTTTCTCTTCCACCTCCAAAAAAGCTATTCATTCTTGTAGTATATCAACAAAGGAGTTTATCACACTAGCGAGATTCCACAGGAAGATGGGAGTTAAATGAGATTTAAATCAAAGAAAACCTGGAAATGCCCAAAGTTCATCGCAGTTAACGTGAAATCACAACATCGCAGTTAATGTGAAATAACGCGAAGTTAATCTGAATGCAAAGCAGAGAAAAACATTATTTCACCTTAACTACAATGTTGTGTGATAAACTTTGGGCATTTCTGGGTTTTCTTTGCTTTAAATCTCATTTAACTCCCATTTTCCCATGGAATCCCGTGTGATAAACTCCTTTGTTGGTAGGCTACGAAAATGAATAGCTTTTTTTGGAGGTGGAAGAGAAACAAACACACAGTTTATTTGTAACGGCCAATGTATTTCACTGAGTTGTGTGAAGCTTCCCCCAACCCATTTCATCCCCGTTGCATCATTTTAAAAAGAGGTAGCCAGGCTACAGTCTGAATGAAACACTGTTGGAGGGAACAGCTTGCTTGATCATTCACCCTTGGATGAGATATTGGATTCCAACTCCCCAAAGCCCTAGCCGGAATGGCCAGTGAACAAGGATTCTGGGAGCTGAAATTCAACAATAGTTAGAGCCTCCCTGACTGAGACCCTGGGCCCCTTCACACTACACAGTGACAGCGCTATGGTTCAGTATTTACTGCCATGGCAACATACTATGGAACACAGGGGGCTTGTAGTCTGGAAGTAGAGGAAAACTTTGGCTGAGAATTCTGAGTATGCTTCCCTAAAGCAGTTAAAGTAGAATCATAGGATTATAATTGTGTGATGTGAATGGGTCCCCAGTACTTTGGACCATCTCCTCCCTCCAAATTTAAATGCATTCCAATATTAAGCAATAACAAGAAAGCAAGAAGAGAGAGTTGTCCCAAGAAAATAATTAATCAATCCCACATCTCTGGATTGGAATCTGGCTACTTTGTGTATTTAAAAAAGCTGTGTGTGTGTGTGTGTGTGTGTGTGTGTGTATATATATATATATATGGGGTCAGAGTGGGGTTTTGGAACATTTTAGTCCCTAACCCAGGCTTTAATATTCACACTAGCTTACTGTTTAAAAGGATAGACAAGGTGAAGCACCTACTGAAAAACACCTTCTCTAGAAACTGAAATATACTGGTGTATATTGGTTTTGGTTATTCTAATACTAAATAGATGTTGAGTAGTTTCCCATGCAGAAAACAATGGGATGTACAAAATACATGGGGGGAATAAAGCAACCAACTTGTTCTTAAGTTTTCTTATACTTGATAGGCTTCATTCTTTTGCAACCTTGTGAAACTCTCCTCCAGCATGACATAGGACTTTCAGGTATTCTTCCTAAGGGTGAAATCCTATGCACATTTTCTGGGGAAGAAGTCTGATAAAACACAATGGGATTTACTTTCAAGTAAATATGAACAATACTGCAATGTTATGAGCAATGCCAATAAAGCTATGGTTAAAGAAATAGTCATAACATGACACCACTACAATTAATGATGGCATCTATGTTCTGGCTTATCAAGGAGATGAATAAGATTGTAGTTAAGGAGCCAATCTCCTTTTACATTCTGTAAACAGTGGTACCTTTATGGCAGATGGATCACTTAAAGCTAATAGCTGTTATAAATGGAATCCCTTTATCCAGAAACAGAACCTAAAAGCTTCCCAATACAGTTTTTCTAGCTCAGATTATCGCACAAAGCAATTGCGATACCAGGTGCAGCTTCAAACAGTGCGCCCTTTGTGAAAAGTTTATCTTTAGTACACAGTTAGGTGACCTACAGTCTCAGGGTTTCATAACAAGGGGAAATTCCTGCACTTGTGAATTTTAAGAAAGGGTTTTCCTTTGTGGAAATGCTTTTGTTCAGTTGCAAAAGTGTGAGAAGGGAAATAATGGATAAAATGCAACCTTATCTAGAAATGAGCCCCCAAAATAAACACTGTGAGACAATTTCCACTCTATAGTTTCCTTTTGAGTGTTAGCTTAAATGGAAAACCGTCATCTTTTCACTTTAATTTTGAGGATTTCTATAGTGATTTGAGCATTCCAAGGTTTTCATGTATACTATTTTAACAATCCTGAAAAAGAATATCAGTTATCATCCTGTACTGCAGGTGGATCTGAGGACTAGTACAGTGGGCCCTTGCTATCTGATGGGGTTTGATTCCAAGACCCCCATGGATACCAAAATCCGTGAGCATTCCAATCCCATTAAATGCAATGGCATAGAGAAATGGTGTTTCCTATATAAAATAGAAATATCAAAGTTTGCTTTTGGAATTTATACGGACTTCACAGTTCATAGCTTATCTTCTATACAATCCTAGCTATAATTGTATAGAACCATATACAACAGCTACAGCAGATCTGAGGCACTTTTGAAACATGTGCTTTTAAAAAGTTACAGTACTTTAAATTCAGCCATCAGTGGATATTGTTCCATTTTGCCATTACTCCCACCTGCCCAGTTCCTGGGGGGACAAAGTACTGTAAACCTCTTGTAATGCTCTTCTTACCATATTGCTCTCATGTGGGAAGTGTGTTAAAGCTCAGATAGAGTTGCTTAAATTCTGCTTAGTAGCTTCTCCAAGTTATTGTCAGGTACTTTTTTAAAAAGATAAGACACCAGTGAACAACTGTCCACTTGCCAGATCAGGTGTACTACTATTTGCCAGCACTTCCTCAAAACTCTATTGGACAAAATGTTTCAAGATGACTTTCCATCCTTAAAAACTGGGAGTTTGAAGTCTCGTTGCTTCAGAAATTTAAATTATCATATCAGGGCCAATTCAGCAATAATTGTGTTAGTGAAAGCTAGCACAACAATAGCTCTATAGCGCTTGATATTTTCACACAATCACACAATTGTGTGATAACTGCAACACAAATACCAAAAAATATCGTGATTGTGTTCCAAACATATCATTATGAATCATTAGTACACTGAAACTGATCATTTCGCAGATGGACCATTTTGGCACTCTGGCACATGTCTGCAAATCATATTTACCTCCTGCACAGAATAAAATACAATAAAATAAAATTTATTACTTCACCACATTATTTTAATCCAGTGTAAACAATATCATGCTCCCATATCTCAAAATAAGACTAAAATCCACTGCAAAACTGGTCCTGGCAATGAGAACGGATTGCCTCTGCTGAAATGCAGTCTGGGTAAATGTCCTTGGTTGCTTTCCCAATAGTGCGAATGAAGTGTGATTAACTTTCACACTCTCACAAACGCACTTCATTTACACTTCCGAGAAGCCATTCATGGGTCCTCCCCATGAATGGTTTGTTGCAGGATTATCATGGGAGAAGTCCTGGATGAGTGTGACATTATATGAAAATCTTAAACACAATAATGTGATTATGTGGGACTATGCCTTTTACTCCCTGTTTTTTTCTTGCCTGCAATTCTGCATACAACATATTTTCACCAGCGTAATGAAAGAGTCTTGCATGAAACTATTCTGACTTTTTGTGGAATGTAATTTGTAGATCAGGGTTATGCAACTTGTTTCCTTGCACATGTTTGAGACTATAGCTTGCAGACACAATAACCAATTATCTAAACAGATGCTCAGAGCTGTAGTTCAAAACATCTGAGGGTACCAAGTTGGTTACTCCTACTGTAGATTCACTATTTCAGATTTAGGACAAATTAGTATGTTGAGCTATTATAAAACAGTAGACCACTTAAAAAATCCATACAACAGAATTAGATAGCCACTCTTAGAGCAATATAGTATTATATTCTAGGCATCGGGGAACTCTCAAAGCCTGAGATTCGATGAAAGCCTTGTTGTATACACTTGTAATGCAACATGCACATTTTTCTCCAGAAGGGAGGGAAATCTCCAAGTGTTTTACAATGCTATATGGCACATATGCTGCCACCACCATAAGTCACTGATGCATGGTTGAGCCTCATAAGGCATATGTTAAACACTAGTAAAAGTTTCTGATGAAAAATAGCCATACATTGAACCATCTGCCCAGGGTGGCAGTGGCTAACCAGAACATCACCCACTGTTAAGATTTCTTTATCCTTGCCGCTCCCTCAACAAAGTGCACTGAATACCAATTTGTGTTCCCTGCTACAGGACTGCACCTCTGTTGTTCCAAAACCTGCCCGGGACAGATTTGCAGAAAGTTGGACTGAGTTTGTAGCCCTTCTGAAACTATTTCTCATCCTCAATAAGCCACACCAGGACATGCCATCCCTATTAAACTGTAGTCACGCCAAGATTGTTGCGTCTTCTGAAAAGATATACCAAGAGAACAAAAGTAACAACTTTATTGGAAAACCTCCCCCTCCCAGTGAGCACACACACACATTCATGTTTAACTTTCCATTTCCACTGCAGCCTTCCCCACCACACATGCGCACACATTTTTGGTAGTGTGGAAAAATTGATTAAGCTTTGTAGTCAATGTACTGCTTCAGGCTTCATTCTCCTGGCTGAGTGTTCTTCAGCTGTCAGGGGCAAAGGCTGGGGGAGACACTTGTCCCTTTTACCAGCATTCCTGGAGCAGCCTGCTAGGCTAAGGGGCGGAGGGTATGTGTGTGTGAGTTAGAGCCCGGCAGATGCCTTTTTTGTCAAAGACAAAAGACCCCCAGCCATCCTCTCCACTTTTCATCACTTTCATCCAAGCCGGATCAAAGCACTGCTCTACATATGAAAGAGACCTGGCATTATGTGCCTCAAATTAGCCTATCGCCACCCCGCTAGCCTCCAAGGCCTCTCAACAAAAGCTCCCACATCTGTTCGGGTCTGTTTGCCTCATCTTCTCTCTCTTTTTCTGGGTATACCCTGTTTGTGTGTGTTTATGTGTGTGTGCTCAGCACTCAGTTTGAAGAGCCATTCAGTTCCCTGAATTTAGGGAGAACATCATCCTTTCCTTCAGGAGGACTCAGCAGCTTTTAATTGCCCCCGGGCCTATTTTTTTGGGGGGACTGCCACACTCACCCAAGCTGCTCACACTCAGGATCCCTGAACAATTGCCCTGTTTCTCCTGCTCCCTCTTTCTTCACCTGATGCAAAGAGACCCGGGCTCTGGTGTGTTGGAAGCGGAGACTGCTGCCTGGAATCAAAGCGATCCTGGAATCAAAGGCAGCATGGCTATGAAAGTCAATAATCCTCTTTTGTCATGGTAATGGTCCGTGCTGGAGAGCTGAGAAGAAAAGCAGGACTCTGCTTAGATGCTGTGTATATTTCCTTAGAAGTGCTACGCCTGCCTCTCAGCTGCTTTTGAAGCCCTTCTCAAAGCCTATAACCTGAATGTTCTTTGGTGGCTACGAAGAACCACCCTGAACATGAATACACAAAAAGGGCTGGGCAAGATTTCAAAGTGGGACGTTATTTTATACAATGGTTGTTTCCCATTAGTATGGTTCCATACTAGTGTTTCCCTTGCAAGTTATCCTAAATCAACCTTCAGTTTAATACATTTGCCAAAAATAGGTTTGCCCACAGACACCCTGTTGTGCATTGTTGCTGAGGAGCTGCCAATTTCTCTCTAAAATTGGTCTTAAGGCCTCGTCTCATGCATTTACATAGAAAAAACAGTTGGCCCTTGGATACCCAAATCCATGGATGTTCAAGTACCATTACGGTATATACAATGGTGTAGTAAAATAGTGAACTTTATTTTTTTTTTTTTAATGACAAAATTAAAGTTTTGCATGGGAATATTTTCAAGGTGTGGATGGTAGAATCTGTGGATATGGAGGGCTGACTGTGCAACTGCTGTGAAGACTGTAGGATTTCCCTCTGTAACCACATTAGTGGTTCTCAGACATTCACTTCTCAAACATCCATCCCATTGATATTCACTTGAGAGCCATTCATCCATCTTTCACTGTGGGAAACACACATACTTGCTGCTGCTGTGTGCCTTCACATCACTTCTGACTTATGGTGACCCTATCACAGGGTTTCTTGACAAGATTGGTTCAGAGGAGGTTTGTCACTGCCTTCCTCTTAGGCTCTCCAAGCTCACCCTGTTGGTTTCCATGGCCAAATAGGGATTTGAACCCTGGTCTTCAGAGTCATAGACCAACACTCAAACCATTATGCCACCTTGGTTCTTTTACTAGACTCAAATATGACCCAAGTGGGAATAAAAAGTTCCCACTTGAATTCTGAAGAGTTCATGCAATGTTTCCAAACAATCCCTGGACTAAAGCCTCAGAGGCAAAACAAACGCAATGCCATTTTGGTGCTTAGCCTTCAATGTATTGCTGTTGCTGCTGTGTGCCTACAAGTCATTTCTGGAATATGACAATCCTAAGGCAAACCATCACAGGGCAAGGAGGGATCCAGACCCTGGTATCCAGAGTCATAATCCAGTGCTCAATCTAGTGCTCAAATCACTACACCATATTGGCTGGGAACTTACATTATTACTGTATGTCCTATTAATCCTAATGGATAGCAAAGGAAGATTCTTAATCAGGATTTCTGAGAAAGCATGCCTGCTTTGAAATTGCTTTCCAGAAATATATTTTAATGTTAAAACAAAACACCTACTGCAACTTCAGTGTAAACCAAACACAGATAAAGCTAGGCTGGTAACTAACAGATAGAAAAGTAATAATTTCTAAACACACACATCATAGAGCAGGGGAAGGGAACATGTGGTGTTGCAGTGTTCTTGGACTGCAGAGCCCATCAGTCTTCAGTCCATATAGCCAGTTGTAAAGGATCATAAGAATGGCAATCCAGCAACTACTGAAGGGCTACAGGTTCCCTGTACCTGCCATGAAATATTCATTTTATTAAAACAATTTCACAATAAATTCATCACTTACTAGAAGAATCTGCTTACAAACTGCTTTCACAAATGCACATGACCAGGGTTCAAATCCCCACTCAGCAATGGAAATCCACTGGATGACCTTGGACAAGTCACACTCTCTCAGAGGAAGTACAAATCTCACCAAGAAAAACCCATAATAGGTTCATCTCAGTTGGAAATGGCTTGAAGGCACACAACAACAATATCCCATATGCTGTACTGTCAAAACTGGATAGATATAAATAAGTGGTGGGATGAAATTTTCAAGAGCTAAAGTTAACATAGCAAATACTCCACTACCCAGAGTGAATCCATTTCATGTCAGGTTTAAAGTAGCTTCAAATTCAGGCTGAATTCGAAATGAAACTTTAATCCCATCTCTATTGCTTCCCTGTTTCCTCTACCAAGTGTTTGCCTTCCACAACGGGAGAAGAGTTATCAGGCAGAAAGAAAGCCCCAGCAAGTCTCTTTTGTGTTGCAAATAACACATGGAACATCATTTCCTACCAGAAATCATGAAGCTTGTATTCAAGTAGCCATTATCGAGAGCAGATAGCTACCACCCTAGTCACAAGTTTCTGATTTAATTCCATATCTTCAACCCTGAGGTGTTTACATGGAAATAAAATGTGTGATGTGATTTTCCCCCCTTGTATACCTCTCTGCCTGTGTTGAGCAGCAATGGCTGCAACAACAGCAAAAGAAATATATTGCATGGTGACATTAAGAGACTCAATGGCAGCACTTGGAAGCCTCCTTAATTGGGAAAATATCAAGGACAGCAACAAACAGCCAAGATGCCATTGCCTCCTCTCCACTTTTTCTGAGCAGGGAAGAGTGAAGATGGCCATGGTCTTGCCACCTAGTGATATTATGCATTTCTGTACCACACATGACAATGAGGAAGAGGAGGAACTAGGCACAGCATTAATATGGGCTATACAGCATCTTTTAAATCCAGGGTGCTGACCCCAAACTTGTTGGACTGCTATTCCCAGCATTCCTCAGCATCTACTATGCTGGCTGAGACCATGGGGATTTGCAGTCCAGCAACATCTAGAAGGCCACATGATTCCTACCCCTGGTTTAAATTAACTCTATTTATTGCTCCTGCTCCACTGGAAGTTCTCATTATAGGTCAAACATATTTCCCTATTAACACCAGTCAAATTGGCTCATATGTCTACCGATGCTAACCCAAAATGCTGGAGGGGTTGTGAAGGTAGGGGAACCTTTGTACATATGTGGCTGGATTGTCATTTAGTGTATGAGTACAGGACAGAAATTTTACAATTGATCTCCAAGATCACTAAACAAAGTATACAATTATCACCACTCCTGCTCCTGTTCTCCATTTTTATGAATGAAAATAAAGCCCTGCAGCATAAAGAACTTATTAGTTTGCTTCTGGCTGTTGCCAGGCTTAAGATAGCCAAGAACTGTAAAACTGGAAAGTTGAATATTGCAGGATGGTGGACTAGACTCTGGGACTTGTGGTTAATGGAGAAAATGGCAGATAATAACAACAGAACGAGAGGCTTACACTCTGGATTGACTTTTCATAAAATTTGGTACCCATTTATTGAATACATCCAGCAAGATTTAGTCTCTAGACATCCCCCAATTTTAGCAAAATTTTTATGGAAAGATGTCTTTCAGGATCCCCAAATACACCTTTTATCTATAATTTTCAAGGCCTTATCTGGGTTATTGCCTTTATTTATTGTTGCTTTGGTGTACTGTTTGTTGTCATGTTTTGTTTTAGAATGTATTAATAAATTTTAATTAAAAAAAAACAGGCAAAATGTAGCCATCAGAAACTAAAAGACGACAACATAGCCTTTCACGATAACAGCATGACATGTATGTATTCATACTAATACCAATACTGCATTTGAAAATACCAATACTGCATTTCTCATGGAAGCCCTTTGACTAGAAGCCAGGTCACCCAGAATGTGGGAAGGTCAGCTGAGCCTGCCCTTCACTGTAACAGTGGCCTTAAGTTGAGCACATCACTTTTCCATATAGGTCGGAAATACTTATACCATTCATACAAAAGAAAATTAAGAACTCAGAATGTACACCAAGAGTCACAGTGATCCTAGTACAAGGGTGAAGGGCAGGTTTGATCCATCTGAACTGTATTTCAGATTATAAACTATTTACTTTGTCCCTTAGAAAGCACGGAGCACCATTTTCATAGTCTCACTGTGGGTTTCATTTCTTGGTTTCACTGAAGCATGACAGAATCTTAAGGACTCACTATACACACAAGTTGTACTTGGCCAATGTTCTAAATCTTAACCTTTATTCTGAGAAAAGTTCACTGATAATACTAGTAACACTAGTACAGTGCATCGAAACTGTATGCAAGTGCACTATATGCGGCTTCAAGCTTAGACTGAAGCCATGCGACTATAAAGTATATGGCGTGGTACCGCAAGCACGTGCCCCATTGTTTTCAATGGGGCGCGAGCATACGTGGAATTCCCCTTAGCAGGGGGATCCGGAATGGATCCCCTGCATAAAGGAAGGGTCCACTGTAATTTTTTATGTGCCTCCAAGAAGAGTCCACAAGTCAAACAACTGTTTTAATCCATAGGTCACAAAGTCACCCAGTTAGCTGGAGAACCTAGCTTCACATTCCTGATCAGCCAGTCAAAAGCCTAACCTACTCACAAAAGGATCATATGCCATGCCAGACCTGTCATCCAAAGACGCAATCTCATAACAATGACGAACACTGCTCCAGCAGAAACAGGGACTCCTAGCAAGTGTTCCTGCTCTACTTTGTTGCTTGTAAGTCAAGTGTGCTTTGACTTACAATGACCCTAGGACTGAGAGACCCCCAAGTTACCCTTTTATCAACAGCTCTGCTCAGATCTTGCTAACTCAACAACTATTGGAAGTAATATTTCAGTTGCTTTTCTCAAGCCCTTTCATTTTTTACCTTTTATTTCTTTTTTAGAGGACAATAGTGAAACAGGGGACTGATGCCAAAAATGGCATTCCCAAGTCCATTTCCTGATCTTTCCATAATGCTTGAGGCAAGAGAAATATTATGTTAGCCATGTTTGGAGCTTTGAAGGTTACTTTTTGAACTTTTGGCACCATGGTAGCTGGGAGATGCTGGGAGTCATACTCCAATAAGCAACCTTCCCATCCCCTGTTCTAGGTCACTGTCAATACTCATATCTCCACCTATACTGGCTGCCACTGGAGGGAGTAGGGAAACTCAAATTGTAATGACTTCAGGACGTCCAGACCTAGAAATACTGCAGAGAGCAACACATGTAGGAGATTCAGCTCTAGGTTGCCGTATTTGGTGAGAGATCAAATGTTGTCCAGTCTGGTCCAGTCCTTAAATAACCACTAGTGGTTCCAGACAACTATGGTATATAGTGCAGAAACTTCCACCTACACATCTTCAGCCTTTCCTTTCCAACATTTTGTTCAAAGATTGGGAAGAAAACAAAGTTTAATTTTTTTTGTTAAGACAATACAATTACAGGAGTAGAGAGCGCCCGGGGCAGCTACTAAGAAAGTCACCCCGGCTGAATAAATGGCCAACATTGTACATGGACCATTCAAAACACCCCCAGCTCTGGCACCTGCAAGCACTTCACATCTTCTCTGACTGGAGAGACTCAGCTCACAGTTACTACAAATAAATCCTGCATTAGCGATAGAAAGAAAAGTAGCCTTGATTTAATCATGCCTTGGTTTGAAATGGCATATAAGAAATAGTTCAAGGACATTAGCGCCAAGCCCACTTCAAAGCATTCACCAGCAAATCAGCTGATGCTTTGGCATCTCACTTGCCCCGTACAGATGTAAATATGCATCTTTTCCTGGTAAGCTCCTTAAAAGCAACCTTCTAGTGTCAATCACTTCTCCCATTTCCAACTGAGTTTGATTCTAGCATTTGCCATTTCTTCCTTTGAAAGAAAAGAGGAAAGGAAACTTTGAATAGCACATTACAAAAGAGACTCTTACCCAAATAGCTAACGATCAAAATCAAATACCTATTGCAGGAATAAATGCTTTTGAGTAGAGAAAATAGGCGAAGAAAAACCAAATGCATTTGTGCTCTTATTCCAAAAAACCCTGAAACTGCTCAGGGAACTAGTCATAATAACCAAATAGCTTTTCAGAAGCATATATTTACCTGAGAATGAAACAAAAAATTATCTATATAAGTGGTTTCTTTTTAATGAATTGAACTTTTTCCCCCAAGGACACATTACCTTGCATCAAAAACTCACAGTGATTGTTCTTAGAAATAATTTTGATAATATACATAGAACACTGAATATGTTGAATGCCATTAGCCAACCATGTAATTTTTCCAACAAAAAAGGAGAAAGAATTGAAATGAAATAGGATCCAGTCATTTGAAAAACCTGTTGTTTAAAACATATGCTACCTTTTTATTTAGATGCTGGCAAAACTAACCCACTTGGTGATCTTGGGTAAGCCACACTCAAAGCCTCAAAGGAAGGCAAAGCCAACAACCTCCCAACAAATTTTGCCAAGAAAGCCTCATGATAGATTCATCTTAAGGTCAATAGTATGTCTGAAATGACTTGAAGGCACTAATAACAAGAATAACCCACTTAATATTTTAGAGCAGGATTTGTACTGGTGAGGGAAAAAATATCTAGCTGGAAGAAAGTGAGATAAAGCTTGTAATGCTGAAAGTAAATGTCAGGTTGCAGCAGTAGTAAACAGAAGTATTCCCACAAAGTTTAATCTGGGAAATAACGAATTTCTACTCTAGTTGATCCTACTGTAGTTGCGTGTGGATGCCTAAAGCAGGCAAGGTAAACAGCACCTGCCTCCAAAATCCATTACTGACTATTCATGAACAGCTGAAAAGATAAAAGGAAAGCAGATAAGCCTACTGGCTTAGTCACAAAGAGTGAACATGAGTTTCAGAGAAAAAAGTCATGCCAGACAAATCTGATCTCTTCCTTCGATAAAATTACCAACTTGGTAGATGAAGGGAATGCTGTGGATATAGTATATCTTGATTTCAGTAAGACCTTTGACAAGGTTTCCCATGATATTCTTGCAAACAAGCTTGTGAAATGTGGGCTAGACAAGGCAACTGTTACGTGGATTTGTAATTGGTTGACTGGCCAATCCCAAAGTGTGCTCAACAATGGCTCTTTTTCAGCCTGGAGAGAAGTGACCAGTGGGGTCCCACAGGGCTCTGTCCTGGGCCCAGTGCTATTCAACATCTTTATCAATGACCTGGATGACAGAATTGGGAGCATACTTATCAAATTTGCAGATGACACCAAATTAGGAGGAACAGCTAATACTCCAGAGGACAGGATCAACATTCAAAATGATCTGAATAGACTAGAAAGCTGGGCCAAAGCTAACAAAATGAAATTCAACACAAGAGAAATGTAAGGTACTGCACTTAGGGCAGAAAAAATAAAATGCACAGATATAGGATGGGGGACACCTGGCTGAATGAAACTACATGTGAAAAGGATCTGGGAGTCCAAGTACACCACAAGTTGAACATGAGTCAACAGTGCGATGCGGCAGCTAAAAAGGCCAATGCAATTTTAGGCTGCATCAATAGAAGTATAGTGTTTAGATCAGTGGTTCCCAACCTTCCTAATGCTGCGACCCTTTATTACAGTTCCTCATGATGTGGTGACCCAAACCCATGAAATTATTTTCATTGCTACTTCATAACTTTAATTAAATAGGTGTTTTCCAATGGCCTTAGGTGACCCCCATGAAAGGGTCATTTGACCCCCAAAGGAGCCCCGACCCACAGGTTGGGAACCACTGGTTTAGATCAAGAAAAGTAATAGTGCCACTGTATTCTGCTTTGGTCAGGCCTCACCTGGAATATTGTGTCCAGTTCTGGGCACCACAATTCAAAAAGGACATTGAGAAACTGGAGCAACTCCAAAGGAGGGTGACCAAAATGGTGAAGGGTCTGGAATCCAGTTCCTATGAGGAACGACTTAGGGAGTGGGGGATGTTTAGCCTGGAGAAGAGAAGGTTAAGAGGTGATATGATAGTCCTGTTTAAATACTTGAAGAGATGTCATATTGAGGAGGGAACAAGCTTGTTTTCTGCTGCTCCAGAGAACAGGACCCGGAACAATGGATGCAAACTACAGGAAAAGAGAATCCACCTCAACATTAGGAGGAACTTTCTGACAGTAAGGGCTGTTCGACAGTGGAACACACTCCTTCCTCGGAGTGTAGTGGAGTCTCCTTCAGGTTTTGAAGCAGAGGCTGGATGGCGATCTGTTGGGTATGCTTTGACTGAGAGTTTCTGCATGGCACAATGGGGTTGGACTAGATGGCCCTTGTGGTCTCTTTCAACTCTTTGATTATACCTCCAGCATGTTAAAAGTTCGGCCACCAAAAAGGAAACCATAAGAAAAGTGAAGCTGGTGAAAGGTTAAAAACAAAAACCTGGGTGCATTTTGGAAGATGCCTCCTCCCAGTGGTCTCTAGGAAGTTCAAAATGTTTTTGTTTACTGTGCTTGGCTTGTTGTTTGTTTTATTTCACACATGAATACTGTTAGTTTTAAAGAAAAAGTTTGAAACATCTTAGTGCTCCTCTTTTTTGTGCTGCGGGAACATATCCCAATTCTTTCCATGTTATTTCTGCCTTTAGTAACAAACTGTCTCTGATAAAGCAGTAATAACCAGGAACACGTCACCTTTGTTAACTGAGGTCTGCCTGTACAATGATGTTGGAGCCTCCTAAACCCAGCTAGTATGATCCCAGTAGTGTGAAAGAAAAGGAGCAGAATTTCTTTTCTTCATTTCCCCCTTTTTATCAATCCTCCCCACATCCTGCAATTGAGGGGAATGATTTATATCAGTGCCAAGACCAGCATACATCTACCCCCATGGTGAGCTTGTGCAACTGGTTAGTGTGGCTCCATATCTATCCCATCTTGTTCAGGTATGATCCACCAATTTAAACCCCTTTCTCCTTTGCATCAGATCTCCAGCCTAGAAAAGATAAGGAGCACAGAGTTTTCAAGGATGGTGGTGGGATAAAAATATCCAAAAGGCTCCCAAACATGTCCTCCAACCTAGGCCCAAAGAATTGTACAGTAACATTTTAAGCCTAATTCACTTTGTTGACACATTTGTAGAAATCCACAAATATTATGTACTTGTGAGAAAATAGCCCATTTGTACTCTTAATCCTTAATCCTCTGTGTGTGTATTTCTCCAAGTAAATTAATTTAATTAGCCAATTCTCCATAGGTTTAGCTAATTACTCCATAAATTTTCATGTAGATGATTTCTACACAAGTTGAGATCAGTAAATACCTCTACTGCAAATGCACTGCTAGTTTCCCATGGAGAATGTTGTTATTTCATTTATATCTTGCCTTTTCCCCAATACTGGGACTTAAGGAAACCTACAAAATTTTAAAAACAGAACACATTAATAAATATAAAACATATGTAAAATATTTAAAAGTTATTTTAAAAAAGCAATTAAACAATCTGTACAATAAAATTATTTTTGTTGTGGTGTGCTTTCAGATCATTTCCAACTTATGGAGTCCCTAAGGTGAACCAATCATTGGGTTTTCTTGGCAAGATTTGTTCAAGAGGAGGCTTGCCAGTGCCATTCCCTGTGGCTGAGAGCACATAACTTAAGATTCATTAAAATACAAGATGTATAATAACCACAAAAAACAAAAACAAACCCAAACTCCATTGTTGACTGCCCATTGCAGTCAAGAAGGAGAGCAATGAAGGAGCCATCCTAGGAAGGTGGTTCCAAAGTCTGAGAGCAGCCACCAAGAAAGCCTCTTCCCTTGTATCCATAAACACGCCTGGAAAAGCATGGGACCAAGAGATCTTCCAATGGAACCAAGGCCTCCTACAAAGATCTTACAGCTTGGAGAGGCTCATATACGTATAATATAGGGAGATACAGACATCCCTTCAAACTTCCTGGACTTATAGCTGTTCAAGACTTTATAGGTCACTTTCAATTGTACCCAACAGCAAGGGACCTGTAAGCTCCCTGTACCCAGACTCAGTGTAACCATCTTGAATTGATTTTCAAGACTGTACCCAAGGTTAGAAAAGAAAGTTAACCACCTAGAGCAGAGGTGGGCAAAGTGCTAACCGGCAAGTGTTGTTGACACTCCAACAGTATCTAGACAGCTGAGCATTGCTTCTCCCTAACAAAGAACATTACCCAGTGCTCTAGCCCCTGTCATAACAAGTTTACAAATTTTAAAAGTGAACTTTTAATATTTGATAGATTGCCATCCAAGTCTAAAAAGCAAACAGAAGCATAGTAGAAAAAGCAATGTTCCTGGGAACACAGAGGCCATCTTGCATAGATAATAAAGAAGCAAATCCAGTTTTGTTATGAAGTGTACCTTACTTGGAAGCTATACATGATATAGATGAGAGAGCAAGACAAATTTGCATAGTTCTCCAACTCTAGCCAAAACAGCAATATCCCATGCAAAAGAGGAATGGGGGACCCCAAATTATGAAGAATGTAAACAAAACATCTCCTTCTCTGTATTTATTTATGTATTTACCTCCTTCTCTGCAATCACAAATTGTCCCTGTTTTCCTCAACCTCGAGACTAAGGACTATGCATGTGCCACAGCAACAGAATACTAACAGTTGTGAAGGGAGAAAATGACAATTGTGTGATAGGAAGGAATGGACTACCTTGGAAGAGGGCAAGTTCCAGGGACCCAGCCAACTATGAACAGGAATGTTTCTCTCCAGGACACTATCTTGCATGTCTTCCTTTTTTCTGAACTTCTGATATTCAGACATAAGTAATGACATTTGGAGAAAATTACACAATCCAAGCACAAGAAGCCTCAGCAGATTCAGTGAAGTTACAAGGTTTGTAGACTTTAAAATAAAAAGGTTGCGTTGGGATGGGGACAGGCCAATGAGGACTAAGCAGTCTCAGTGGCAAGTACTGGAAAGGGGAATGGAAACTAGATACAAGGAAAAGAGTAATGATGAATCCTGAAAAAGTACTTTGCCTACTGACTGGAACAGTAAACTCTTTGAACATTCCAGAAGAGCTCAGTATTGTCAACAGTACTAAGAACAGGCTGGCTTTGGCATTAGTGCCCTGCATCATGTTATGATGAACTGTCTAATGCTTTCCAGTCAAGAGAACCTGCCTCACAATAATTCTGCGAGGAAAATCCATCCAAGTCATGACTACAGATGAGCAGTGCTTCCCTAACATACTGCAGGTGTCACTGTAGGCATGGAAATCCCAGTCTGTGAACCCTGAATGAAGTCTATACAGTACTGAGCAGGTGATACGTGCAGCCAAAGTGGTCAGCTCTTTTGTGATTAAGTAGATTGGAATGCTGTACTGTACTTTAAATATTAGTACAGTGATATTCTAAGCTCCCCAGTCAGCCTGTTTATAAATCGTATTAACAAGGCCAAGACAAAATAGCAAGCAGCGGGGTTGTGGAGCCAAGAATGGGATGGGACAAGAGAAATATTTTTTCACTTAACTAAAAATGCAGACACTTTGCACATTTGCTGCTATACATAATTGTAGAGATTATCCAAGAGAATCTCTGCCACTTGGATTTTACACAAAAGCATTCAAGTTATCAATTAAGTACTTTAATTCATTTTTACCAGCTGCTATAAGACTGACAGAATAGCTCTATGGTTCTTGAAAAAGCAACTCTTACAGCATCTCCAGAGAGGATTTCTCTGTCTGTTTTCAAGGTCCTCATCACTTGGTGAACAATGCATTCTTGCCTTACTCTTACTCAATTTGTCAACACATATTTTACTTTACTCTCAAAACACCCTAAAAACAGAACTACAACCAGATTCTTAAAGGCTGACAAGTAACGCACACATGTTCTGTCCACTCACCCATACTTGGTATGCTGTCTCACACTGAGAGCCAGTGTGTTTACAGTGGAAGTGGTAA
>NC_056523.1:213923004-213948647 GCF_019175285.1 Sceloporus undulatus
TAATAATAATAATAATAATAATAATAATAATAATAATAATAATAATAATAATATAATTTTAAATATATAATACTATTATATAGTGTCTGAAGTGTCGGAATAGGACTGAGGAATCCTGGATTCAAATCCTGACCTGGTCATGAAGCTCACCTTGAGCCAGCCACTCACTCTCTGAGTCTAACTTCCTCCATAGAGTTGTTATCCATAGAGGATAAGAATGTGAAAGACGGTCATGTGCATCACCTTGAACACTTTGCAGGAAAGGGGGAAATACGGGAGTATAGAATCATAGAATCATAGAGTTGGAAGAGACCGCAAGGGCCCTCCAGTTCAACCCCCTGCCATGCAGGAAATCCAAATCAAAGCATCCCCAACAGATGGCCATCCAGCCTCTGTTTGAAGACCTCCAAGGAGGGAGACTCCACTACACTCCGAGGAAGGAGTGTGTTCCACTGTCGAACAGCCCTTACTGTCAAGTTCCTCCTAATGTTGAGGTGGAATCTCTTTTCCTGCAGCTTGCATCCATTGCTCCGGGTCCTAGTCTCTGGAGCAGCAGAAAACAAGCTTGCTCCCTCCTCAATATGACATCCCTTCCCTTCAAATATTTAAACAGAGCTATCATATCACCTCTTAACCTTCTTTTCTCCAGGCTAAACATCCCCAGCTCCCTAAGGCGTTCCTCATAGAGCAAGGTTTCCAGACCCTTCACCATTTTAGTCGCCCTCCTTTGGACACATGGCTCCAGTTTCTCAATGTCCTTTTTGAATTGTGGTGCCCAGAACAGGACACAATATTCCAGGTGGGGCCTGACCAGAGCAGAATAGAGTGGCACTATTACTTCCCTTGATCTAGACACTATACTTCTATTGATACAGCCTAAAATCGCATTGGCCTTGTTACCTGCCGCATCGCACTGTTGACTGATGTTCAACTTGTGGTCTACTTGGACTCCTAGATCCCTTTCACCGCTAAACCAGGAAATTGACAGATGAAACTAAACCAAATAAATATCAAGTCAACTGATAATTATTCCAAATATAACTAGCCTCTTTCACAGAAGTAGGAATCATGCACCCTATGGAATGTGTGTAGCACAGTAGGCTCCCATGTAGCACTTGGGTCCTGCTAGTTTCCCCCAAAACTTAAAACATAAAAGCCATCTCTTTCAGCTGGAAATACAACTGTTGGGGGGGGAGCATCATTTTGTATTGTAATATTGTTTCAGGAAGCACTGCAAAACAACTGAAAATTGCCCTAAAAATTAGATAGAAATGGCCAGAATATCACGTTTGTTTCTTTGCACATGGTAGGGATGCTGGAGCTGAAAACGACCCACGACATAGGGGTCAATTTCTGTTTTATAGCAAAAGTTTACAAAACAGTAAACATTTCCTACATAATTGACTTATTCACTGTTTGAAATACACGTTTTCCAACCAAACAAGACAGGAAACAAAATCAGAAAAGAACCTGCTTCCTTGCTTAAATTATTTCAACAGATCTATGCCATCAGCAGGGGTTTCATATCTAGCTGCTTTCCAAAGAGTTGTTTCCACTTGCTGTTTCTACTGCCATTTGATGCCACAGGCTTTACCCAAACCCTCTCCCAACACCTCACTTGGTGGCACTGATGTAAGCATCAGAAGATGGCTTGAAAGCAGAAAACTTGGTGTGCTATGAAGCTGATATTGAGGTGTCTGGCATACATGTCTACAAAGCTGTTGTAACATAAAAGGAGTCAGTCTAGGCGTTTTTCCATGGCATCAAAACCCATGATGCTTCCAGGCATTCTCTCTCTTTCTCTTGCTAAAAAGAATACACAATTTCCTTTAAAAAAAAAAAAAAAAAAGAAAACAAAAGAAAATTCAGTTTTTAAACATTTCAGACTACAGTAGACAGCATTTTTTCAGGGTTTGTTTAACAAGAAATCAATAAATAAAACACAGTTAACTATTGCAAAACAGAAGATTAAACCCCAAGTAACAAAACAGCAGTACTTAATTGTAACATTTAGAAACACAATCCAGATAACCCAGAATTCCCAGCATATCTAAAAAATGGCAGGATAGAGTGTTTAATCCTTCCTGATTTTCAGCACCAAGTGCCTTGGCCTTCCAGATGTTTTTGTTAGCTCTAGAAAACGTAAGCACTAAGATGATAGGCATTGCAGTCCAATAACATTTGGAAGGCCACTACCCCCCCCACACACACACACTCCAATTTAAAGCATAGATCACACAATGACAGATATTTTAATGGTAGCCCATAAAGAGAAATTATTAATTTTAACTGAAAACGAATAAGGTTTAATATTTAAGATATAGGGAAATCTAGAACCCAGATAATTAGCAGCCTATACTTTTTAAAAATCTATTCTAGAAAGGTGCTCTCCATGACTTATATAAGGATGAAGTGCCATGAATCTCAAGACATCACACTCTCTCCCCCTTCCTATCCTGATACAGTTGGAAAGAGGTTATAAATTTCCCCTCCTGTATGAAATAAAACACATATGAATCCTAAATTGTAGTTAATCTCAACTGTGGTTAGCTGCAGAAACTATTAAAAAATTGTTTGAAACTGATATATTCCCATAGTCCTTAGTCAAAACTAACAGTATTTTACATGGAGACAAATATAATGACAAGCAGCATTTAGTCTAAAATGGAAGGAAATGTTTCCAAACACTCACTTATAGGCATAGTGGAGAAAGAAGGAAAATAAAAAACAGAGAACATCCAGGATTTGCCCACATAACTCCAAACTATGGCTTACTCCAATATGAGAACACAGCAAACATCTCTAGAGACTCACTGACTGTCAGCAAGTTACATGCAATTCACTGGTTGTACAGGCTGGTCTCCAACCTGTCACATACGCTGAATAAGCCTGAGGGCAGGGAACCGTCCAGTTAAAAAGATTGTATGTACAGCGCTGTGTAAATTTACAGCGCTTAATAAATAAAGGTTAATAATAATAATAATACAGACGTGTCCTGAACCACTTCCATTTTAGTTGGAATACTAAGCCGGTCATGAATAGCTGCACCACTACGTTCCTCCATAGCCCACCCCCACAAGATACATAAAATGAATTTTGTGTTTAGTCTTGGGTCCCACCTCCAAGATAGCTCATTACATGCCTACATGCTAATACAGTATTCCAAATTAGGAAATCCAAAACACTTCTGTTCCAAGCATTTTGGATAAGGGAGACTCAACCTGTACATGGATAAGACCATATTAGTACTGGAAAGTTTCTAGTACGACCCATGCTCTTCCAGTGTGCAAAATTTCAGGACACTGACATTTCAGATCTCTTTGCTTCCAGATCACTGGGAAGGAAGAATAGACTTTTCCAGCAGGGCGGTTCAGTCTACTATCTCCAAGCCTTTAAGAGCAAAATGACTGAAGTTATCACTCTGCATCCCGGCTCCAGAATGGCACCAAACCTAAGCCCTTTGAGCCATCACAGGATCTCAAGATGTCACAATGACTAATCCCGGTGATCGTACTGATGGTGGAGTGGGGGTGAGAAGGGGCCAGAAAAAGAATCCCAAGTTTGACTAACAGTTGTTTGTGATCACATGCCATGACCAATGGCAAACTGAGGGAGACAAGAGTGCCTTTATCGAGGAGCCCTGAGCAAGCTCATAATTACTGGAAGTTATGAAAACATTACACTCCAGCTAGCAGGAACTATGGGCCACTGTGCAGATGGCATGTCTTTACTAATCCAAACTGACAGGCTCCCCGACAAGCTCAAAGCAGCCCTTTAAAAGATCCTAATGGTTCTGAAATCTTAGCACCATTAGCCACTGCCTACGGAGGTGGCATTGGCCTGCTCATGAGTTGCCCCTGACTCCCAGTCTATTCAAAGCATAGAAGAAAATGCTCCATCAAGCACACTCAACACTGCGAAAGCAGAGGTCTACTTTTGCAAGTCAGTTTTCACTGCCCATTAACAATGCCTCCCAAAGGCTGAGTTAGCACTTCAAGTGTCATGCAGCTCTGAGATTTAGGCCAGCACCAAATTTGGAGAAAAGTAGCCTGTTCTAATTCAAGTAATTATGTGTTGCTACAGCTCTCTCATGAGCTCTGAATGGGATGGGCCATTTTCAGTTTTTTTAGTTCACTAGGCAAAATTATTGGATTTTAAAAATGCAGTGGTGCTAATTATTTACCGCCACCAAAATAATAGAGATTTTGCCACTTTGAAGAAATATTACAATTAGGCCAACAGAGCAAAATTAGATAGTGTTCCCACAGTAAAATCCAACAGAAACATAAAACAGATACATGTTAAGTGTCAGCATTTCAGAACAGACAAAAAGGTCTAGGGGAGCCTCAAGTCCAGCTGTCTGCACATACCCTTTATTACTCACCTACAGCACATGAAGACATGGAAAAAAGCAAACAGCAAGAGTGCACTTGTGGGTGTATGTTTTCTCACATTTCTCACTGTGTGCAAAGCAGCACATAATGGGTCCAATCTTCGCATTACCTTACATGGAAGATCCATAACCTGATGACAATATCAAATGAACAAATAATCCAGCTCCCACAGACAGAGATAAACTGAACCCTAATTATTTCTCTAGCAGGCAGTAGGAAATATTTGTTCTGGTATTTGCTAACACTGCACATTCTTACAAATGTCTTTAAGAGCACCAATACATTCCTCATATCCACAGTCTTTTCTAGGTGTTTTTTGTGTGCCTTCAAGTCACTTCTGGCTTATGGAGATCCTAAAGTGATCCTATCACAAGGTTTTCTGAGGCTGAGAGTGTGTGAGTCACTCAAGATCACCCAGTGGGTTTCTATACCGAGTGAGGAATTGAATATATAGAGGAAAATTATGGGAGGGTATTTTAGTATATGCGACTAGAAAAACCTTTAGGAAAGGAAGGAGCTCATGGTTCTGAAACAGATAGTCCCAAGTCGAGTCTCCAGAGTTTTTCAGTTAAAGAATATCAAGACAGTAATGTCTGAGAGCATGTGGAATTCATACAGTTGGCCATCCATATCCACAGATTCCTTATCCATGGATTCAACCATCCAAGGTTCAAAAATATTTATAAAAGTGAGGTCCGTTACAGACCGCTGCTTTGCGGCGGTCTGCTGGCGCTGCTGTTTGCTCCGCGAGGGAGCTGCAGCAGCCAAACTGCACGGCTCCTGCACGGAGCAAAAAAGAAGCTCCAAAATGGAGCTTCTTCTGTCATAAGCGCTGCGCGACGTGCGGATGCACAGCGTGCGCTACGTCAAGATGGCAGCAGCCGCGTGGAACGGCCGCCGCCATTTGTTACGGACAGAGTCCGTAACAGGAGTAGGGGCGTCTAGAAGAGATGCCCCTTTTTTAAACTGGGACGTCCCAAATGGCGGTATGTAACCTGCCTATAAATTCTAAAAAGCAAACCTTGATTTTGCCATGCTATATAAGGGACATCATTTTACTACCTTTGTATTTAATAGGACTTCAGCATCCACGGATTTTGGTATCTATGGTGGGTCCTGGAACTAAACTCCAACAGATACCAAGGATCCACTCTAATAGTTTCCTACCAGTTTACCATGACTTTCCTCAAAGAACCCTGGGGGAAAACAGAGACTTCTCTAATAGCAAGGATTCCTCCCCCCCCCCCCAAATAAATATTTTAATCATTAATTATTTAAATACAAGATAATGAATTCACAGGGGTCCCTAGGGAAAATGGATATCCCTTCAAACCGTCCAAATCTGTAATGAAGATGTGTGAGGATGAGTGGTTTAAACTGATCACAGTTAGGACTCTGAGTAACATAGCTTCTTTGATATCTTCTGTGTAAAACAAAATGGTATCATTTCAAGTCTTGTTTTAGGAGCTGTCTGCTAAAGTGGGAAGAAAAACACGTTCTGCAGATAAGGGTCAGGTCTAAAAACAAGTAGGACTGACAATACAGCACATGCAAATGGCACTTTAAACGTGTGCTGTATGGCTGTCTTTACTCTCCCTAGAGATACTGTGCAAAATCATGAAGTAGTTCACCTTCAACAAAGACATAATCCAAGATTTGGCCCACATAGCAACTGAGCTAATCTTGTTATAGCAGGGTAACAAGACTCTGAGAAATTTACAAGGCTGGCTACATAAATCTCTTCTCACACCGTTATATGACAGCCTGTGATTACAACAAATCTCTAACCTAAACTTTGCTATGCTCTCAGCTTTAATTGGTTATACTGGATTTAGGTTGCAATAGACCATTTTGCCAAACACTTCTAACCTGGCTCAAAATGCACTGTCAGCCACACAAAGTAAATCCTGTCCTCCAAATACTTGGCTGTACATATCTGACCTTCAATCATCATCATTTCTAGTGCAAAACAACAACCGAGCTTTTAAAAAGTGTATAACCCTCCACAAATCTTAGGCTGACTCATAGTTACTGATGAATTATTAAACACTATGTCATTTGCCAGTTGTTAATCCAAGGAGTATGACATACTTGGGGAAGACGTTGCAATCTTTCAAAATTGTAGACAAACTGCAGACATGAAAGAGAGTTACAGATCATAGTACAGTATACATTCAAACAAAACATGTTTATGTTACATACAATGTTATAAGTATATAATATTACCAGTCAGAATTTGGAGATTATCAACATTCAGCTCTTTAAAAACTTATGAAAAACAACCATACCTGGTACTTCTTATATTCTGTACCAACATACAGGTAAAGTATCCCTTATTGCTCAGGATCATGTGTTTTGGATTTTGGGGGATTTTTGAGTACCTGTATTTGCATATATGTACAAAGTGAGATATCTTGGTGATGGGACCCAAGTCTAAACACAAAAATCATTTATGTTTTGTATACACCTTATTATTCACATACCCTCAAGGTAATTTTATACAGTATTTTTAAAATAATTGTGTGCATGAAACAAAGTTTGTGCACATTGAACCACCAAGAAGAAAAGTGTCACCCATGAAAAAAGTTTTGGTTTCAGGGGTATTTCAGATTTTGGAATTCCAGACATGGAAAACTCAACCTGTACTGAATAATCTTTTCTTTTCTTTACTTTTTACTAGTACCATAATTGTTAGTCCTGTTGTATTGAAGGGGCCATGAAGTCTCTTGATTTTACTCATTTGTTTTTGCATGACTTGGCACAGATACAGTATTATGCATTTTTGCTGGGCTTCTGGTGGTGATGGGAATCAAGTTCCATTTTATTAAGCAGCAAATAAAGAGGAGACAAGCTGCATGTGCTCTGAGATGGTCAACTGTTTAGTCAGTGTTTCAAAAGCCCAACATGTTTCGACCATCGGGGACCTTCAAAAGAAATCACTGGAGGTGTGAACATTCTCCAAATACAGAACCAGAGAGATAAAGCCCGAAACGGGTTCGGCTTTTAAAAAATCGAATAAACAGTTGGTCATCTTAGAGAACATGGAGCTTGTCTCCTCTTTCTTTGCTGCTTGGAGACATGCTTTCAGTTCCTTACCTATTCAATTTTATTAGAGACAGCCAGGACTCTCTTTCTGGCTGATCTGGAAGGAAGAGAGCCCCGTCTCACAATGCCATCTTCTATCCACCTGCCTCACCCAGCTACTGCTGCTTCTGCTACCTTTGCTCCTTGTCTCCCTCTGTCTCCTTCTTTCTCTGGTCTTCAGCAGTGAGATCAGCAGCAGCCTTGGTGCCACCCAGAATACCTCTGCAAGCACCCATATTTTCTTTTCATAAAATGGCCATTTTCCAGCACAAAAACCAGAGTAAAAGGGTAAATGCAGCAAATTGTTCCTCTCACCCTTCTCTCTCACACACACCCAGCAACCCAAAAATGACTTTTAAAAAATGCCATCAGGAAGTGACGTCACATCACTTCTGGTTTTTGCACAGCAGGAAAACACAGCTTGACAGGAGTCTGGAGCTAATGGTGAAAAATGGTCACCACTTCATCTCTGGTACCATTATCTAGTCCTGCTTTAGAGGTGAGGCAAATGACAGCACTAGGCAAGAGAAGAAATGGGAGGAAGGAAGGATGGGAAGCACAGCAACAGGCACAAAGTAAAAGATGGGCACACTTGCAGCACGAGGCAACCCAGAGAAATGCAAAGGAGCGAGGATGAGGATGATAATAATAATAATAACAACAACAACAACAACAACAACGGGATTTAAATGAGATTTAAATTAGAAAAAAACTGCAAATGTGGGAAGTTTCTCACACAACGTCACTGTTAACGTGAAATAATATGAAGTTGGAGCAAATGGAGAAAATCAGCAGTTTTTTACTTTTGGAACTTTGTGAAAGTAAAAAGCTGCCTTTTTTTCTCCATGTTACCTTCACTTTAACTTTGCATTATTTCACTTTGGCAGTCATTTCATGTGATAAACTTCCCGCACTTGCAGTTTTAAAAAAAAATTTAAATCTCATTTAAATCCCGTTTCTCCTCAGGATTTCACTAGTGTGATAAGGTCCAGAGTGAAGCTGTGAGAGGCAGGAAAGGAAAGGCATGGCATGGAAGAAGCAAGCAAGGCAACAGCATAGAAGTCCTCTAAGTGCTGGGAAGCAAGTCAATTCATTGCCCCTGGTTTTCTACTGCCTGAGGTAGAAAAATTCTCACTCCAACTTCTGGATGGACTGGCTCTCCACTTCTTCTTCCAAAGACTTCTGAGAGGCAAAAAGAGTGCCCATCCCTGAGCAAAGGAGGAACTAGGGATAGGTAAAAGGACAGATACATGGGGCTACCTTTGTACCAGTTTCGGAAGCTTCAGCTAGTTCAAAATGCTGCAGCCAGATTGGTTGCTGGAACTTCCAGGTCAGACCATATAACACCGGTAGTAGGAGATGAAAGAATGGGTGATCATGGGAAAGAGGCAGGTTGTTTGGTTTAATGGACAGATGGGTGTCAGCCCACTCAAAAGTTGAATTATTATGTATATACTTTAAGTATACTGTACGGTAATAACAGTGGAGTCTCAGACCTGACAACACACATCTTTGGTGAACACCTAGAGCAGTGGTCACCAAACTTTTTTGGGCTACCACCCCCTTTTCTCTTTGGTGACAAGCATAGCATTCAACCCCACTCCTGGCATATCTCTTGATATTAAGTCTACTGTTCTACTGCAAATTCAAAACAACCAATCTCAGTTGCTGCTCCTTTTGCCACCCGGTCAATCTAGGAACAGCAACTGAGCAGCTGGCTGTGCCCATGCTGGCCTTGCGGGTGGGCAAGAGGTCACTCGGTTGCTGCTCAGTTGCTGCTCCCAGGGTGACCAGGTGCAAAGAGAGACACCTTCTCCTCAGTGAGGAAGGACTCTCAATCGTTGGTTGGGGTGGAGAGTCATGCAGCCTGTGCACACATAGGGTCACAAGCCCTGAACTGGAGACTGGCATGGATGGGGAAAGGGAGAGATTTTAACTACAGGAGCCACTCCAAGGCAAAGGATTCTTTCCAAGAATTGACCCCAGACACTCCTCTCCTTTCTTCCCCTGAGACATCTCTTCCCCACACAGTTTTTAATGTTTGCACCCTCAACACTGTTTCTTGTGCTGCCCCTTCTCTCAGCCTGTCTGATGAAAGAAATCAGGAGCAGCAGCACAGCTCCAACCTGTCAGCCAAATACCAGCAAAGCCCACAAAGCTTAAGCAGGATGCCAAATCTGAAAACTCCTTTTTAACACTACTTCTCCCTCACCACTATGTGCTCTAATTCCTTGCTCCAGTCAGTCAGCCCCAAAATAGTGTCACTCATAGCCACAGAAGCAATGCCTTGCACCCAAGCCTTGTAGGAATTTCCCAACCACTACTACTAACAAAAGATGCAGCTAAGAGAGTTAGCTCATGTGCAGAGGTGAAGAGTGGGAGACATCACCATACAAGGGATCAGCAAGGCTGTGCAATAATTTTAAGGGACTCTAAAAAGATGTTTCATACACCCTTCGCCCTCATTGTGGCCCTTGATTTTCTTGTGTACCAATAATTTAACTGAAGACCACCCTGCCACCCACTTTTCCCTCTCACTACCCCCTGCTGCCCCCTTTTCTCCCAACACCCCCTTGGACTCTTCCATCACCCCCTGTGGGAGCACACCACCCACTTTGGGAGTTACTGATCTATAGTTTCTGAATAAAGCTTTTCTGGTTTTACTACTAAAAGTCTGGATGTATGAACTAAATTGCTCCTGTATGTGAGAATTTTTTACTAGGTTATGCGTCATTTGAACTTTGAACATCAAGTCACTCTCCTTTACCCACATTACAAAATATTGTAATACAGTCTCTAAGGATTCTCAAATACTCTGGCTTATGGTAAGAAACAATGTACCGCTTACAGCCAATTATGCTATGCAAGTATCAACACCAGTCAGCCAAAACAGGGAGACAGCAGAAGGGGAAAATGTGGCACTCATGGAAAGAAGCATGAAGAGTGTGGCTGCAGCAAATAGAAACTGGTCATTTACTTTTAACTGAAGAGATGTAGTTGAAGTGACAGACAGGAAGACTGACACCAAATTCAAGGAAAGTAGTATTTTTCTGCACACAATCGGTTCACAGAGAGGTGGCAAAGGTCACCAACACAACAAGGGACAAGATGTCCTGGACAAATTAATAAATGTTATTAAGTTAAACAATCTTCCAAAGAGGTCATAGAAATTATATGTTGGCCTAACCTCTTGGAAGCATCTCTTGGATGCATTGGGCCATGCTCTGGAAGAATCGTTTGAAGACTACTTATTTCCTTAACATGGCATTAAACCAATGATACTAAGTATCTGCTATTTCAGTGACTATACAGATATGACAAAATTCCAGCAGCAGGAGGAAATGTCTCCTCGCCCTCAACATTGGATCATTATCAAACTTGGATTATTATTAAACGGACTATCTCTGCTCTTCAGCAAACAAGAGTTCTGTTTATAGGCAATCCATATTTTTTCCAGAAGTGTAAATTAAACTGAGTATACGAGCACAATTCATTCTGTATTTTTTCTTATGCTGTTTCACATTATTTTATTTTATTTTTACTATCATGGGACAGGGCAATGAAACATACAGAGCACTGGACAAATACGTCCTAGCCACTGGAAATGTTACTTAGACCACTTCTCTATCTTTTGTTATTTCAGCAGGATAACATGTCTGCAAACCTGTGGGGAGTAGAAATTTTTGTTTTAAAGTGAGACCTACGGCTTTCATAATATTGCATATATACAATTGTCTGCAGTTCCAGGGAACTGCTGCATACATTGCACCAATTAAGAGATAAAAAATGAGCAAAGTAAGCAGACTCGGTATGAAAGAATACCTGCTGGGGGGAATCTCTAAGTACCTCTATGTCATCTTGATTGCTTGCTTACTTTTAACGTGTTAACATGGATAATATAAACAGACTGGGAATTGTTAGCTATATTGCTACAAGCGAAGCTACACTATGAAACAGAGTCAGTCTCCCAGACTATATTTCAACAGCTTGAAAATAAAAAGCAAATGTTCGAAAACCTTTAGCTACAGATCATCAAACATACCTCCATTTAATATTTATTTTTGAGCTTTAAACCCCATTTTGTTGTTAATCTTACCACTGAAACATGTTATTGTGTGCCTTCAAGTTGCTTCGGACTTATGGCAACTCTAAGTCTACCTATCATGGGGTTTTCTTGGCAAGTTTCTTCAGAGCAGGTTTACCTTTTGCCTTCCTCTGAGGCTGAGAGTGTGTGACTTGCTCAAGACCACCCAGTTTCCATGACTGAGCTGGGATTCAAAGCCTGGTCCCTAGAGTCCTAGTCTAATGCTCAAACCTCTAAGCCACACTGGTTAATAGGTGCATTAATTTAATATTATACAAGAGAGAAAATGGGAATGAATACAGTAATATGAATTTCCCTATTAACCTCTTCGACTTTTATCACAGTGGTTCTCAAATTGGTGGGGCATGACCCTGGGAGGTTGCAAAGGTACTTAAGGGGGGGCATGATACTTGAGAGACCTTGATCTCTCCCTCCTCCTCTTTCCAAAATTTTGTGTGTGTAAAATTTACACATATATTGAGTTAAAGAGCCAGTGTGGCACAGCGGTTTGAGTGCTAACTGCAACTCTTATATACCAGGGTTTGCATTAGAAAGGTAAGTCAGAAAGGCCTTGAAGGCACACAACAACAAATCCTTATAAATGTTAAAATATGAATATACATGAATTGCAAATGAAAATATGCAGACTAAACAAAGAAAATATTTTGTTCATATACTACTTTGAGTGGGGTGGCTGTAATGTCTGCACAAAGATGTAAAGGGGGGTCACAAAGGTAAAAAGTTTGAGAATCACTGTTTCATCAGATTCTCTATGTGGAAGCAGAGAAATTTTAGGTAACAATTTTAATGGATATAAGGCAGCCAGATTTAGGAACGTCAAGCCTCACAGATTCTAGCAGTTAGATATAAGGAGACATGTATTTCTCACATACTGAATCAGTGGGCTGTTAACACTGACCTGGATTATGTTGGTTAATTCTACCTAGAGTAGATGCATTTGAATCAGTTGTTGAATGGTGAGTCAAAACGTAGGTAAATTCTACTGAATCTATCAGTCTATTCTAATTGAGACTAGCAATAGGATTTAGGGCACTATGTGTGTGTTTGTGAGAGTCATAAAAACAGATACAGAGAAGAATACATATACATACACTCCCACAAAAATACACTTATTAAGTTCTGTCTCCACCAAATAATAGGGTACAATAAATTAAGGTTTGTCAGCATTCAAGTAAGCAAGTTGCAGGACACTTGCAAATTCCATTTCCCTGCCTCCCACTCCACCATTTGCTAGTTCTCTGGCCAAAAGGGCACATATCTTGTTTGTGACTTGTTTTCTGTGTTGTCTGCTATCTCTAAGAGGCAAGTCCAAAAGGCCTTATTGCTAGCAGATCTTGTAAGAGAAAACACAAGAACATACAGCAACTCTTCAGGGGTCAGGACAACCCTGGTCATGTTTTTTCTTTCTTTAAAATCGGACATTGCTTTGTGTCCAAATTGAATAAATAATTTTAGGGCATAGCACTGTTTCCCATACACAAAATGGGCATTATGGCAAAATGATTGATCAGGACAATACCATGACATCTAAAATACATCACAACACAGCATGCTATCTTTTCAACACACCTTTAAAGTCTGATTTTTTGTGTGTATGTGTAGCTGTGCATATGATCTGCAATGTTTGAGGATCCCCTAATGTTAAGGTAATATGCTTGCTTATGTTGAATTCTTATATCTTCTATTCTCTGCTCCAGCCCACTTCCAAATTACCTCTACATCCAATACTGGTGACCTAGCTGTTCCATGGAAGTGAGATATTTAAAGAAATAAGGGTGATGCATTCTTAACTATATTTGAGTGTACTCTATAATGTTTTATTATAGATAATGTATATATTATCTTTCTACTAAACCCATGGCATGTCACTATCTGAGTTACTGACCACATCATCATATTGCTGGTTTAGGTTGGAAATCTGAAGTGCAGTTTGCAGCTGCCAACTATTAAGTGAGAAATAATGTATCTGTCAAGTCATGTGTGATGTGCTGGATTTAGTCAAAGGGCTCTTCCACATGTCACTAGGGCTGGCATCACCTGGTGGGGTAACTCATGGTGCCATCCCCACACTGACCTCCTCTCATACCAAATCGTACAGAATCCTTAGTAATGTTTTTTGTACTAACATCACTCATACATTGTAGATATAACTGGACGTAGTGGCAATATTTGTGACATAAACAACTAGCAAAATTAAAATTATACCTTCAAATTACATCATACACAGTCTAAATGTATTTACGTGCACATAACTTCATGCGGTTAAAGTGAAAATTTGGTAAGATGTGATGTTTTAAAATAAAATTTTAATAGAATTTTAAAACTTTAAAACTTTATTTTTTAAATCTTTTTTAAACCTAAGGCCTGTCCTTTCTCCTACCACTGAGCCTTGCCCCATTCACACTGAATCTTCCACTGAGTTCCAGCTTTTTCAAAAGATGCAGATGAATACCACTGCCTGTTTCTGCCAAAAGGCAGGTGTTTGCAGAGCAGTAGTCTCCCCTCCCCTTAGCGTGTCACTTCATGTTGACCGCACCCCCCCCCCAGTGATGTCCCTGTCCACATGGGTTGAAACCCACAAAAAATTTGAGTGATTTGTGCCACACCACACCTTGCTGTTTAACATTACTTATTGCTTCTCTTTGTGAACACTAGGACATTTTCCTCCAGCCCTTTCCTTTTCAACCCCACCTAGTGTGGTTCTCAAGTGTGACATATTTCTATTCATTTAAGAAATCTGCTTGTGGTGCCCTTTTGATGCCAGCTCTAGTATATCCAAACCTGTCACCTCCCTCCCAATTCTGCTTCTGTTTCCAGTTGAATCCTCACATGCCCCTTGACCTAACATTACACCCAACGTAAGAAGCACATACCCATAAAAGAACCAATGAGCCTGTATGAACCATATGTAGTTGAGCAGCATGAGGAAGTCATTGATTGGTTTGTTTTTTGAAATCTCAGAAGGAACAAAAGCAGGAAGGAAAAAATGAGCCCCCAAAGCCTATTGATTAGCAGAATGTCAAAAAGAAAGGCAATAATTATCAATAACAAAGCCACCAGTAGAGTGAGACAAATAGTATGTCTGGTGAAGAACACAGTGAAGAAATCAATGCAGCCAGTTTTCTGAAGGTTTTGAAAGTAGTTAATGTGTGTAGTTATAAAAATAATACTGCACACATAGAAAAGATTCACCAACCCACACTGTTCAATAACTAGAAGTTTCCTCTGATGAGGGGCTTAATTGAAATAGACTTTTATCAACTAGACTGCTGGACCACATTTGATTCTTCTGTAATATCAGACTCCTCAGTCCTTCCCACAAACTATCCCACACAATAATCCCACAAAATCTGATAGGTGGGAGTGTTCTCTTTGACCAAACTTTCAGAATCCCTGGTAGCCATGTTGGCTAGAGGACTGTAGCAGTTTTTGTCCAAAATATAATTTTTCCAAGCTCTATACCAATATAAGAAACTGATCAAAACATTTTGTTGTATATGTGTACCTGCCCCTTCAAAAGGAAGAAGTTTGTGGATTATCAACAGAAAATTATGAAAGTGCAGGTTGCATTTTTCATATAAAGCGCACTAAGGATGTTTCAGGTCTCTTACCTGAGAGAAATTTAGACCATTCAGTGGGTGGCACTGTTCTTCTACTTTTTCTACAGCCCCAGTCTTTTTATGGAGCCGTTCAGCTTCCTGGGCAAGATAGAGATCCAAGACAGGCACACCACGTGACTTGATATCTACTTCAGTCAGAGAATTCACCATAAGCATGACCCACACTGGTCTTTTCCTCTCCCAGTTGCCCGCTATAGCATTGAAGAGGTAGTCAGCATACAGGCCTTTTCCTCGCTGGTCTGGGGTCATCCAAGAAGGCATCATGAGCTTGACATATTCCAAGTGGCGCTTGAGTCGGCGGTACAGGTCCCTTGGAAGTACATCCTGAAGGTTCTCACCTTGCGGCAGCAGCTGGCAACTTGTCAGAGCAGAGATAGTGTAGGGATCCGTAAGGTCCAACTCAAAGTAGACAATATGGCTCTGCTGGAAGGCTTTCTTTGAATTCTCAGGAATATGATCCCAGACTCGAGTATATGGGACATGAATAGTACCAAAAAAGTATGATGGAGGGTCTCTCTTTATAGTCCACAGGAAGGAGTTCAACTCACTTTGCTGAAGGAAAAGAAACATAGTAGTGAAGACAAACAGGACTATATATACTGACAAAAAGTGAGGGGATTAACAACAATCATTGTTGGCTGACTGAAGCCAACAAGAAAACAGAGTAAATCTTAGGGATGAAAGATGTCTTATAAAAAACAGAGTTGAAATGTGTTAAACCTGTTTTACAAAAAATTTAGAGTGTCAGCATAAACATTCCTAGATACTGGAAAATCAACCCTCAGTGGCTACACAACAAAGGCAACCTCGGGTAGTAGATACTGGGAAAGGGGGGGGGGGTATTTGGCAAACCTTCAGGTGTTGTTCCTGAAACTTCTGCACTTTTCTTTTTATTGAAGGACAGGGATGCATGCCCTTCACCTCTGCTACCCTCAAATACGGTAGAGAACCCTGTCAGGAGTCAACTGTTCATCCACTTAATTCTATAGGTGGGATTTTTTTGGGGGGGGGGGGGGGGGGGATGGAGAGACCTTGTCCTTTGCTTTGGATAGCAAAACATCATGGGCTATCCTTTTATGCAAGTTTTAGAGAATGTAAATAAAGCTAAACAGTAAATAAAAGCAGAAGCATTGACTACCAGATTCATAAAAACCAGAGAAAAAACAGATTGAAATCAGGTATAAATCAATGGAATATGTAGCACTACGCACATTGGTGGTGTCTTCAGATGCCACAATATGCCTGGCCCAGGGAGCTGCCACAACATCTTCCTTTTACCTGGCCACTTCCTTTGCAGTTCGGGGCAGCTGTTTGCACATGTGTCCTGCTGTGACACTCACTGCAGCCATTGCCACTGCAAGTTGCTTGCTTGGAGGTCATAACAAGGCACCCAGCTATCACACTGCTGAGCACCTGACCTCAGAACAGCTCTCCTAACCATAACCCTATCCCTAACGGTAACCTATAGTTTGAACTTACTCCTTTATAGATAATGAAAACGGAACCATATAGCAAATGAAACCCCCAGTCTATATTCTGCACTGAAACCCAATACAAATTGTACGCTGAGCTTGTTCAAAACAGTCTTGTAACAATAAAGCTAACCCTAGCCCTAGCCTCAGCCCAAAAAAATCAATTTCCTTCTTGATGAGTCATATTCCAAATCAAACCTTACATTATGCTCCAATCCGAAATAAAATCAATCAATTTTGTCTGATTAAAACAGCTCTCCTAGTCATATCCCTAACTTTAACCCTGGCCCTAATGGTAACCCAAAATTTCAACTTACTTCTTGGCAGATAATGAAAAAAGAACCACATCCCAACTGAAACCAGAGGGACGCATTATAAACAGCTGCCCAGCATCCAATCCAACAGAGGGGTCTGGACTTTCTGGGAAGATCTGGAGCAAAAGGGGAGTTATTTTAATCCATCATAAAGAGGTTATATAGTGGGTTTGGTGCTGAACTGGCCAGACATTGGCTAGACTGTTCACACCAGAACCAGGGTTTGGACCATTCGATGTTTGAACTCCCCACTGAGAGAATGGGAAGGATGTTTCATTTGGCTTGTGCATACAGGACCACTGAGTGAAAACATGTATTTCTTTAAACAGATACTATTTAGGATAAAGATTTTAAAGCATAAGAGAAGAAGACATGTAACATTAAGTACTTATAAAACAACTTTCTGTAAGTGCCTTTGTAAAATGCCCAAGTCCACAGCATCTCCACATAAGAAAGAAAATGCAATACTAAAACAACATGAACTATTTTTATTACTCTAAAAATCTCTTACAGAGTTGGAGGCCTGCCCACAGCCTTAGATAAAGGCAAAGCAATTTGGGGAAGGGGGAGAGACCCCTCTTTTATGTGGTGATAACATGAATGAAGATAACCGAAAATCCAGAGAAAGGCAAGAAGTGTCACCTTCCCGCTTAAAAGCAAACAAAGAGTCCTGAAATCTGCCACAGGCATGGAGAAGGTTGGAAGGTCAACACTCCTTTGTTTTAGACAAGCCTGATCTTTAAGTGACAAAGAGCACACATAAGGAGCCAAGTCTATCAAAAAGACCTCTCAGAAAGAAAGAAGGTACTGCCCCCTGGTCTGTTCAGAATTTCATTTAACCTCCCTCTCTGTTTTCAGATCTAAAGTACTGAAAGACCTAAGATGAGACAAAGCACTGCAATGCAGGGCATTGGTGGCAGCTGTCAAGTCTTCCAAGACTGCACATTTAAAACTAAATTTTGGTGGGTGTTTTGCAGGAGGCCAGTTTTTATCCCAGAATACTATCCTTCCTCACTCCTTCAAGTTGCCTGTCAACCCATGAATTTCATAGAGTTTTCTTAAGGAAGGAATACTCAGAGGTGGTTTTGCCTTCCTCTGAAATATATCCTGTGGCACCTGGAATTTGTCAATGGTCTCCCATCCAAGTACTAGCTGGATCTGACCCTGTTTAGCTTCCAAGATCAGATGGTATCTGGTGCTTGTAGGGTATTAGTCCTCATAGTCGCTTGTTCTAAACCCTGTATTATCTGAAAGGGAGATGTGGTCATGCAAGTTGAACACACATCCTTAAATTTCTGTATCTACTTAATTATGGTAAGTCAGCCTTTCTCAAACAGTTGCCCTCCAGATATGTAAAGACAACTCCCATAGTCCAACATATCTGGAAGAAAAGAGCTTGAGGAAGAGTTTTGATTCATTGATAGTTGCTGTGGTTAATATGTGTCTTCAACTCTTTTCCAAGTTATGGCAACCCTAATATGTTCAGAGGGGGTTTGCCCTTACCTTCCTCTGAGGCTGAAGCAGGGTGACTTGCTCAATGTCACCCAATGGGTTTCCATGGCCAAACAGAGATTTGAACCCTGGCCTCTAGCCAATGCTGAAACCACTTTACTATGCTGATGAACTAACAGTAGTAGCCTCAAAACATCTGCAGAGGCCTCCCTGCTTTTTTGGTTTGCACACTGCCCCAGAAACGTTGGGAAAGATGCCAAAGGAGGCTTTTAAAGTATTTGGGTTTTCAGCCATTGCCCAGGTCTCTGGTTGCTTATTTCAGTGGAAAGTAGCTTCATCTAGACTTTATGGTGCACTTACACTACACAGTCATAACAATTTGATACTACTTTTTTTAAAAAAAACATATTAAACAAACAAGTATAACAGTACACAAAACCCAACACTCACAGCACTGAAAGGCATAACAACAAACCCCTCTATACTCTCCTTAAAATCCCATCTCTTGTCCTGCATCCTTTCCCACACCCTTCCATCCCATTCATTCTTTCTTCCCTTCATTCACCCACACTCTTTGATACTACTTTAACTGCCATGACAGCATCCTACAGAATCTTAGGGTTTACAATCTGTTGAGTTCTCTGGCTGACAATTATAAATCACATGATTTCATGGGATGAAGCCATAGCTCCATCCACTGTAACAAGTGGAATCATAGTGCTATAGCTATGTATAGTGAGAGATTGGCACTCAAACCTAACTGTGGCTATAAAATGCCAGCACGCTCCCATTTTCCTGCTGCACCAACAGACATGCAATAAGTGGGTAGATGTGTTTGACTCACACTTCTCCTGTAATATGCAGGATCCACTAAGAGAGTAAATGCTCCAGGAAACATTTTTACGTTTTTAAAATAAGTACAACTTGGTACAGTCAGTTTTAATGAACAAAATATAGAGAAGAAACAAGCATCAGCAAGGGATAAGCTTCAGAGGGGCAACTGGACAATAGGCTGGCTAGTGCAGTGATGGTGAACCTTTTATGGACCAAGTGCCCAAACTGCAACCCAGCCCCCACTTATTTATTGCAAAGTGCCACGTCCCTCTGGCTTTCTAGTAAGAGACTCTGACAAACTCTGTGCTAGGGCGACAGCATGTGTGCCCACAGAGAGGACTCTGAGTGCCACCTCTGGCACACGTGCCAGAGGTTCGCCATCACTGGGCTAGTAGATTCTGAGAGCTGTTATAAAACATTTTTTTTCCAGATTCTGCTGAAAACTAGCAATGGGGAGCAGTCAGTTTAGAGAGGCTGTATCCAGATGTCAACAGAGACAGATCACATGGACCTTCTTATAATACTTCCTTTTCCTGAAACACAAATGCCATCAAAGGCTTTGGGTAGCTGTTCTTCCTCAGCTACTATTCACATTGGTGAGAAGACAAACAATCTAAGAGCCCTAGTCATGTGTCCTATGCAATGAAAGACATATCCTCTGTTTTACGGTATCCTCCATTTGAAGAAATGTCCAGTCCAAATCCAGTTTAAGGAACATGAAGCTACAGAAGGGAAAGCAACAGCCTTGAAATTGACCATCCACCATTAGCACATGGAGAGCAGACTGAACAGGCACATAATTCACCTGGCCTCTATCTTCTCTACCATAGTGACATGTTTCGTGTTTCAATTTCAGTTCTAGCAGTTATTTCTAAGATTTCATCTCTTAGCCAGTGTTCAGCCTAACCTGCTTCTTCTTTTGTCCCCTCTCTCTTTTTGGCAATGCAATTCCTCTTTGGGGTTATATGCATTAGTGGTCCTATGGTTAAAGTGGACATTATGATCACTTCAACAAGAGGTAATTTTCATATACAAAATGTCAGTGAACCATAAACTGGTAATTAAAATAAGACTTTAACCCTAAATATTCTGACTAGAAAGTTGCCTATCAAAATCATTTACTTCTATAGGTGAATTAATAAAATCAAGGGAAAAAAGTTTAGGATGGGAACAGTGATGTGGAATCAGTATGGAGAACTAGCACATTTGAGACTGAAAGAATGAAGTTTTCAGTTCGTCTGAAAGGTGCTACAAAATCTCTTTACATACTGATTCTGCAGACTAACATGGCTTTATCTTTGAATTCTATAGTGATGTGAAATGTTATATACAGGTTTTCCATTTCTGAAATTTAACCTGTGGAACTGAGAACACATCCATACAAAAACACGTTTGGCCCTTCAGTTGATCCCTCCCCATGCTGGCATTGCTGATGGTTTCCCTAGTACACCTCAATACAAATTTGTCATCCTTTAAAAACCAGCTAAGAGCCAGGGCCCTACAGAATGAGAAACACAACCAAGGCAGTCTCTGCAGCATGTTGTACACACAACCAAGTTTGGGTTGTTGATTTTAAAATCTTTAGCCTTGTCATGGTGCACTACTGGTAGTATTAATCTAATGTTAACAAGTGCTAATTATGATTGATATCCTTCTGTTTTAAGGATTATCACTGGAGCAATACACCCTCCAAGTAACCAAGAATAATGATGCAGATTCACAAGTTTTCAGCTATTTGTAGTTGTCATGTGCATTCTACCTTCTGGAGAGCCTCTCACAGGGTTTTCTTGGCAAGTTTCTTCAGAGGGGGTTTGCCATTGCCATCCTCTGAGAAAGTGTGGTTTGCCCAAGATCACTCATGCATTTCCATGGCCAAACCGGGATTGGAACCCTGGTCTCTAGAGTCATAGTCCCAACCCTCAAAAAACTATACAATGCTGCCTTCCCCCCCCACACACAAATACATAGTTTTTTTTTAAATTACTGTACAGTACTAGATTACATCCTGATGTGCAAAATGACTCCAAAATGACTAAGGCAAGAAGAAAAAAATTGTACTTGTTGTTAATTCCTTCTTTACAAACCAATGTAAGTAGATACATTGCTGCTAAGATTTTCATGTCATCACATTAAAAGTGCAATTTTATTCACATAGTTGGTCCCAGGTTTCTACTAACTCCACTGTGGGTCAGAGTGGCATTTCCCCAAGCTTCCTCTTCATTTGCTTTTAAACACACAGCTAACATGTTTTGGTTCAAACAGATTCTTAATTTTACATGTTCACCTGCTTGCACAATCTACAGTGTCATTGATTAGATATTTTAAAATGTTGTCATCATCACCCATCACATTTATATCCTACCTTTTTCCTAGTTTGGGACTCAAGGCAGCTTAAAATACTGCAGCTAAAAATAAACATAGGTCCCATGCAGACAGGCCAAAATAAAGCTGCTTCGGGTCACTTTGGAGGCATGCTGTTTAAATGATGCATGAGTCCTAAGAGTCCAGAAGATGCACCAAAGTCATGATCCAGTCCTAAGGACTGGAGTGCAGCTTTGGCGCAGCTTCCGGACTCTTAGGACGCATACATTATTTAAACAGCATAACTCCAGAGTGACCCAAAGCAGCTTTATTTTGGCCTGTTTGTACGGGACCATAGTAAGTTATTCACAGCATACAAAAGCTCAAAAGTAATTAAATTAACATTGCTGTGTCTGATCCACATTAAAAAAATATCAAAGCCAGTTAAAACAAACAAACACCCTTAAAAACAAATAAAAATCCAGAATATTATACATGCCCATTCCCCAAAGGCCTGCTGGAAAAAAAGTTCTCATCTCTGTTTTTGCTAGCCACATTTGTAATATAGTAATCCACAGACATATAGGGTATACATTGCAGTTAATAAATAAAGTCATTACAGAATTGTGAATGGACACTTGACCAGTTGCCTTCAGTTTGTAACAATCACTTCTAAGCAACCATTAGGGCTACTAGCCAGGATGACTGTCAACTACCTCCTATATCCATTTGCCTTGGCCAATTTCTGAGGAACATGAGCCAGAAGGTGTTACTGCCCTCATATCTGGCCTGAAGGCTTCCCAAAGGCATCCAAACTGGCCACTGGAGAGGAAAAAAAACTGGGTCAGGTAAGCTTTGGCCCAATCCAGCAGAGCTATTTTTAGGCTCTTAACAAGTTAGGAAAGATTTGTGAACAAGAAGAGAACTGTTTCTTCCTCTTCACGCCATCTGTCCCACCAAAGAGAAGCGCACGTACATGTGGCTCAGATACATCAAGCTGTGTTTGGAGAATTTCACCTGCAAAGCTTCACTAGCACCATATGCATCTTCCCAACTCATTACCCAGGCTCTTCAGTAACTAAAGGTATGACAAAGAAACCCAACACATAAATCTCCAAGAATACAATTAAAAATTCACAACTACAATAAAATGAAAAATAAATGCAAGCTTTTCCATTGTTTCAACCTGTAAGTAATGCTTCCTAATTACAAAGCAAGAAACTAGATTTGACAGATGTATACCACTGAGTATTCCTTGCCTAAGAAAACTCTATGAACTTCATGTGGTCACAGTAAGTCAACAGGCGACTTGAAGGCACATGCACACACATTTGTACGGCAAACTATTGAATGAGTTGCACTTGGGATTTGTAGATGCACTCCCAGAAGGCTCATGTACAAAAGAGGCCATAGATTTCCATACTCAACACAGGTACTCTCTGCCTGGAGGAATGAATTTCGACACAGTTCAATGGGATTTATGAGCAACTCGCACAGAAGTGAACAGAACAAGCTACAAGCAGCTCCCTTTTATCACAAGCTGGCTTCACTCAGAGAGTCTGAGTGGACTGTTATATGGCCTTTGGCAGCATAGAGGTGTTCATTCCTACAGGAGAAGAGATATTTTGCTTGCCTCTCTAACAGGTTTTATTTTTAAAACATTAAAAATAGACACCAACTTCACTTGGGCTATTTTGAAAGTTTGCCAATGAGTTCACAGCCACTGACAGCCCTCACTCCCGACCCCAGCAAAGGAAAAGGTGGTATTTATAGGGCCAAAACAGGAAATAACATTCCATTCTAGAAAGAAACACTTCCTATTTCTTTTGTTAATCGGCATATTTTGTATTGCAGGTTGACAGAAATAATTGAGAAACACTAACCAATTCTCTCAAGTTGTCTGAATCTAGGCCTCTACATGTGGGAACATAATGCACCTTGCAATCTGCCACTGCTTTCCATTTTAACAAAATATTTCAAAACTGTTTAGCGGATCATATTAGAGCAAACACATACACACACACTTTAACAAGGCACTGCTTCACTATCACTTCCCACAACATTGTTTTTCAGAACAGCATGAATATCCATTGCATACTCTTTTCACATGATATTAAACCATTGGGACCAAGAAAAACTACATTGCTCCAAGAACCAAAATTCATTGAGTCAGATATAAACATGCTAGGCCTGCACTTCTCAAAAAGCACTTGAAGCCTTCTTCCAAAACACACCCAGGAATGACATCTCTTTCAAAAGGCTAAATTCTTCCTATGATGTCCATTTTGGTGACAGGCTTATCTGCACTCTGGTTTAACTGAGATATGCTTGAACTGCTGCTAGCCAAATTTGCCATTAAAGGTACAGTTTTGTAGCCCACCCAGGAAGTGGTTTGAGCACTGGATTGTGACTCTGGAGACCAGGGTTCAATTCCCGCTCAGGCATGAAACCCACTGGGTGACCTTGGGCAAGTCACATGCTCTCAACCTCAGAGGGTGACAATGGCAAACCTCCTCTGAACAATTCCTCTGAACATGGCATTTTTTACCCTTAACAAATGACTTTGCAAATTAATTTTAACTGTACATTTTATGGCCATCACACCACAACACTCATTGTAGCCATTTAACTTAGAAAGTGAATAAAGCCACGTTGAGTCTCTGTACCTGAAAGCAGGATATAAATACATCTGCATGATATGGGAATGGGAAACATACATAACTAGCACAGGCAGGAAAAAGAGTACAACATCTGCATATCAGGATAGTTGACTAATTTTATAGTAATTATTTTATTTTATAATAACGTGTGATGACACAGTACTGTAGAAGGCAAGGGGAAAGTAGTAAAGAATGAGAAAGAAGAGGCAAAGTGCAGTAAAGGTTAGATGGAGGAGTTAGTGTGTGTCTCTTCAGGCTCCCTGGCAGGTCCATTCAGACCTATGGCAACCCCATTAATTTTACAGGGGTTTTCTTAGGCAAGGAATACTCAAGAGGTGCTTTTGCCAGTTTCTTCCTCTAAAACAGTGTTTCCCAAACTTTGATCTTCCAGATGTTTTGGACTTCAGCTCCCAGAACTCATTGTTGGCTAAACTAGCCAGTGCCTCTGGGAATTGAAGTGCCAAACACCTGGAGGAGCAAAGTCTAGGAAACACTGCTCTAAAATACATCCTCCAACACTGGTGATCTCCCATCCAAGTAATAACCACAGCTGACCCTGCTTAGTTTCTAAGGTCAGAAAGGATCTGGGGCCTTCAGGGTACACCTGAGTTCAAATATCATTATGACTACATATACACTGCAGAAATATACGGCCTGGCACCACTTTACCTACCATTATTTATTTATTTATTTATTTATTTATTTATTTATATAGCGCTGTAGATTTGCACATGGCTCAGTGCTTCAGAATTCTGGTTTTTGTCATTGTGCAAGCTCTGGTGCCACATCAGACTAAAAAAATCCCAGGATTCCATAGGATGGGCCAGATAATGTGGTGTCAAACTGCATTAATTCTGCAGTCTGGCAGCAGCCTTGATCATCAAGAAAATGACAGACTCTCTCTTCCTCTGTAAGTGTAAGAGAGAAGAAAAAAAACCAACCTAAATAACCTTCCATGGTTGATATCAGCCAAAAAACAAAAAGAGAAAGAGAAAGGTCAAGACAAAAATGGAATACAGTAAATAATGAGCAAACACAGACTGCATTAACACTTAAGTTTCTCAGGGAACCAGGTAACATTGCTATGCAAAGTGACTGACCCCGCCAGTTAAGGAGCTGCTCTTTGTCCATTTTCAGGGCAACTTGCAGGAATCAGATTAACACTAAGAAAAGCAACAGGTGGCCACACATTTTAATGGCCGAGTAATCAGGAGATAATGAGCCCTCATTAACACTTTTTTTAAACCTTCTGGCTATCATTCAGGGCCTTGGCTCTATGGGAAATGAAATGGGAGTTTCAAAGCCACATTTGCAGGTTGACAGGAAAGCAAGCTCTCCCCACAAGCTGTCCCCCATGGATCCTGGCCACTGGCCCAACCAAAATTAAGCACTCCTAACTCCCATTTT
>NC_056523.1:213948657-214002392 GCF_019175285.1 Sceloporus undulatus
TTTCTGATCAGGAGGTGTATAAATCTCATGACTACCAATAAAGCCCCATGCACTAAACCAAAACCTGTCAAAAACTGACTTGTCACCATATAAAGGAATTTCAAAGGACAAAACGTACAGAATGAAACGGTACATTTCAGTGCAGCAAGGAGAGAAATAATAATAATAATAAAGGGCCATAATCTAATTAAAGGCATTTTTAAATCCATGTATAAGGATGGGACAATCTGAACCTGGTATCAAATCATTTTTCTTCTGATCATGAATACCCATCCTTGAAGGTCTGGCTTCTATATTAAAACATGACTCCATCTGGCAAATTGAAGTCCAGAGGTCAGATTACAACACTTAAAGCCGAAATAAGTATCAGGTTTTTGTCCAACAGCAACTGCATCCAAAATTTTGTGCAGTTTGCAAAGGGTTCACACGCCCAAACAACATTCTGAGTTAATAGGGAACAAGAGCCTAATTCTAAAAATTGCTAGGTTTTTAGCATAAATTATCTCAATGTTCTTTTCAACATCCCTGTAAGTCATTTGTGTATGTGCCTTGTGTATGTGCCTATCAATTATGGTGACCCCATGAATTGCATAGGATTTTCTTAGGCAAGGAATACTCAAAGGTGGTTCTGCCAGTTCTTTCCTCTGAAATATAGCCTACAGCACTTAGTAGTCATTGGTGGTCTACCATCCAAGGGTTTCGCGTCCAAGATGAGATGCGATCATCTCATCTGTTTAGCATCCGAGATGAGATGGGATCTCGTTTCTTTAGGGTATTTAGACTTTCCTGTTAGTTAGTTATCTCCCTATTATAGATGGGCAGAACATGGCTTAGTGGTCCCCAAACTGTGCTCTTTAAGGAATTTTGGACTTCAGCTCCCATAATCCCAGACTATTGGCCATGATGGCTGAGGCTTCTGGGAGCTGAAGTCCAAAATCTTTTAAAGGGCACAGTTTGGGGATCACTGGACTACACAGTGAGCTCAGAGCAAAGTGCAAAGGAATCATGTAGCACCTTTGATATTAACTGTATGAAAGTTGTAGCATAAGCTTTCAAAGAACTTTATCGCGCAGGCCCTGGAACAGGCCTGTCAGGTTCTAAAAGGGAACGTTATGGGGATGGGAGGTGGCAAAGAATGCTGTTTACTGCACAGCGAGCATGCCGCCGCCGCCGCCACCAATTGTTCCAGGGCCTGTGTGATAAAGTTCATAGACTTGGTTTATGTACCTCTACGAAAGCTTAAGCTACAACTTCTTTTGTGATACAAAATCTATTTACATACTGATACTCCAGACTTACAGGGCTATGCCTCTGAATTCTATTCCCATCACAGCAAAGGTAAGAGTCAGATTGGAAACTCCTGTGTCATAGACCAATTTTTTATCCACTTGCTCCATACAGAGATGAGGAGCACATAAAGTGCTGCACCTTAGAGCCCAGTCTACATGGCACTCCTTATGTTTCATGAAATACTCCAGATCCATGGGTCCATAGCAGCTCCACATCCAGCCTACAAACATCTTCAGGCAACCATAAGAATCTGTACCAGACACTGGCGTTGAATCCACCCCAGGTTTTATATGAAACTTTAGAAGACCAATTTATTCTGTTTAAGATACTCAATATTTTAATTCAAAAGGAATTTTATCCAGGCAAAATAACAATTAAGGCCTGAACAGCTTTGAGTTCAAAGTACAGTGGGGATCCTTAATACATTTATAAAAGAAAAACGAATTAATGTGTACACTCCCTACTGGATGCTTTTCAGTTTTTCCTCTATAAGTAACTATGTGGAGGGGTTTCCCTTGGCCCATTTTCATCCTGGCTAGTGAAGTGAAAGGAATCAAAGAAAGTATGGTAACCAGGATGGCAGAGTTTAAAACTCTCATAATGCATTTAGTGTTGTCTCACAACTTTTGATGAGAGCCAGCATGATATAGTGGTTTGAACCTTAGACTATTACTCTGGAGAACAGGGTTTGAATCCCTGCTCAGCCATGAAACCCACTGGGTGACCCTAGGCAAGTCGCACTCTCTTAGCCTCAGATGGCAGCAACAGCAAACCCCCTCTGAACAAACTTGCCAAGAAAAACCCATGAGAGGGTTGTCTTAGGGTTGCCATATCTTTTGAAATAAGACATGGTAAGGTCCTAGCCAGAGAAAACGTCTCTAGATGCTATTGATTTTATCAACTAGCATCCATACACCATTCTTGAGGAAAGTACTAGAGCATTTGGTGTGGATTGGCAACTACAGGATTTCTAGGTAACAGTGATGGTCTGAGTCAGAAGTAAATTTGTGCTTTTCTGAAGCTATTAGATTACAAATCCCATTAGACACAGTTGATAGCAGGGATCATGGGAGTTGGCTGGACTACACTGCCCATCCCTATTCTAGATCCTTTTCTGTTTAGCTTGTGGACACAAAGAGGTTTGACCATCTTAGTCCCTCAGCAGAACAAGAGTATTCTCTGTTGCTTCTGCTGGACTTATCTGTGCAGCTTTTGATGTATATCCTTGGGCATGGATGTGTGTTTCTGCAAGGTTCCCTACCCTCTCACATGATATTCAACATCTACATGACACCACTGGGAGAGGTCATCCAGATATATGCATGCATTGTCACCAGAATACTGATGATGAACTGATTTCCTTATTCCTTTCCATCAAATTACAAGGAAGCTATGAAAGTCATAAATCACTGAAGAGATTTAGGGTAGAAATTGGGTCTTAAATTGGAGTAGGAGATCAGTCTTGGAAGAAGTGTTCTGCCTTCTGCAAATGGAATCAAACGCCCTTTCGGGTGCTGGCACAGAGGTACAAAACACACTGCAGAAATAATCCTATTTGAGACTGCTTTAACTGCCTTGGCTCAGTGCTTGGGCATTCTGAGAACTGTAGTTTTATGAGACATTTAGCCTCCTCTGTCAGAGGCTCTGGTGCCACAATAAACTACAATTCCCAGAATTCCCTTGCACTGAGCCAGGGCAGTTAAAGTGGTCTCACACTGGATTATTTCTGCAATGTGTTTTGGACCACAGTTTCAAGTGCTTACTGGACAACACTGGTTTATCAGAAATTCTCTTTGGCTGCATTGGCACCATAGAAATAATCCCGTTTGACATCATTTTAACTGTCATGGCTCAATGCTGTGGAATTCTGGGAATTGTAGTATGTTGAGGCACCAGAGTTCTGACAAGAGAAGGCTAAATGTCTTACAAAACTGCAATTCTTAGAATTCCATAGTATCGAGCCAGTGTAGCTAAAGCTGTGTCAACCTGGATTATTTTTGCAGTGACGATGCAGCCTTCAACAAACACATCTGCACACCTTTGGCTAGAAAAAAAGAGATGTGGCCTTTCCCGGAGAAGGCTAATCTTGCCCCAGTTACACAAGTCTTGGTTAAATTTAGATTAAACTGGTGTAACATTCAGTTAAGAAGTCGTTCAGTTCATTTCAGTTCAGTTGTAGAACTGTCCCCGAAAAAAGTGTGTGGGAACTGCAAATGGTGTGAATGGCTGCAGTAGCAGTGTTACTGCCATGATCCCAGATTTATCACTGTTTTTGTCTTTATCAGCTGCATTTGCTCAGAGTTTATTCCTTGATCCGATCCAATATGTTTTTTAAAGCCCTGCTCCAACCTTTTTTCTCTTAATAACATCCAAATTCCACAGAACAGTGACACTTTTTTTGGGCCAACCAAAATGCACAAAAATATATGTTGCAAGTTTTCGAAGCTCCACTGATCTCTTCATCAGGCAAAAAATCATGCGGGGGGGGGGGGGAGCCTGCATTTTTCCAGGATGTAACTGTTCTCAGTTCATGTGGTACTGGAGGGAAACACTCCTTCTGGCCATGTGGGTACTTCAGGAAATGAAAACAAAAAATAAGTTTCATTAGCAAGACAAAGAGAGATGCTCATGTATGATTTTTAACATCTTTGCCTGATGAAGAAGCCAATGAAGCTTTGAAAGCTTGCAACATGTATTTTGTGCATTTTGGTTGGCTCAGAAAGGTATCACTGTTCTGTGGATTTTGGCTGTTATTCTACTTTGCTACATGGCCAGCATGGTTAACCCGGTATGTTTACTTTCGCTCAGTTAGTCTCAAAGGTGGTGCAATATCCTTCTACGTACTTTAAAGACCTGAACAGTTTCAAATCAGATTTTACAAATACATACATACATACACACAGAGACATCAACCAACCGAAAGCATCAGGGCAGTGTTGCCTAAAATATCGGTCTGAAATATCCATTATTTCAGATAGCACCACTGCTACCTATCAGCATTTTCTGCATGCTTAGAATCAATAGAGTACACTGGATTCAACTGATACAATTAAACAAGACTTAGTGGCCCATAACTACCATAAAACAAAATGGTACAGAACTTGTGTCTAGCTTAAGTTCCATTGACTACCTTGAGTTCCACTGGGAGCACAGCCACAATCTTGGGCAGAGGTAGGCAACCTGCGGCCCGTGGGCCGGATGCGGCCCGGCGAGGCCTTGGGACCGGCCCCAGCCCGGTCCTGCCACGGATTGCCGCCGGGACCTTTGGCCTTTGGCCTATCAGGAGGAGGCGGGCAAGGGGGGGCAATTGTCTATAGAAGCCTCAGAAACATGCATTTATATTAACATTTTTTAAAAAAATCAGCAAATTTTTTCGTGTGTCCTCCATTTTTTAAAAAAGTGTCATCCATTTGAAAATTTTGTCCTACATTTGTCCCTGTTTATATATATATATATATATATACACACACACACACACACACACACATATTAAAAATTATTTAATTATTTATTTTTTGGCTTCGGCCCCCCAGTTGTCTGAGGGACAGCAACCCGGCCCCCGGCTCAAAAAGGTTGCCTACCCCTGATCTTGGGTATACTTTCCTAGGAGTGAGTCACATTGAACTCAGTGGGATTCACTTTTGAGTACATACGCAAAAGATATATCTATTAGTTATAGCTAACGTCTGCCAAGGCAGCCCAGTTTTTATAGTGCCTTTTGTTAAAGAAGTTCACATTGGCTGCATCCACATTGCATAAATAATCCAGTTTGAGACCACTTTAACTGCCATGGCTCAATGCTATGGAATTCTGGGAAATGTAGTTTTGAGAGATATTTAACCTTCTCTGTCAGAGAGCTCAGGTGCCACAACAAACAATTCCCAGGCTTCCATAGCAATGAGCCATGGCAGTTAAAGCAGAGTCAAACTGGATTAGTTCTAAAGTGCAGATGTAGCCTTTATCAATTGTGTTTTCAGATAAGCTACCCAAAAAAGGATAAATATGGCCCTATACAGACAGGCCAAAATAAAGCTGCTTCAGGTCACTTTGGAGGTATGGTGTTTCAATGATGCCTGAGTCCTAAGAGTCTGGAAGCTGCATCAAAGCTTAGGACTGGAGCATGGCTTCGGTGCGGCTTCTGGACTCTTAGGACGCATGCATATATCATTTAAACAGCATACTTGCAAAGTGACTCGAAGCAGCTTTATTTTGGTCTGTCTGTATCAGGCCATATAACAATATTTTAGTGCAGTGACTCTTACATTATCTACTGGTGTAGGGTTTTTTCCTCCAATGTGCAGGAACCAGCACCACGGTTGTGCACATTTTACTGTAACTGTTTCTTTCTATATTTTAACCTTGTAAGCCGCCCTGATTGCATTTTGTAGAGAGGCGGGATATAAATTATTATTATTATTATTATTATTATTATTATTATTATTATTATTATTATTATTTTCTGCAACTTCTCCATGGACCAACAGCTAATAGCTCACAGCCTGGCACTGATCCATAGACCATTACTTTAAGTAGTGTTGAGTGGACTGGGGCATCAGTCAAAGTTGACTTAGAACAGTATCTCAGGCCACTTTGACTGACTGATACCATAATCCATGACATAGCAATGAATCGGCACAGACTTCCTTCCAAGGAAAGTAATATTCAAACCAGACTGGCAAAAAAACAATTTAAAGAGAAATTTTCTGGATTTTGTCTTACACTGGCTAGATACTTGTCTACTCTTCTCAGATGTTTTACACTCTTTCACACAGTCTGGTGGCTAAACTCTCACCAACAGGAACCAAATTCATGCACTTGAGGCATGTGCAAGGACTGGTAGCCATTCTTTTAAGTCTAATTAGCATGGGGGGTGTGGCATAACCATTTCAAAGGCACAGATTTCCAAGTACAATATGTTTGTGTAAGCAAGGTTATGACATTAAAATACTTCCATTGGCAGATCTTATTCAAAGATCTTCAGGAAAAGGCTGGTACACTTCTGCACTCCTTACATGACAAATGTAATGACAGCCAGCATGGGGTAGTGGTTTCACTAGGACCCTGGAGACCACGTTTTGAATCTCGGCTTGACCATAAAAACCCACTGGATGACCATGGGCAAGTCACACTCTCTCAGCCTCAGAGGGTGGCAATGGTAAACCTCCTCTGAATTTGACTTTGAGAATCTCCCAGCAGCCACATGGCCAGGAGGAGGAGGTGAAGCCTACAAATAATATCCATCCATACCATCTGAACTGAGAATAGGAACAGCAAAATTGAGGCCTATGACTAACATCTTCAACTTTTTTCTCCTGTATGGTTTTTAACACCTTGCCTGATGAAGTGGAGCTTCAAAAGCTCACAACATGTATTTTGTGCATTTTGGTTGGCCAATAAAAATATCAGTTTGATGGATTTTTGATGTTATTTGGGTCTCCTCTGCATAAAACCTCTTGCCAAGAAAACTAGGTTTGCCTTAAAGGGATGGAGAAGAGGGGCATAAATCAGAAAGTATTTAAAGGCACACAACAACTACATGACAAAACATGTGATAAGCTTCTGAATAAATGGCACACAAAGACATCTTCAAGGTAGCTTCTTCTTATGCCCACTACTCAGAAGAAGCTCCATTATGTTCTGTGGTACTTTACTCATAGAATCATAGAATCATAGAATCATAGAGTTGGAAGAGACCGCTAGGGCCATCCAGTCCAACCCCCTGCCATGCACTACATTAAAGTGCAACTCTAGATGTTCACTTGAGAATAAGCCCCAATGGATAGGTGCAATGGAATAGTACCAGGTAACCATCCATTGGGTCAGGGCCAGGGGCACGTTGTTCATTTCAGAAGAATTTCTCCAGTGCATCTCAACATTTTTAGAGCATGATGAGAAATTCCAGGATATCAGATTAGAGAGATCATCCACAGAGCCGCCTGGACCTTCCAATCCATTGTAAAGAAAACTATCAGTGGAAAACTAAATCCAACGGTATGTCCCAACTGGAGTAGATTCTTTTAATCAATGGAAACTGAGTCAACACTTCTGTGAGGATCATCAGTTCCACCGGCCTCCTTTAGCCGGACCTAACAATTGGATTTAGCCCAAGTTGTTTTGACAACCTGACTTGAAACAGACAGGGTATGATTTCTGCCAGATAAGATTTCTCAGTAGCCTGCTGGGAGACATCTAAGGGATGAAGAAAATAAAGGATGGAGGGGGAGGAAGGAAGGAAGGCTTTAGCCCAGTTAAATCTTGCCATTTTTAAGGCGTGCAAGAGCAAACGCCTCCCGTAATAGGAACAGGAGACAGAACAAACAGAACAAATGAAGCCCTGATGAGGTGCATTTGGAAAGCAAAAATCCCCTGCCCCTCTTCCCCCTCCTGGCAGGATGCTGGGGGTGGTAGTGATGATGGTGGAGGGAAGGCTAGCAAAGGAGTGAGAAGTGTTAAAAGTAAACAAAGCTGCAAAGGCCCTCCACCCAAACAAACAGCAGGCTGGCACCTCCATTGAACCTTATCTCCTTTCCCTGCTGGATCTCATTAAAGGCACTCTAATTCCCATCAAGGGCTAATTTACACCCCGCCTCCCCTCTCTCCTTAGATGTAAGGCCTAATGTAACACCACCAGAAAGGTGTTTCCCCCTAAGGAGAGACTAATAAGTGCTTCCCTTGAAGGAGGAAGCCTCTTCCTCAGGTGGATAGTCTCAACTTCATTTAGAGGAATGCACTTTTAAGTCCTTGCTCCACGCACTTTCAGAGGCTGCCTCTGCACTGTCGAAACAATCTGGGTTGACATGACTTTAACTGCCATGATGACTCAAGGCTATGGAATTCTGGGAAGAGTAGTTTGTCACGGCACCAGAGCAAACCAGTGCGGATGCGGTGCCACAACAAATGACAAATCCCAGGATTCCATAGCACAGCATAGATTCCATGGCAGTTAAAGCAGTGTCCTACTGGATTGTTTCTGCTGTGCAGATAAAGCCTCACTCTGGAAAATCAGTATGCCAAGGGATCTTATAGGACTTTTGAGTCCAGGGTCCCAAAGACACTGCAGAAATAATCCAGTCTGAGGCCGCTTTAACTGCCCTGGCTCAGTGCTAGGGAATCCTGGGAACTGCAATTTATTATGGCACCAGAGCTCTCTGACAGAGAAGGCCAAGTGTCTCACAAAACTACAGTTCCTAGAATTCCCTACCATTGAGCCAGGGCAGTTAAAGCGGTCTGAAACTGGATCCATTCAGCAGTGTGAATGTAGCCCTGGTCCTAATGGAGTCCCATAGAGCTGGGTCCCAAGGACATGGGAGCATGGAAAGCTGGGCTGGACCCCAAACACCCCTACTGGGTCTAGGGATCACAACCTAGAGAGGCCCAAGCAAGTTTAGTTAGGAGTCAGCAACCAGGAAGCTTTATGATTATAAGTCACACTCTCTCAGCCTCAGAAGATGGCCATGGCAAACCCCCTCTGAACAAATCTGGCCAAGAAAACACTATGGTAAGTCCACCTTGGGGGTCACTCTACGTCAGAAATGACTTGAACACACACAACAGTGTCCTGGGAAGCAATGACTCACTCACAGCATTTGTCGTCTTGCAGAAAGCAAGCGTGGAGTGTTGGTTTTGAGCACTCGGGAGAACTGAGTTCGAGTCCGTGCTCAGCCACAGAAACCCACTGGATGTTCTTGGCCCAGTCACACTCTCTCAACCTGACAGAATGGCCATGGCCAACCCCCTCCGAAGAAACTTGGCAAGAAAACCCTGTGATAGTGTCGCCATAAGTCAGAAACGCCTTGGAAGGCACACAACAACAACATTGTACCGGGAACCAGTGACACTCTGGTAGCATTTGTAGTCTAACAGAAGAGCCAGGTGGTGTTGTGGTTTGAGCGCTGGACTACGACTCTGGAGACCTGAGTTCGAGTCCCTTCTCGGCCATGGAAACCCACTAGGTATCCTTGGGCAAGTCACACACTCTCAGCCTAAGGACAAATCTTAAGAAGAACAAATCGCTTAACAAACCTGGCCAGCAAACCCCACCCTGACAGGGTCTCCATGAGTTGGAAAGGGCTGGAAGGCCCTCCGCAACTAGGCCCACAAATCCTTCTTCAAACAGGTTTGGAAGCCTCAAAGGCACCCCAATTCCTATCCTCCAAGTTGACGCTTAGGATGGCTAACTTAGGGCCTGAACAGACAGGCCAAAATAAAGCTGCTTCGGTCACTTTGGAGGCATACTGTTTAAATGACACACCCAGCTTAAGAGGACAGAAGCTGCACCAAAGCTGCGCTCCAGTCCTTAGGACTGAAGCATGACTTTGGTGCGGCTTCCGGCCTCTTAGGACGCATGCAGCATTTAAGCAGCATGCCTCCAAAGTGACCCAAAGCAGCTTTATTTTGGCCTGTCTTTTCAGGCTCTCAGTCTGAGGGAGCCTCAGTTGCCACCTCACCTCCACCAGGTCTTCTGACAAAGCTTAACAACAACAACCTGAACAACCACCACTAACTTTCCTACAAGTGCTGCCAAAAAAGGGCCCAACTCTGAGGTCCTGACCTCACTGCAAAGGAGGCCAAGGCCCCACAAAAAGGGAGGACATCCAAGACCAATGGAGGACCTGCCCACATAAAAGCGCAACACTCAAGAGAAATGTCAAATCCATGCTTCTTAGTCCCACTCCAAATGAATGACATTCCTCCTGGGCAGAAGGCGCAAAAAGGGAGGACATGCCCTGGATAAGGAGGACATCTGGTCACCCTGAATGCGCTCCATAGCCTTGCTCCAAAGGGAAAGACCTTTTGGGCGTCCTCCTGACAGAAGGTTGAAATCGAGGACGCGTCCTGGAAAAGAAGCATGTCTAGTCACCTTCAAATGTCCTCCTTAGCCCTGCTCCAAATGGAGGACATTTGAGGATTCCTCCCAGACAGAAGGTGGAAATGGAAGACATGTCCTGGAAACATGGAGGACCTGTGGCCACCCTGAATGTGCTCCTCCTTAGCCATGCTCTGAAGGGAAGGAAAACCTTTGGGACAGAAGAAAGGGAATGAAGGACATGCCCTGGAAAAAGGAGGACATGTGGTCACCCTGGATGTTCTGCTTAGCCATGCTCTATAGGGAGGGCCTGGGGGGGAAGAAAAGGCTGAAATGGAGGACACGTCCGGGGAAAGGAGGACGACTAGCCACCCTGAATGTTCTTCCTAGCCATGCTCTAAAGGGAGGACCTTTGGGAGGGGAGGCAGAAATGGAGGACGCGTCCGGGATAAAAGGAGGACGCCTAGTCACCCTGCGTGTTCTTCCTCGCCATGCTCTAAAAAGGGGAGGACCTTTGAGGGGAGGAGGCGTCCGGAGAGAACAAGGAGGACGCCCTGCTCCGAAGGGAGGACGTTGGGGAACTGGAGGCTGGAAAGGAGGACGCCAAGCCTGATCCCAAGCTCTGTTTAAAGACTTCACCCTGGGACAGAAAGTTGTTTTAATGTGTGAGCCGCCTCGGGTTCCTTTTGGAGAGAAAGGCGGGCTGCAAAACACAAGAAATAAAAGAAGGGGGCGGGGTCCTGGAAATGGAGGACGCCCCCCCCGATCCCCCAAGAGGGAGAAACCCCAAGTCTTGCCAGTCCCAAGAACTCTCTCTCTCCTTCCTTCCTTCCTTCCTTCCTTCCTTGCTGCTGCTGCTGCTGCTACTTACTTTCCTCTGGAGTTGGCAGCTGTGGGCGTCCGGGTCCGGGCTAAGCTTGGCCCCTTCCAGGAGGAGAAAGTGGAGGCAGAAGGAGAAGGAGCAGAGGAGGCGGGCAAAGGAGCCAAGAGCTGCTGCTGCTGCTGTTCCTGCAGCCACCATCCCCATCCTCTGCCTCCTGGGTCGCCTCTTCTGCCCTGGGCCCCCAGGGCTCCCTCCTCTTCTTTAAAGCGCCCAACGTGGTTTGTGTGTTGCCCCCTGTTCCTTCTGCTCGGCCCAATCCCCAGCCAGCCCCTGGCCAAGCCCTCCTCTCCTCCTCCTTTTCCCCTTAAAGGCTCCCTCCTTCCCTCCCCAGGGGTCCTCCTCCTCCCAGCCCTTCCCCTCTTTTTTGCAGTTTGCAAGAGGTGCAGTTCCTGGAGCAGCCCCTGGATGGAGGAGGCACAGCAGCATCACACACAAGCACAAGCACACATACACACACACTAACCTAAACCCCCCCCCCCCCTCTTCTTCAAGCCTTTCTTCCTCCTTGGATCACCTGCAGCTCAGATCCCAGCCACTGGTGCCTCTAGGGTTGGTGTCACCCACTGCTGGGACTCATGGTGTCCTCCCCCCCCCACACACACACACACCACCTCTCTTTGGAAGTGTTTAAACAGAGGCTGGACAGCCACCTGTCTGGGATGCTTTGATTGAGAGTTCCTGCATGGCAGGAGGTGGACTGGATGGCCCTCATGGTCTCTTCCAACTCTATGATTCTACGAATGTGCCAGTGATAACACTCTACTACTCCGTCCCACCTCAGTCCAAGAAGGCTGCCCTGGTCCTAAACCAGTGTCGGTTAAATGGACTGGATGAGGGCTAGCAAGTTGAAACTTAATCCAGACAAGACAGAGGTGCTCCTGGTCAATCGGAAGGCAGATCAGCCTGTGTTAGATGGGGTCACACTTCCCTGAAGATGCAGGTTTGCAGTTTGGGGGTACTCCTGGACTCAGCTTTGAACATTGAGGTCCAGGTCTCTGCTGTGACTAGAACTGCTTTCGCACATTTAAAACTTATGCACCAACTGCGTCCGTTCCTTGAGATGCTGGATCTGGCCTCAGTGGTACATGCCATGGTTGCATCCCATTTGGACTACTGTAATGGGCTCCACAAGGCTGTCTTTGAAGAGTGTTCAGAAACTTCAGCTGGTTCAAAGAGCTACTAACAGGCAGGTTACAGAGACAACACACAACACCCCATTCTGAAACAGCTTCTTTGGCTGCCACTTTGTTTCTGGGCACAATTCAAGGTGCTGATTATGCCCTATAAAGCTCTACATGGCTCAAGCCCACGCTATTTGGCAAACCATATGCCCATACAGACAGGCCAAAATAAAACTGCTTTGGGTCACTTTGGAGTTATGCTGTTTAGATGACGTAAGAGGCCAGAAACCATGCCAAAGCCATGCTCCAGTCCTAAGGACTGGAGCGCAGCTTTGGCACAACTTCTGGACTCTTAAGATGTGTATGTCATTTAAACAGCATACCTTCAAAGTATATAGTTTTATCTTTTTAAAATGTGTTTTATTCTTTTAATAACTATCTATTTTAATATTGTAATCATTTCATTCCTCTTTAATGTACTTTTTCCTATATTTTTAATTATACTGTTTTATAATGTTGTGAAGCCGCTCCGAGTCCCAGTTCTGGCAAAAGAGCAGGATACAAATAAATATATTTAATCAATCAATTAATTAATTAATTGACCTCCTCCTGTGTCACACCATACAGAATCCTTAATTTTGCACTCAGGTTACACGCCAGTCATCCCCCCATATGCCACAGAAGGTCACACTCACGGTTGTGACGTGAATAACTAGCAAAATTAAAAATCACACTTCAAATGCACCACCTGAAGATGCCAGCCACAGCTGCTGGTGAAACGTCCGGAATAAACCCTTCTAGAACATGGCTTCATTGTCCGAAAAACCCACGAAGAACCACCTAAATGTACTGGCATCTATAGAGTGAAGATTAGGTTCAAACGGGATGTTTTTAAAGAAAATTTTAAAAGAATTAATTTTTTTTAAATCCAAAAAGCTTACTTTTTTTAAAAAAAAATGAAATTTTGAAATGTTAATTTTAAAAAAATTCTGGGGCATCTCCTTTTTCCTCCCACTGAGCTTCAACCCACTCCCACCATCTCTTAAAGGATTTTATTGCCACAGCCCATTTCTGCCCAAAGGTAGGTGTTTGAGGACAAGTGGTGTCACTCCTCCTTAGAGTATCACCTGGTGCAATCCACACACCCTGCACCCCCCTAGTGACCACTGATTCCAGCCCAGCCATCAAAGAAGAAGAAGAAAACATCCCCCTGGCCAGGTGCCCAGGCATCCTACTTTTCCAGGACCTATCCTCCATCTCAACTTTCTGTCTGGGGGCGGGGTGAATTCCAAAAGGAGCAAGACTAAGAGGGTTTTATAGTTCCAGGAGTGTTTTGAGGTTGTTGTGGTTTTTAAAAAATTATTTAGCACTGGCCTACATGTCCCCCCGTTACGTCCTACATTTTGTGGTGCCTTGTCCTCCTTGGCAGTGAGACCAAGCGTGCAATAGATGCTCTGTCAGCAACCCAAGGGAGACAATCCATTGCTCACCTGTTTCAAGTCAGAGCCTGATTTCTAGTGTGGAATGGTTGTTGTTGTTGTTGTCCAGGCGTTCCCAACATGTGTGTGTTGTGTACCTTCAAGTTGTTTCTGACTTATGGTGACCCTAAGAGGAAACCTATCATGGGTTTTTTGTGGCAAGATTTGTTCAGAGGGTTTTTTTCCCCTTGCTTTCCCCTGAGGCTGAGAGAGTGTGACTTGCACAAGGTCATCCAGGGGGTTTCATGGCTAAGCAGGAAGTGAATCTTGGTCTCTATAGAGTCCAATGCTCAAACCATTATGCCACACTGGCTCTCATTCCTGACTTATGATGACCCTATCATGGGGGTTTCTTGGAAAGTTTCTTCAAATGAGGTTTGCCATTGCCATCCTCTAAGGCTGAGAAAGTATGACTTGCCCAAGGTCAGCCAATGGGTTTTACATGCGATTCCAACCCTGGTCTCCAGAGTCATAGTCCAACACTCAAACCACTGCACCATACTGGCTCTCAGTACTGAATGTACAGGAGGTTCCCGAAAGTAAAAAGGAACAGGTTTCTTCAAATTTGCATTGCAATTAATGTTACGTTATTTCTCATTGATGCAAACATCATCTGAAAAACTACCCGCTTTTGTGGGTTATTTCTAATTTCTGTTCATGTTAACTCATGAGTGTCATGCGAAAAACAACCCACTTTTGCAAGTTTTTTCCCCACTTTAAATCAAGTTTCTGCACAGGATCCATCCCATGTGATAAACTCCATACATACATACATACAAAGGTTGGTCAGATCAAAATGCAGCCATTGGTTCCAGCCCCAAGTGCTAGTGGGGAAAGACAGCAAGAAATAATGGCCAGATGTAAAGTGCCCACATGACATGAGGCACAGACTAGATAGAGATCCCACTGCCAGATCAAGATCTGGTATGATGGATTTGTGAAGATTACACATTCTCACTCAGGGTTATGGGGTGTATTGCTGAAACACACACTACCTAATGGGATTCTCACACACATCCCTTCTGTTCTGTGCATTCCATGTACAATTGAACATAAGCACTGGAATGGAGAGCAAGACAGAGGACTCGAGCTTCCCCAAGACAAGATGGGGGATTGCATCCCTCATGAAATGACCTGGAAAAATTGGAGGATCCTCTGTAGTTCAGCCTCCTCAAATGTTGTTGTGTGTCTTCAAGTCATTTTTGACTTATGGCGACCCCAAGACAAACCTATCATGGGGGTTTCTTGGCAAGATTTGTTCAGAAGAGTTTTGCCATTGCCTTACCCTGAGGCTGAGAAAGTGTGGCTTGCCCAAGGTCACTCAGTGGGTTTCATGGCCGAGCTGGAATCGAACCCTGATCTCCAGAGTTGTAGCCCAGTGCTCAAACCACTATGCCACACAAACATGTTAAGAAATGTTAAGAATGTGATTCTCATAGAGCCCTCCCAGGAATAATAAGGCAATCTATCCTGTGGACATTTACTTGGGAGTAAGTGACACTGGACACATGGAGGGCACCTCTAAGTGCACATTGTGTTTGTAAAGAGTCTTCACATTTAAGGATGTTTACTTGGGAGTAATGGAATGAAGATGGAATTTGCTCTCCACCTGCCAATCCATCAGGATGTTGAGGCCTCCACATCTTAAAAATAGCTGTGAGGTTCCTGGAACCAGAGGATTACAGGTCTATACATACTTTCTCGGAGCTAACCCCACTGAGCATGGGGGTAACTAACCACTGTTGCATGTATCCTCATCATTCAGTAAGATTTTTTTAAAAGTACTATTATGTGCCAAATTGTAATTATTCTGTTCCTTCTGTTTAGATCAGTGGTTTTCAAACTTTGGTCCTCCAGATGTTTTGAACTTCAGCTTCCAGAATTCCTGATGACCAAGTTGGCTAGGGCTTCTGGAGGTTGAAGTCCAAAACACGTTGAGGACCCAAGTTTAGGATTCACTGATTTAGATGATCCATCCATTCCAAAATCAGTGTTTTGGGGGATGTGATGGTGTTGAATGTCCAACTTTCTTCTCTTTTTGATGCAGGAAGCAAAGACTTGAAGAGAAGGAGTGAAGATGAGCTATAGTTCACCTAAATTAGAAAGGACTTGAAGGCACACAACAGCAGCATGCGTTGTGGGCTCCAACTCTAGGGGAACACTGAGCTTCTGCATGAATACCCATACATTCAGTTGGAACTTACACCCAAATTAAGCATGGAGAGCACTCTGGAGTAAGTCTGACAGAACTCAGTTACACTTGCTTCAAAGTAAACACAATTAGGATTTGGCTGTCTATCACCCTCATTTTTCTAGAACAGGTATAAGACTGATGCCATGACCTGATTTTTTAAAAATATAATTTTAAAATAGAAATTGTTTATTAATTTTTTCAGATCACGACCTGATTAAAGAAATCTTAGCTGGTGGCTCCTACAGGTTTTATCCAGTAAAATTTGCATATGAACAAAATAGTTATCATATACTTATTGTTATAAGCCTGTGAAATTATTGTGACCCAATGAATTTCACAGGCAATGAATTAACATATAGTAATTCAATTTTATTTTATTTTTTAAAAATATTTTTATTAAGTGTAAAACATAAAACATACAAAGTAAAAAACATTCAGTCACACACATAAAATCCTAACCCTACAAAATTATCCCCCATCCCCCCAGTCTCTCCTTGATATAAAACTCTTAACAATTAACAGAAGAAAAACAAACCCAATTAACACAATGAACACAAACTATAATTGACTTGCCACTTCCCAAACCTAAGAATATTAATGCTTAAAAATATTAATTTCTCGATAAGGTCAACTTATTTTTGTTCAATTGAAGTAATTAAATTTTAGAATGAAATATTATTAGATTTCTAGCTCATCTTACAGGATACAAAACTGCACAATGTTAATTACAAATGACTTCTAACACACAAAAAATATCAACCACCCTCCAAAAACCAATACTGTTCAATATATAAATCATTAAAATAACAAGTAATATAGCAGCAACAAGTAACATCTTCAGCTAAACACATATGTTGTGAGCTGCCTTGAGTCCCAACTTGGGAGAAAGGCGGGATAAAAATAAAATAAAATAATAAAATAATATAAACACACATCCCACTAAATGTAGCCCAGCACAGACTGGAATAAATAAGTCTCTAAAATCCTAAAGTCCAGCAAAGAGGAGTCATGTCCATTTTCAGAGGGAAGGGAATTTTACTGAAAGTCCAAAGCTGCCACAGAAAAGATGTTGTCCCATAACGTTGTACGTACCTGATTTCAACTGATTAATCAATCTATATATTTATACTTTTAAGAACTACATATATCATCATAAAACATTTTTTTAAAAGGCATACTTTTTATTTTTAAAAAAGCCCTCACTTGGCAATGAAAAGACAACAGGGAAGGTACCAACATATCCCCCTAAAGGAAGTGGGTCAGGAGACTACTGTAAGAGATACAGAACAGCGAAACTGTGAAAAGGATGGGAATGGTTTGAAATAATAGTCATGCATGCTTACAACTTGAAAGGGAAGTTATTTTGCATTTTTGTTTAATCAAGCAACCTGAGAATAGAATCAGAGAAGTCAGGACATAATCTTGCAAAGACAAACACCTAGCAAGCTTCAGAATCACTCTGTTCATATCATTGGCCTAAAACAGGGGTGAGGAGCATGTGGTCCTCCAGATGTTGTTGGACTGCAGTTCCCAGTCACCCTACCCATCATAGGGAGCTGGAGTCCAACAACATCCAGAGTCCAGTCAGGTGATTCCCACCCCTAGCCCAAGTCAAATTGTTATTTATTTAGAACTTTATCACACCAGTTTTCCCCCGTTATAGGTACAGGAATACGATGTTCGCACTTTGGTGTGTGATAAAATCCAGTTTTGGCTGGTTTCGTGTGCACATGAACATCCTTTTCCCATACATACCCGTAACGAGGAAAAAACCGGGTGCGATAAAGTTCTTAGTTTCTACTCCACCTTTCTCCCACCACAAGATTCTATGAAGCTCACAAGTCGAAACAATATACAGCTAAAATACTGTTAGTATAATTTAAACAACAATTAAACAACATTTCAGTTTTAAACACAGATTACAACAGTTTTAAAAATACTGTTTTAAAAATACTGTTTACTAAAAACATAATAAGAAAGACATACACACAACAGTTCTCATTTAAAGGTCTGTGTGCTGTGACAAGTTAAAGACCAGAGGAAAGACAACAGGGAAGGGTCAAGTGGACATCTCATGGTAAAAACTTCCATAGCTTGGGAGCAGCCACCAAGAAGGGTCTCTTCTGTGTCCTCAACAAATGTGCCTACAGTGGTGATGTGACCAAGAGAAAGCCCTCCTGCATGTATCCTAAACCTTGAGAAGGCTCACATAGTGAGATATGATCTTTGAGATAGTCTGGACCCAAGCCATAGGTGTCTCTATCAGGTCCCCAAGTGGTCTAGCAGAACCAACAAGGACAACTCTCTCTGTCTAGTTCCTGGCATAGCTCATCCGCCAAGGCAACCAGGTTTGTGTCTATCCCATAGTCAGGCCTGAAGCTAGATCAAAATGGATGTAGATAATTCATCTCATCAACAAACCACTGGAATGTGGAGACTATCACGTGCTCCAGAACATTGCCCATTCTAGTTCCTCACTAGCATAGACCCATTTCGTTAATGAGAACTCAGCAACATAGGTTCCATTGATTCAGCAGCTCTGCTTTTGCTGGGACTCACAACTGAATTTAGGTTACATTACAGATATGAGGCTGGAGATTAAACTGCAAGTGCCAGTGAGAACAGATTTGTTGAATGAACAAGTCCCATTTATTTGATGGGTCTGCTCTAGTTGGGACAAGCAATTTGCCTTTTGCCCTGGGACTGAGTGGCTTACCTAAAGCCATCCCATGAGTTCATGGCAAGGGCAATCCATGAAATGGGGGCTTTCTGGTTCATAGCTCTGCTTCAGCCACTATGTTATGCAAGCTTGCTAAGGTTAGATTTATTGTGGGTGCCTGACTGCAAGAAATAGAAGTACCATAAAAAGAAAAGTGCTGCATCACAGCCCTCCTGCTACATTAAGATGTGGTGTAAAAGAAGCCTTAAGATAAAAATAACTTTGATGTCAGAACAACTAGTGTTCACAGAAGGAGGGGGAAAATCACCCCTATTTTCACTGGGAGGAAAATGATGTAAATGATTGCTCTTTTAATTTACTGCAAAGGAAACAAGCGTAGTTTAATGGTTAAGAGCCTGAGCTACAAGCTTCTGATTCAAATCTTAGCCCAGGTATTAAAAGAATGGGTGCTTTAGGCAAGCCTCAACACTTCTCCCATATGTAATGTGGATATAACAGTATTATTTTGATGTTTTATAGCACCCTTATGAAAAGTAATTCAATACTGAACAAGTGTTTTGAACAGTTCACAAATGTGCAAGGCATACATTCTAATTGTGATAAATTATGATAGTGGTGCAAGCCGACAGGTGAAATATACCTCAAAGCTAATTTCCAAGATTCCAAGATTTATTTCTAGGGCTGCCAGTTGACATAAAGGAAAGGAATCCTGCACTTTGTGTAAAAGAGAAAAATTCAGCAGGTGTTGCTTGTTGGGAGCAACACCTGCGGAATGAAATTCCCTGTTCTATACAACCATTAAAGATACAGGAGTTGTTTGTGTGCCTTCAAGACATTTCCAACTTGTGGTTACCCTGACGGGACTGTATGATGGAAAGTTCTTTCGGCAAAATTTGTTCAGAGAAGTTTTGCCATTGCCTTTCCTTGAGGTTGAGTGTATGCGAATTACCCAAAATCATCCAGTGGGTTTCATGGCTGAGCTGGGAATCAAACCCTGATCTCCAAAGTCATAGTCCAAAACCCAAAGCACTATGCCATGATAGCTCAGAGGTCCTATACTTTATTTCACCTAGAAACTTTACTCACTACAAAATTCCACTGAGAAGTAAATGTCAAGTTGTTGCTTATATCCCAAATAGGAATATAGGACTTACATTTTAGTTATTCCCCACCTCCCACTCCCATTTGGTTGTAGGACTGACTACTTAAATGTCTCACTGCCACAGTCCACAAACCCCCTTTGAAGAAACCTGCCACAAAAACCCTATGTAAAGGGCCGCCTTAGGGGTGCCACGAATCAAAAACAACTTGGAGGCACACAACAGCAACAGCAACAACATTATTAGGGATACATGGAGACCCCATATTCTGTGCTCCACTTTCTGGCCAAAGCCTCAAAGCTTTGTGGTCCCTCCTAGGTCCTAAACAAGATGGCAGAGGGAAGTTCAGGGTGAATTTGGGGCAATCTGGCTACCTATTCAGAGATGCTGGCTTGCAGTTCCTCTGTTCACCTGCAATAAACTTCAGATTCTGCCTCTACCTATTGCAGAATTATATGGTAGAGTGCACTCTTCAGGCTACATCAGTATATCTTACATATTTTTTGAATGCTTCACACATTTATTACAAAACAAAGCAACACACCACCAAAACATCTGCAAGAAAGAAAAAAAACCCCAAACATCCCTATAACTTTTAGGGGAAAATGTTTTGGCACTGCCCATTCCTAGTTATGGGTTTTAAAAAAAAACTTGCGGAGCACTCCAAAATGTATTCCCTGCAATCCAAAATGGTGGGTTCTATTCTGCTGTCTCAAGATGTATCAGTTCATTCTGCTGCATGTGACAACCTCAGCCTTAGAAGACCAAGAAATAGACCTGAATCAAGGACATGTGAAAATAAGGTTTGGGGCCATGAAACAGGGAATGCTTCCCATCAAGTTCAGCACTTCTCCCTAACCAGGAGTATCATAAGGAATTTAACTGCACAGCATGTACACTGCAGAATTAATGCAGTTTGACACCGCTTTAACTGCCATGGCTCAATGTTGAGGAATGATTTGTAGTTTTGTGAGATATTTAGTCTTCTCTGTCAGAGCTCTAGTGCCACAACAAACCAAATATCCCAGGATTTCATAGATGGAGCCATGACAGTTGAAATGGTCTCAAATTGCATCACTTCTGCAATGTGGCAAAAGTCTGTAACACTGCACAGTTACAACAGTTTGCTGCCATTTTAATTGTTTTGGCTGTGTCATATGCAGTTTTGGGAGTTGAAGTTTAACAAGGGACATAAACTTGTATCTTTGAGTTGTGGTCCTCCTTAGGTCCTCCTACTGTTTTGGACTTCACAGTTCTCAAAAGCCCCTGCCAACTTGGCCAATGCTCAGGCATTCTGAAAACTAAATCCATAATATCTGGAGGACGAAAGTTTGAGAACCGAGTATCTGTTCTCAAATTGGCATTAGTGCCATTTTTGAGTGTGTGTGTGCGTGCACGTGCGTGCGTGCGCACTTTGGTGCCTGTGTGCTAGGGTGGTCATATGCATTTGTTCTTGTTTTGTTTTTGCAGAACAACAGCTTTTAATGAAGTGTTTCAGACCCAATAGCTTTTTTAAAAGTTAGGTGCATAAGCCTAGGCCAGTGATGGTTAACCTTTTTGAGGCTGAGTGCCCAAACTGCAACCGAAAACCCACTTATTTATTGCAAAGTGCCATGTCCCTCTGGCTTTCTAGTAACAAACTCTGGCAAACTCTGTGCTGGGATGATGGCACATGTGCCCACAGAGAGAGCTCTGAGTGCCACCTCTGGCACGCGTGCCATAGGTTCGCCATCACTGGCCTAGGCCTTGCTTAATCTCCTGAGCTTTTTTGAAGTCCAGAGTATGGTTTGAGTCAGTAGTGTGACTCAAACAATTAAAATGGCAGCAAACTGTTGTAACTGATGTACTGGTTTGAGTCAGTAGTGTGACTAGGGGGGTGGGGACTGCACTGGGTGACACCACTGAAGTTGGAAAAGTCTTGAAGGCACACAACAACAACAAAGTCCTCTGAACTACAGCACTACTAAAGCTCTTTAACAGCAGACTGCCTTAACAAACTACAAATCCCAGGAGGCGCTAAAGTTGAAACATGGCATATAAAGTGGCATCAAAGTGCAATAACGATGTATGCAAATGAGAACAACTGTAACAACAACTGGGCAAAATGGAGGCATGTGACATTGTTATTTTTTATTCTCCTCTACGATTTTTGCCACCTTTGCCTGATGAAGAAGCCAGTGGAGCTTCAAAAGCTTGCTTCATGCATTTTATGCATTTTGGTTGGCCCAATAAAGGGACCACTGGTTTATGGATTTTGGATATTATTATACTTTGCTGTATGGCCAACACATCTACCCATGAAAAGATGTGTTATGCAGATGTACTCTATATGTTATTGCAAATGTCCTGCTTTAAATGGGAACTTTATCCTATCAGTATTTGCAGCCAGTGCCTTGTGTTTTTAATTGGGAATGTGGGAGGAGTAGGCTTAACTCTGCCCTCCTCCTCACATGCTGTAGTCTCATTAAAAGCAAAAGAGAAGCTGTGCTCAGCATTATTTTTTTATTTTAAACACTACTTTTTATTTTAAAAACTGATGCGACAGTATTTAGCATAACAACAACTTGTTAATATCTGTAGATGATGGTTTTTGTAGCCTCCATTACAGGGATGTCATAATGTGGAATACAAAGATCTACCCTTCTCGCTCGCTGTTACCCACCTCACGCTGGGAGGTGAGCATTTAATATGTTGTTTTATTGATCTTAAGTAGCCCAGAAAGGCCTGATAGAAATGCCTGGGATCCCATAGGGCAGTGATGGAGAACCTTTTAGAGACTGAGTGCCAAACTGCAACCCAAAAGCCATTTATTTATCTGCAAAGTGCCGCATCCCTCTGGATTTCTAGTGACAAACTCTAGTGAACTCTGTGTTGGGATGATGGTGCATGTGCCCACAGAGAGGGCTCTGAGTGCCACTTCTGGTACGCGTGCCATAGGTTCGCCACCACTGCCATAGGGCCAGTATGCTAGTATAATGGGCATAACATCACCTGTTCCCTGTATTCTTTTGGTAGCAGGAGAAGGGGTCGGCTGTGGACGGGCTGTTGCTCGAATGTTTGGCTGTTGTGGATGGGAGAGCCAGAATGGCATAGAACCATAGAATCCTAGAGTTGGAAGTTAGAGTACGACTCTGGAGACCAGGTTCGAATCCTAACTTGCCCATGGAAATGCACTGTGTGACCTTGGACAAATCACACTCTCTCAGAGGATGGCAATGGTAAACCTCTGCTGAACAAATCTTGCCAAGGAAACCCTGTGATAGATTTGCCTTAGGGTCGCCATAACTCCAAAACCACTTGAAGGCACACAACAACAAACTGTGGATTGGGTCAATGCAGTATGGAAGGAGCTTACTCCTAGCCAGAGAAACTGGGAATGTTGAATGGACAGGTTTCTCCTCTTTACTGTTTTCCCCCCATCCTTTCTCTCCCCCACCTCCCCCCCCCATCTCCATCTTTTCCTTCTCTGGCATAGTTATCCCACCAGCAGAGCTGATAAGATCCTGGCCAAAGATTTACAAACCCAAGGTGAGTGTCAACAAATTCCGTCTATCATTTGACAAAGTCATTTGTAATTAATCACATGAGTAACACATTGCAAGACTTGAGACACCCGGCCCTGAAAGTTAAAGGACTTTGCCCCAAAAACAGCCACCGAGACTCCAAACATTTCCATTGGCAGTGTTTCCTTCACTGCAGGGAATCTGAGCTATTTAGAGGGGAGGGAGAAGTTGGGGGATTTAACAAATAATGACTTTCAAACACATTGTTTCTCCATTCCCTCCCCTTAAACATTCATTTTTCTCTAATTGATCTTAACAATAAATTCCACAGATCCGTTTTTCACATTTTCTGAAATGCTGATTGTTTGAAGTGCCTAACCTTTCTGTCCTCTGGACAGCTTGCATAAGGTCTAACATAAGAAATGACATTCATTTGAACTCTTTTCTTAGTGACTCAGCCTTACAGGAACAAGCAAACAAACCATATCCTTTATTTTGTCTTGTGAAGCAACAGCAACACTGAAAGGGTGATATTTATAACACTTTTATGCTGGCTTTCCAGGAAATGCATAAGCTGGTAAGCAAAATAAAATAAAGATAAAACTACTGTACACACAAAAAATTGGCTAAAAATACAATTTGAATCACTTTCCTCAGGAGGCTGGTGGCTTTGGATGGTTTTCAGTTGACTCTGAGGGATTTTTTTCAGTCACCTTAGCAAGTAATTTATTGAAGTCCTGTATCCACTTCACCCCATAGTTTGATGTTTGCCACAACTCCTGGGAAACCTGGGATTTGTAGTTTGGTGAAATATTTAGAATTCTCTGCCAGAGGGAGCAATAGACCACTACCCTGAACATCAGCATTAGAGATTTGTAGCAAATCACAGGATTCTATAAGATGGGACTAAGAAAGTTAAAGTGGTAAAACTCTATAGTAAAATGTATACAAGCCAGTGTGGTGTAGTGGTTTGAGATCTGAACTACAACTGGAGACCAGTATTTGAATCCCCACTTGGCTGTGAAACTCACTAGTTGGCCTTGAGCAAGTCATACTTTCTCTGCCTCTGAGGAAGGTAATGATCCTCTGAACAAGCCCTGCTAAGAAAACCATGTGATAGGGTTGCCTTAGGATCATGGTAAGTCAGAAATGACTTGAAAACGCACAACAACAAACATTGCATAGTAGAACAGTATAGTGTAACACAAGTATAGTGGGGCTATTAAACTGCTATAGTTGTGTAATGTACATACACTCTCAGCTGACCTCTGAAAAGCGGGAATGATAGATTTAAGCTAGCTTCGTCTCCCCGTCCCATCAAAATCCAAGGAAGCAGTTCTAGTTCTAAACCTGTGTCTTAACAGAAGTAATGGACTGAATGAAAGTGAATAAAATAAAACTTCACATAAATGATCTTCTTGTCATTTGAAAAGTGGATTGGAAAACAAGGACTTGAGCTGTTGTATCTGGAGTGGCCAAAAGATAAATAATGTAAAGTAGAGATAGGTGCATCCTGTGCATTCTGAGGCTACATCTGCACCACAGACGTCATCCAGTTTGATGACACTTTAACTGCCATGGCTCAATGGTATGGAGTCCTAGGACTGGTAGTTAATTGTAGCACCAGATCTTTGTGACAGAGATGGCTAAATGTCTCACAAACCTACAATTCCTAGAATTCCATAGCATGGAGCCATAGCAGTTAAAATGGTGTCACACTGGATGCTTTCTGTAGTGTGGATGCAGCCTGTGTGGGTTTCTTTTAAAGAAACCATGGCACAGTACAGACGCGCCAAATGCACCATGCTGGCGGCATACTGGTTAAGGGACTGCACAGCAACCGCACGGTCCCTAACCCTAGTACAGCGCGGCGGCGTAACAATGGTGGTGCCCCATGTATATGGGCACCACCATTGTTACGTGAAGGACACATAATGTCCACACATCACTCCGCACTTGTGACATCACGAGTGCACCATTGGCACACTCGGGTATCACAATGGCGGCACAAAAAGAACCCACTTTTTGTGAGTTCTTTTTCCGCAGGTGGGAAGCCGCACAGTTTTGTGACTGCGGCGTCCCTCTGGTGGAAAAAAGGTCACCACCTCTCCGCACATTAAGGAAGGTATGTACCGGGCCCATGATATATGGTATGAAAAGGGATTTTTCAGCACCTTTAAGACTAACTGAAAGATAGAAGTTGGTACAATGAGATTTCATAGACCTGAGCCTACTTGAGGAAGTAGGCTCAAGTCTATGAAAGCTCATACTACTAACTTCTGACTTTCAGTTAGTCTCAAAGGTGCTGCATAACTCCTTTGCAAACTAATTTTCCAAACTAGCATGGCTATGTCTTTGAATGATATATGGTAGTATATTTAATGGTCAGTCATTCTAAAATTATGTTCCTGGAAAGAGTGATATGTTTGGATTATTTATGGCATTCATCTGGAACAACAGACCCTCCATCTTTACACATATTTGCTAGCACAGAAAAACATGGAATTGGGCCACGAGTTACTAATTTGAAAGTCATATTAGCAATTGGTGCTACAAAAAAGAAGAAGCAGTACGTGAATGTCCCTAAATTAACATGTTGCTTGAACAAGTAGCACAGCGTGTTCTTTTGGACTGAACAAGTAGCACATGTATAGTGTGAGCACTTAACAAAATTATTGGAAATGAAGGGGAAATTATAAAGTGGAATTATTAGACTATGTAGAATGGATGGGAACTTAGGCCCGTTACAAACGGGCAGGAAAGTACGTGCAGAGTGCGTACTAGGGTTAGAAAGGGGTGGTGCTTCTGCACCCCCCTAACCCTAGTGCGCGCTCTGTGCGCACAAAATGGCAGCGGCCGTTCCACACGGCTGCCGCCATGAGGACGTCACGACCGTGCCGCCTCTATACGGGGCGGTATGGACGTGACGTCTTCGCTCCGTGCCTTCACACGGCTGCGCCCAGCGGACCAAAGGAGAAAGGGGCCAAGCAGGGAAGGGACCTTTCCAGGCTGCGGGGAAGGGACCTTTTGCCGCTTCCCCGCAGCCTGGAAAGCGGCGGATCGGGGCCTCAGCGGCTGCCGCTCTAAACACTGAGACCCCGATACCCCAGGGAAAGGGGCAGGTGCAGCCCGCCCCAAACAGGCGGTCTGTAACCCGCCCTAGAATCAGAATCAGCCAAGTTCGTTCAACCATGCTCTTAATTCAGTTATTCAGAACTGAAACCTTAATCATGTGCTTAGTTTTCCCAGTTAAATAAATGATACCAGCAGGCTGGTCCTATGCATAAAGTACACTTACTTCACTCCCATCAGAAATGTTGTCAACAGCATGGAAACTGCTCCCATATTGTCAAATTTCACAGAGATAGGCACCTCTTTGCCATGTGAGGTAGATTTTCCCACAGCATTTGTCACTTTACCATGCAGGATGTTGTCAATGAGAAAGATTCACATCATCAGATTGACTGAGATGATTGCATTATGCATATGCATAATGCACTTCTAAATCTCACCCTAGCTACATTTGATGTCCTAAGCCAGAATGTGTGGTTTTCCAGATGCTGGACTGCAGTTCCCACAATTTCTCATTATTGGCTGTACTGCTTGAGCTGATGGGAATGACAGACTAAAATTATCTAGAGCAGTGGTTCCCAACCTTCCTAATGTCATGACCCTTTAATACAGTTCCTCATATTGTGGTGACCCCCAACCATACAATTATTTTTCATCACTACATGCAAATATGTGTTTTCCGATGGTCTTAGGCGACCCCTCTGAAAGGGTCGTTTTGACCCCCAAAGGGGTCCTGATCCACAGGTTGAGAACCACTGATCTAGAGATTCACAACATATTGGTCATTGATCAACTATAATACAGATCAAAGTACATGAAAGAGGATTGGATGCTTCTGAAACCAGTGAGATGTATTTCCATCCATTCATGGATCATAAGAAAGCAATCCTAGGCACATTTGTATGAGAGTAATTTCCTTTGAAAACAATGAAACTTCAGAATTTGAAAATATCCCATGTAAGAATGATATATTTAAGTGTTTGGTGCTAGTAATTATACCAGAAACATCACACAATTGTGTCAACACACAGGTATAGTGTTAGCTGTTCGTTGCTATATGCCTGAATTCATTCTTCACCTTTTGGCTCTTAAAGGGTTACTCATCCTGCAGTAAGTCTTTGTTGGTTGTTGGACATGAAACAAAGTCAGAGATGAAGAGGATGGGATTGATGTAAGGAATGCTAATGTCAGAAAAGCATTCATGTCTCTCTTAAGCAGAGGAAACCAATGACATTCCCTATCATTGAGCAGGAGGCAGGGGGTACCTATGAGGGGGAGACAAAATGAGAACATTCCCCCCCCAAGAATTTGCCCCTCCAAATGAAATTTTCCTTTGCACGAGTGAGACCTTGGTGGTAGTTAATACAGTCAACCCTTCGTATTTTTTATCCACAGATGATGATGATGATAATAATAATAATAATAATAATAATAATAATAGGATTTATTTATATGCCGCCCAATCACTGGGAATCCAGGCGGCTTACCACAGACGGGATAATAGACGGTTCCCTGCCCTCAGGCTTACATGGATTTGAATATCCACAAGTTGAAATATTTAAAAATATATATAAATTCAAAAAAGCAAACCTTGATTTTGCCGTCTTATATAAGGGAAACTATTTAACTATTCCATTGTACTGAATGGGACTTGAGCATCCGCAGATTTTGGTACCCACAGAGGGTCCTGGAACCAAACCCCAGCGGATACCAAGGGCCCATTATATAGGTGGAACTTGTACATTTGCCATGTTTGCATTCTGTCCAGATGCTCAGCTGAAGTTTTTAACTTACTGTGATGCCAGAAATTTGGAGACTGGAGGAAAATTTCATTGGAGGGTGACAAAATTCATATGGGGAGGGTGCCCTCCTTTTGTTCCCCCTCTCCATTGCTACATCCCTGAGAGGAGGGGTTGTGAGACTTGCTCCTAGCTGAGAGCACAGTCAATTATCTTTTCCTTCCTTTCACATTTTTCAACAGCCCATTGCCTGCTCCTGTTGACAAAGTAGTTTGGAGGCAAACAGTTACAGTTTCGGGTACATGGGCTTTTATTACAGAAGATTAAAAGGTTTGTTTCTTAAAGATATCTTTCTGTTTGTGTCTCTTTCTCTCTGTGTGTATGTGTAAAATATACTACTTTATTAATTTCTTTTTGAAATGCAGATGTAAAGATATATTTACATACATTATTCCACTGCAAGGATCTTAGTTTACCCTATAGTTTCCTTTGCCTAACCCACAGCATCATATACCATACTTTCCACAGCTCAGCTAAAAGCAGCATAAGCAGATAGAGCTTCAGTTTGTCCAAAATATCCCTCCCATGGTGAGTGTAAAGAAATACAATTTACACTAAAGTAAACTGTGTGATGGGGAAAAACATCTGAAGAAGTGATATAATTTATAGAAAGGAAATGCCATTGTTACATTTTGGCAAAAAGCGAAGTTTTAAGCCTACCTGTACAACAAAATCAATGCCATCAGCATGATTCATAGTTCTGTCTGGGCAGCGAGGCAGCACTGCTAATGCAGAGTTTAAGGATGCCCCTGTCAAATGTTTTGTTGAGTACTGATGCATTTGAAACTGCTTTTATTTCTCCTCTGGAGAATTAAGATTTCTGTGACAACATGAACTTATTGATTACAGTTATATACCATACCTCTTACAAGAATAATTTTTTATTTACTTTAGCCTACATCAATGGTTTTCAAGTTTTGATCCTCCAGGTGTTTTGGATGTCAATTCTCAGAATCATCTACTATTGGCTATGGTGGCTGGGAGAGAGTTTGGGAGATGAAGTCCAAAACATCTGGATGGTCAAAGGCTGAGAAACACAGTCCTATATGCCAGTAATTGAACTCATTCTTTGCATATGGCTCCTGATGTAGCTACAATGGCACCAAGCACACACAAGACAAAAGTGTCAGTAATCCCAGGGAAAACCCAAGATTTGCAAAAGTTAAAACAAAAATGTATGTATGTATGGGATGCATTAGTTGTGTGCCTTGAACGCTGAAGAAATAATCTACTTTGAGACTGCTTTGACTGCCCAGGCTCAATGCTATGGAATTCTGGAAATGGGGTATTCTGAAAAAGGATATGCTTAGCATGCTTGATCATGGACAAGGAATACTGACATTTTCTGGAACATTAAGCCTTCTCTGTCGGTACCACAATAAACTACCATTCCCAGGATTCCCTAGCATTAAGCCAGGGCAGTGAAAGTGGTCTCAAAGTGAATAATTTCTGCAGTGTGTTTTGGATCTTGCTTAGTCACTTAGTCGTATGGCTGATTGGATGGTGGGATGAGATTAAGGAAGAGATGGTTCGACACATTGGGGAGTGGAGATGAGGTTGTCTAATTCTAGTAGTTAAAAGGAAGTGAAAGAAGGCAGAAAGTCCAGCTGTTCAGAATGCCAAGCAGGTAATGTGGACACCACTAGCATGCTTATGTTACAGACAAACAGACTCTGGGCATTATTAGGTGTGTGTGTGGGATGTTGACTACACCAGATGACACTTCAGAGGGGGATGAACTCCCGGTGGGCTAGTTGCTTCTGTCCATCCCAAGACCCCTCCTGTCATCCCCCTCCACCAGCCTCAACCATCCATTGGTTCTCTCTGCTAGTGGCAGTGGGGTGCTGATGCTGCCTGGCAGCTTCTTCTGCTTCTGGCAGGGCTGCTGGCTGAATGAGAAAAAGGCTACTGGACAGTAGTAACAGCACACCACCATAGCAGAGGTGGCCTGGCTGGCAGAGAGTGTGTGTGGCATGTATGCCAGGCAGCCTGGGGATGACAGCATGGGTTAACCACATCAACTCCAGTGATGCTACTGAATAAGCTAGAGAGAGTGGTAAGTTCATCTATACATAGTGTGGAAAGTTTACATGGGAGCGGCTTAATAATGCAAAGACAGTATCCAGTGTAAACAAGACCAACATGGAATGTGATCTTGGGCAAGTCACACACTCTCAGCCTCAGGGGAAGGCAAAGGCAACACCCCTCTGAACAAATCTTGCAAAGAAAACCCTATGATAGGTTTGCCATAAATTGGAAATGGAAGATACACAACAACAACAAACATCACACAGAAAGAGGTAATAGGACTTTGTGTTGTATCCGTTCCTGCTGTAGGCAGTGTGAGTGTGTGTGTGTACAGTCCAAAACTGGTTCAAAATTTGAAACAAGGACTTTCCAGCTCATGGCACGCTTTTGTAGAGAAAACAGAGATACTTGCTCATAAGATTTCCCAGCAATATAAGCATTGAACTGGGAGCTGTTTCATATACCAAGGAAGTGCCTTAGCCTACAGTCTGGCCCTTCCCCACATATGTCAGGCAGATGTCCACAGATTTTGTAAAGAGGCATACATACATGTGTGTTAGGTTTTTATTGTAATCCACTTGCTCGCTGCATTGGCTGCTCCAGAGATACGGCAGGCATGTTGTTATAGGCGCTAGTAAGCAAGTATCCACCACAGATGGCTTTACCTTCTGCAACCAGAACAGTGCTTAAACTATGGAACTGTGTTCTTCTTCCTTTGGCCCCCTTTGCCAGAGGTTCAAGTTAAAATAAGCACAGATGTATTTGCACTTGGATGCCTGTATGTATGCAGCATTGAGATATCTAGCTGAGGTCTCTTAAAAATGTTATGACATTGTTGTGTATCTTAAGTCATTTCCTATTTATGGCAATCCTAAAATGAATCTATCATGAGGTTTTGGGGTTGAGAGTGTGTGACTCACTCAAGATCACCCAGTGGATTTCCATGGCCAACTCTGATCTCCAGAATTGTATTCCAACACTCAAACCACTACACCATGCTGAGTTACATTTAGCCTCTGCCTTACATCACTGCCTTCTCTCACATGGACCTCAAATGATAATTTTAATGGGCTAGGAAGAAACAAGCATGTTGTGCACATACACATGCACACAGACTGCAACCCAACCAAGCTGGATGCTATATTCATGTGCAATTTACATAATGATACTGCATCTTTTGTATAAAGCAACAACATAGATATTATGTAAGGCAGTGAACAAGGCTTCTCCTTCTGGCTCAGGGGCAAAGTGGGGATGGGAGGAGGGCTGGTGCAGGAAAGTCCTCTACCTTATCTGCATTTGAAAAGAAGTTTGCTTAGAAGGAAAGATGTGGATTTCAAAGATGCTGATGCAACAGAGGCCCACTTACTCCTTCAGATAAAAAGGGTGAGTGAACTTTGTAGTATGTTACTGTATGAAAGTGTTAGGTCAGCTGGAAGGGAAATATGGGGAATATATTACAAAGTGAAGTGGTTACATGTAATTACCAAGTGTAGTCAGCCAGAAGCTCAAAATAAAGAGGAAAGAGTGTACTCTAAACACATCTTAATAATAGTCACCTCAAAGTGAATGGAGAAAGAAAGCTAAACAAAAATAAATCTCTTAGGCGCTGAAAGGGCATGACGAGAGACTACAGGGCCAGAACAGGGATGGATGAATTGCATTAACCCTCCAGCCTGGCTCTGCAAGAATGACAAAAACAACATGCAGCTAAGTCTCAAAAAGCAAGCTGTTAAACAGGTATAAAAAGAAATATTAGCAAAAAATATATATCCATATCTTAACAGAACAAGAAAAGGTAATGCCCATAATACTGGGACTAAATACCTCAGAGGCACCAGATTCCACCTGATCTAACTCTGATTAGTACTTGGATGGGAGATAGTCAACAAATACCAGATTCTGTAGGTTATATTTCAGTGGAAGGAACTCACAAAACCACCTCTGTGTATTCCTTGCCTGGGAAACCCTATGCAATTCTTGGAATCACCACATGTCAACAGGCGACCTGAAGGCAGGCACATGCGTACACACACACACACACACACACACTCACTCTTCCCCTAATCTTAGGCAGTGTGGGTCCACTTCAAAGGCAAGAGAAGAGAGCTTGGGAAATTTACTCTTTGAACTACAACTCCCAGAATCCCTTCACTTTCCACACTGGCTGGCCCATTCCTGGAACTGTAGTCTAAAAGCTAAATTTTCCAAGACCTGATGAAGATTAGTAAAATGTCAGAAAGAATTACAGTATGTGTCAACATAGAACTGACAGGTGTGAATTGAAGGGACTGAATGGCATTCTCTGTGCCTGCACTAAAAATCCTGTTTGTACATTCTCCATGCGTTCAATAAACATGCAGAGGTGGGTCTGCACCAAGTCACTGATGTCCAACCGTTCAACAAGATATGTGAAAAGGAGCACCTACATGTGTACAATCCAGAAGATAATGTATGTGTACAGTTCAGAAGATAATCTGAACAACGCAATAATGTAATGCAAACTTTAAAAAGTAAGATGTATATTATGAAATATGTATGTATGTATATTATGAAAGATGTATATTATGAAATATATATAATATACATCTTCAGGACACAATTCTATGCTTGGAGTTCAAAATACAGCTTGCATTCTATACCCACCCCATTTGCAAGAGTACCAGGAAAGATGTAACGCACTGTTGTCAACTTCCTTCAGGTTTGTAATAGCTGGTGGTAGTGAATAGTGTATTAGTGAAACCTGGTGTGGATTTAGGACTAATCTTTGTTCACTGTCAGATATCTTCACAAGACTGAATTACTTTTGTCCCAAACATTGTGGATCAATTCTAATAATTAGTATCAACATAGAACTTTTGCTTGTTCTACGAGCTTCCAGTGTATTAACATCCCATCCTCACATTAGTCCTAACTATTCAAAGAGGCTAGAATTATTACCCTACACCAAGGGGGAAGTTAAGGGAAGGAATAAAAGCTTAGAGAAAATAGTGACATTGATTTCAGCAATAAAGATTCAAAAGTTCTCTACTAAATATTTTATAGTACAAATTTTGTTTCTTTATAAGTAGAAGTAAGCCCCAGTGTGATTCATGAGACTTACTTTCAAATAAATGTGGAAGTACAGTAATTGCTGCCAAAAATCTCTAACTTCTTCAAACCACACATAGGTAAAATATACAACTGATTATCACAGGATAAAATGTATATACTGTCTTTTATCCTGAAAAAGTCCAAAGATGGTTTATAGAAAAATATGTCAAAACAATGACAAAATAAAATAATTGCCATATCCTTTGGGGAACAATAGTCAGAGACAGCTATTGCCCTCCTGTGCTGGTTGTGAGTTTTCTACAAGAATCTGGTTGGAAAACACAAGGTCGGATAACACAGGAGTCTAATACAGTAAAGTTTTAATAGTACATTCCTATATCAACAGGTGATTGATGAGATTAGCTTTCTGCAACCTGGTACCTTCCCCTAAGACCCAGCCAATACAGCTGAGAGTTAGGAACTGTAGGCCAAAGTATCTGGCAAGTATAAAGTTGCAGCAGACTAAGTTAGATAATTTTGAAGAGCATCCTAGTTTTGATTCTTTTTCAATTTTCTTTTGCCATTCTGATTGTGAGAACAAACATGAAGAACTGTTTCCACCATGCTCTGCTTGTGAACTGTCAACTTTAGGAGTCAATATGTTGGAGCCTTCTTTTGTTTTAAGTTGTCATGGCACTCCTTAAATTCTAGAGACCTCCAGATATTGTTGAAATGCAACTCCCAGCATTTCTCATAACTGGCTATGCTACCAAGGACTCTTGAGTCTTGCAATCCAACCACTTCTGGAAGATAGCATGATTCCCACCACTGTCCTACAACATAGAAACATCACCATTATTTGGAAGTGGCCATGCTATCTTGCCAGAGTCCACAAGCTGTAGGATTTTTTAAAAACGTTTCCAAGTTCTGTTGAATTCTTACGTTTCTTGCAACATATCCAGCAATTATATGGGATCAGTATGGAATGATTTCTCTCATAGAGGGGCTAAATGCTCAGAGGTAGGATTTAGATGCTCACAGGTAGCATTTAGATTAATGAGGCACCACTCTGCTACTATTCTATACAGCAAGGGTTACCACTTCATTAATAACTTTTCTTCACCTATCACCATTTCTCAGCTGTCAAATAGATACTTCCTCCCTATAGACCTGGAGAAGAAGTTAGGTACTTATCATCAAACCAACACAAGTTGCACTTCTCACTGGTGCAGTGAAGTACGTCTGACTGAAGTCAACATTATTCACATGTTTAAAGTTAAATGTGTGCTTAAAGGCTCTGCTGGGCTAGACCTCAATAACTCATTTCCTCCCCTTCTCACCACAAGGCTCTTTTCAAATACTGCTTTGCTTTGTTTTCTTTTCAGAAAAAGTAATGTGAGCAAAATCAAAACAGGATAAAGCAGAAGCACAGCTTCTCACCTATGAATCATTAACACAGGCTAGTGCTAAAAGGATTCAGTGAAAGTTCCTGGAGACTCATTTGGTATCCTGTGGTCTTTTCTCCGCTATGTAAATGATTTCTATGTCCTGTGTTAATGTGACACTGTACTTCTCCAAACCGTGTTGGGTACCAAAAGAGCTTGGGCTGTCACTTGGGGACTCAAAGCGGCCAAGAGTGCTTACTGTGTTTCTGAGTGAACACTTTCCACGCACCCTTTCAGCCACTGTTGTGGACCTTTGGCTGATGCAGAGAGACCATATATTTGGAGGCAGTTACTCTGACATCAATACCAGGAAAGATTCTAGAGCAGATAATTAAACAGAGAGTCTGTGAACATCTAGAAAGCAATTCCATAATCACAAAAAGTCAACATTGGTTTCAGAGAAACAAATCATGCCAGACAAATCTGATCTCTTTCTTTGATAAAATTACTAGCTTGGTAGATGAAGGGAACGCTATGGATATAGTATATCTTGATTTCAGTAAGGCTTTTGACAAGGTTTCCCATGATATTCTTGCAAACAAACTTGTAAAATGTGGGCTAGACAAGGCAACTGTTACGTGGATTTGTAATTGGTTGACCGGCTGAACCCAAAGGGTGCTCAACAATGGCACCATTTCATTCTGGAGAGAAGTAACCAGTGGTGTTCCACAGGGATCTGTCCTGGGCCCAGTACTGTTCAACATCTTTATCAATGACTTGGAGGAAAAAATTGGGAGAATACTTATCAAATTTGCAGATGACACCAAATTAGGAGGAATAGCTAATACTCCAGAGGACAGGATCAAAATTCAAAATGACCTGAACAGACTAGAAAGCTGGGCCACAGCTAACAAAATGAACTTCAACAGGGAGAAATGTAAGGTACTGCACTTAGGGCGAAAAAATGAAATGCACAGATATAGGATGGGGGACGCCTGGCTTAAGGAGACAACATGTGAAAGAGATCTAGGAGTCCAAGTAGACCACAAGTTGAACATGAGTCAACAGTGTGATGCGGCAGCTAACAAGGCCAATGCGATTTTAGGCTGCATCAATAGAAGTATAGTGTCTAGATCAAGGGAAGTAATAGTGCCACTATATTCTGCTCTGGTCAGGCCCCACCTGGAATATTGTGTCCAGTTCTGGGCGCCACAATTCAAAAAGGACATTGAGAAACTGGAGCGTGTCCAAAGGAGGGCGACTAAAATGGTGAAGGGTCTGGAAACCTTGCCCTATGAGAAACGCCTTAGGGAGCTGGGGATGATTAGCCTGGAGAAAAGAAGGTTAAGAGGTGATATGATAGCTCTGTTTAAATATTTGAAGGGATGTCATATTGAGGAGGGAGCAAGCTTGTTTTCTGCTGCTCCAGAGACTAGGACCCGGAGCAATGGATGCAAGCTGCAGGAAAAGAGATTCCACTTCAACATTAGGAGGAACTTCCTGACAGTAAGGGCTGTTCGACAGTGGAACACACTTCCTTGGAGTGTAGTGGAGTCTCCTTCCTTGGAGGTCTTTAAGCAGAGGCTGGATGGCCATGTATTGGGGATGCTTTGATTTGGATTTCCTGCATGGCAGGGGGTTGGACTGGATGGCCCTTGCGGTCTCTTCCAACTCTATGATTCTATAATGGAGAGTCAGTGTAGTGCAATGGTTTGAATGCTGGACTACGACTCTGGAAACCAGGGGTCATATCCCCACTTGTCAATGGAAGACAAAGTCAGCCCCACTCTGAACAACTATTACCAAGAAAACTTTGTGATATATTCATCATAAAGTTCTCGTAAGTTGAAAATGAAAGTACACAACAACAACAAAGCAATCAATCAACATTCTTTCGAACTGCACCTGTGTTGGAAACTATACTATGATGCTTCTACTCCTCTCCTTCAAACCAATATATCATGTGAATATAAGAAGAGAACGTATTTCATGATTGAAAATACTGGATGGGAGGGTGCAGATTTTGAAAGAGTTATAGTCTGGTTGAGGAACTTCAGGAGACAGCAAAAATGGAATGGAAACTGACTTGTAGCCTGACACCTATAGTCTGCTCAACTCTACTATAAAGATAAAGTGTGGGGAAGGAAACAATGTACACCATCCTGAGTGTCCAATAGGTTGAGGTGGGGTGGTAAAGAAGCAACCAATTAAAATATTAGTCCAACTACAGGGCTTCCAATTTCTGAGTTCAGCCACCTCACTAGAAACTGGCAATGATACATAAGAGGGTCCGGAAGCTGTAATGATTGGCACAGTTCACAGCTGAGGATGGGAAAACTGCCACTGGGATAGCATTCTCAGTACCATCTACGTTACTACTACTCAAAGTGGTGGTCCAGCTCTCAAGTTATTGTCTGTTGGATCATGGAGAATCTCTAGGAAGGAAAGAAACAGTTGTAACCAGTGGGCACAGATTGTTGATAGCCCACATCACATCTCTGAAGAAGCACTGATCTACATGGCAGGAAAACCATGGAGATGGGCTTTTACCTTCCACCTAAGGGAAGACAGATGATTCCAGTTTATATAAATAATTAAATATGCTATTATTATGTTTTCTGTGGCCTGATTTATATATGACTTGGCTTATGGAGAAAGCCTTTATTTGTGTACTTTTTTCATATTTACTCTTGTCATAATGAACGTATTACATGTGCTTCTCTTGAAGGGAAGGGCTAGAGTATATGATTTTTATGCAGGTATTGCCAGTTTCAAACCTTGAGATATCTACATATGAATAAAAAATGTTTCAGTCTGAAATCCTGCCAGTCAGTAGACCACACTGAGGTAGAAGATGGACCAATAAGGTAAGACAAAATAAAGGAAATTCCTATGTTCCACTGATCCATCTATGTGTTACTGTTAGCGTGCCAACTAACAGACATGGCTTAGGTGAGTAGACAACTAGCATGGTGATGTTACAGGGGCATGAACCAGCAAGCATAGGAAATGCATTGATACAAAATCTGGCATGAATAGAAAGCTTAAACAGGCAGGGACTTTATGCATCAGCATAAATGATCTAGAGTTAACAGTGAGGTGGCCAAGTTTGCTGCCAACAGCAAATCATTTAGGATGGTCAAAACCAAAAGAGATTATAGAGAACTCTAAAATGATCTCTCTAAACCAGGGAAATGGCCATTAAAATGTCAACTGCAGTTGAATGTACACATTCCAAGTTATTTGATGGACTGTATCTCCCTTTGTGAGCTCATTTGAGTGTTAAGATCTCTCTTTGCCACCATCTTCTTGAGCTCATTGGGTCAGAACAAGGGAGATGGGCTTCTTGCTCGCTGTTCCCAGACTCTGGAACTCTCTTCCTAGAGAGGCCAGAATGGTCTGATCCCTGTTCTCCTTTTGGTGGAAGGTAAAAATATTTTTGTGCCATCAGTCTATTTCAGATTGACAAGGGTTGGGCAATTAAATATTGTGCAATTCAGATGCCAAGGTTTGTATATAGTTTTTATTGTTTTCAACTTGTTCACTTGTTTAATTGTTTTATAAACTTTATATCTACATTTTACGGCTTTTTTTTTTTGCTTGTCTGTTATAAATATGTTGTTAGCTGCCTTAGTCTCTGTATCAGGATAGAAAGGCAGGCTATGAATTAAAATTAATAACAATAATAAATAATAATACAATAAGCCCTTACACAAATCTATGGAGTCAAAGCATTTGAAACACTGTGTACAGTGCTGGTGAGTGCACCCATTTTCCAAAAGGATACTGTAGCGCATGAACATTTGCAGAAAAGGGTTATGAAAATTGTCAAGGCCATGGAGAGATTTCCCTCTGAAGAAAGGTTACAACACTGGCTAGTATTTAGCTTAGAAAAAACGGGGAGACATAAGAGAGATTTATAAAACTGTGCATGGTACAGAGAAAATGGATATGGGGATTTTTTTCTACCCTGATGATATTCGAAACTAGGGTTAGAGATCTGGGAAAAATAAAAAGGAGGAATTCTTCACACAGAACATAGTTAAACTGTCTGGTACCACAAGATGTAGTAATGACTACCTGTTTGTTCAGTTTTGTTTTTGTTACTGTTGTCTGTCTTTAAGGGTTTTTTTTTTAACTTATGGCAACCTTAAGGTGAACCTATCAAAAGATTTGTTGGGCAAGATTTGCTCAGAGGACACCCAGTATGTTTCCATAACCAAGTGGGGATGTGAACCTAGTCTCTAGAGTTGCAGTCCAACATTTAAACCACTGCACCACTGGATTGCTTGCTTACAAGCTTCCAAACAGATGGTGTTTCTTCATCATCCAAAGGTTCACAGCAATGGCTGAAAGGGTGTGTGGAAGGTGTTCCCGCAGAAGTCCAGTAAGCCTTCTTGCTAGCTATGAGCCCCCAAGTGGCAACCCAAGCTCATTCAAAGTCCATCACAGTTTGGAGAAGTACTGTGTAGCATTAACATAGGGCTTGGTGGGGATTCAAACTCTGACCTCCTGAGTTGTACTCCAGTGCTCAAACCACTACACAACATGAGCTCTTAGCTTTACAAGGGATTAAACAAATTCATGGTGCATATAGCTACCAGTGGTTACTAGTCATTATGGCTAAATATTACTTCCAGTACAAAGGCCTTTGAATGGTAATTATTAGGGAGCACATGTGATAGATGCCTTTCACTGCACTTACATCCTAGAGGCTTCCCAGAGGTATCTGCTTCACCATGTAAGAAAATGCTGGACTAGATAAGACTTTGGTCTGATACAGCAGGCCTCTTGTGTTCTTCTTAACAGTATGCTGCTCCATCTGCTTGGGTTTGGTCTACTAAGTTCCCTTCTTTTCTGATGTAAAATATCTGTGGTATAATTTAGCTACTGTCTTAATAGTTGTTCTCAAGTAATACTCCCCCCACCTCAATTGAAGGAATGGTTTCTCTACTTTGTACGAGAAGAGCACATAATCTATGCATGCACCACACCTCCTGGAAAGATCCCTGTAACCCCATGTTCATCATGGCATGCATTCACAGCAGAACTCATCCAAAAATTACTTTTTGGATTACAGCTCCCATAATCCCCCAGCCAGCACAATTACTGGCCTCTGTAGTCTGTGTGGTCACATAGACCATAAAGACGTTTGTCACACTTTGGCTCTCCTCCATACCAACATGGAACCAGCTTTTGGAAGATGTGATACTCATGTGGGAAAGTTCTTCTCACATGACCCACAGATTTTTCCATGTTACTCAAACCACAGAATAAGCCACAAAGGTAATGTACTATTTTGGGGGTATCTGTCCCACAAAACTAATGAGAATTGACCCGAGATATTTTGCTGCCTGAGGCAAAGGATAAAAGTGTCACAAAATACTAGTTTTTGACAGTAGTTTTCCATTACATCTGATGGAACCAAGATAGCTTAGGAGATACCGGTTAGGCTGCAAATAGCCCATAGCTCTGTCCTCCGATATTCCACTGCTGTTTCCCTGCTGACTACCATTTGAAATGGCTGCCCCATTTTGTCCAATGGTAGGGCTGGTCCTGATGGTAATACAAAAAGAGGACCAGCCTCCCAGCTGTAGGCCAGAAGTAGAAATATATTCCACAACGAAACCATAAACATTGAGCCACAGTATGAAAAAGTATAACCAACCAATTTCACACTGGAAAGAACCTATACCTGCTATGGAATCTGGTGTACATCATGAAGCAATAATAACTTAAAACTATGTTGGATTAAACAAAACGGATATGACACAGGGGAAATCTTGCATTACATTGGCATGTGGATGGGAAAAGTAACCTGAGAGATTTTCAGTCACTTCCTTCCTCGGTCTAACATTCATTTATATTAACTAGCCAGCACAGTATGCAGGAGCCTAGGGAATCATCTGCTAGTTTTAAATAGCCATTTAAATCCCAACAAAGATTATTTTTTCTCGCTTTTTACCCCCTATGGATTCCAAGCTGGATTTTATCCATTTTTCAGTCATCATAAAGGATTTAATGATAATATAACAGTTAGCGGGGGAGTTGGCAATCAACTGTATTTGCCTTTTCTTAGCACCTTAGCACGCAGAACACGTTAAATGCAAAACCTCTGACTTCACAGATTTGGCAGTCAACCCTCATTCTCTATTACATGCGACAGTACTTTTCTCCTGCCCTAGAATTTAGCAAAGTGAATCAAACTTCCATTCTTATTGTTCTTGAAGTTGTGCAGAATTCCCCCTTCAAAAGTGAAGCAGTGATGTCCAGGAGAAGGCGTACTAAACAGCAAAGGTAGCCATATTGGGCATAAGAAAATTCCACATCCCGTATTACCACATCTCTATTAGTAATATCTTTATAAGGCCAATCAAAAGGGCACAAAAATCCATGCAAGCTTTAAAGAGTTCTAGACGTCTTCATAAGGCAAAATATTACAAAATGGGAAAGGGGGGAAGGTACCAACCTGATGTTCAAGTCATGATTGTGGTCAACAAATGGGACCCTCTAGCCAATAGTGGATTGCAGTTCCCATCAGCCCTAGCCAGGGAAGACCATGGAGAGGGATCCGGGGTATGGTAGTCCAATATGTGGAGAGCTATTGTTATCCACCCCTAGACATGGTTTCTGCATGATGTGCTGAAATGGAAAGAAGAACAAGGGGTTTGCAGGCACTTTAGCAAGTAGTAAGAGGTTTTTATGACTCTCCTCAAGTAAACCTTATCAATGCTGGGAGCAAGAAAGGCAGATGACCCTTTTCTTGATTTGAGCCTATATTTCTGAAAGTATAAAATCTAGGTATAATCTCAGGACCGCAGACCCTATGACCTCTATACTAAGTCAGGTTCTTCAACCCTACCTACAGATCTCAGACGCTTGTGCATTTTTTGTACAATTTTGGTTTGTTAATAAATGCATTATATGGATCTGAATGGGAAATGAAAGGGAAAATGACATATTTTTGGTTCCATTTAGTGGGAGAAACCTGTGACATAATCCTGTGCACACATACGCAGATATATAAGGGGATCTTGTAGCACCTTTGAGATTTCAAAGATTTGATTAGGAGGGCTTTAAACTGAGTTATGCAGGGGAGGGAGACAGTATTTTGGAAGGCAGGAGTTCATCAAGGGCTGGAGATAGTAGTCAAACTGTTATAAGAGGGAACAAGGCAAATGCAGTCAGCCCTTCTTATACAGAGATTTTTTATACACGGATTCAAGCATACACGGTTTGAAAATATTCAAAAAAAGTATAAATTTCAAATATTAAACCTTGATTTTCCATTTTTTTATAAGGGACACCATTTTGCTATGTCATTATATTTAATGAGACTTGAGCATACACTGATTTTGTTATACACGGGGGATCTTGGAACCAAACCCCAGTGAATAACAAGGGTCCACTACAGTGCAAGGATCCAACAATGAGAGACAAAAAACTTTACACAGGCAGCAAGTGGGGAGGACCCATGGTCTTAGATGTCTCTACACTAATGCACAGAGCATGGGAAATAAGCAAGATGAAGTTGAACTCCTAGCACAACAAAGCAAATATGATATAATAGGCATCACTGAAACCTGGTGGGATGACTCTCATGATTGAAATGTAGTAATAGAGGAGTATAACCTTTTTAAGAGAAATAGGCCAAATAGGGAAGTAGGAGAAGCAGCATTATATGTCAGGGATGTCTACACCAGTGGAGAGATACAGGACTTAAATCTTGAAAGCCAGGTGGAGAGCATCTGGATAAAAATTAAAGGGGAGGAAAACAACAAGGATGTTATTGTGGCAGTCTACTACAGACCCCCAGGTCAGACAGAGGAAATGGATGATGCCTTTCTAGAACAGATGACCACTCTCTCAGATAGGAGAGATGTAGTAGTGATGGGAGATTTCTACTATCCTCATATTTGTTGGAAATCAAACTCAACCAAAACATTAAGGTCTAGCCAATTCCTCACTTGCATGGAAGACAATTTCATTGTCCAAAAGGTGGAAGAGGCAACAAGGGGATCAGCCATTTTAGATCTGATCCTAACCAACAAGGATGACCTGGTTAATGGGGTGCACGTGGTGGGATCCTTAGGTGGGAATGATCATGTTCTCCTGGAGGTCGTTATACAGTGCAAAGGAGAGGCCAGGCATAGTCAGATACACATTTTAAACTTTAGGAAAGCTGATTTCAATAAACTCAGGGAAATACTTGGGGTAATCCTGCGGTCAGGAATAGTAAAAGAGAAGGGAGTTCAGGATGAATTGGAGTTTCTGAAAAGGGAGATACCGAAGGCACAATTCCAAATAGTTGCAAAGAGGAGGAAAAACGGGAGGTGTCTCAAGAAACTGGGATGGATGACTAATGAAATTTCAACTGAGCTACATTTTAAATGGGACATGTATAAGAAATGGAAAAGGGGGGGAAATCACGAAGGAGAAATTCAAACACATAGCTAGCAGATGCAGGGGTAAAGTCAGAAAAGTAAAAGCACAGAATGAGCTCAGGCTTGCTAGAGAAATTAAGAACAACAAAAAGGGCTTTTTGGGTACATCAGCAGCGAAAGGAAGAAGGAGGATATGGTAGGGCCACTGCATGGAGAAGATGGCAAAATGCTAACAGGGGATAGAGAAAAGGCAGAATTACTCAACACCTTCTTTGCTTCAGTCTTCTCAGAAAAGGCAAAGGGTGCTAAACCTGAGGATAATGGAGCAGAGGACAGAATAGAGGAATTTCAGCACAGAATAAGTAAAGAGATAGTACAGGAATGCCTGGTTAATCTAAATGTATTTAAGTCTCCAGGACCAGATGACCTACATGGCATGGCAGGGGGCTCGACTGGATGGCCTTTTTGGTCTCTTCCAACTTTATGATTCTACGATTAACTATGTGTAAGAAGTTGTGGCATAAGCTTTTGTAGACACATCCAAGGAAGTAGACTAGGGGGATCAACAGACGGGCATTTTGCGCTGGCCTGGGCTCGAACTAGGGGTGCACAGGGGCTGAGTGTTTACATGCTCAGCAAACCTACCATGCACCCTGGCTGCCATCATTGCACACACTCGTTCATACGGGGTGCGCAATGATGACATACATGTGGTGCAGCACCATGCCACGCAGACATCATCATCGTATGTGAGCACGCCCATGGTGACCTGCGTGCAGTCTAAAAAGAACCTGCCAAGAGTTGGTTCTTTTTAGGCCTCCTGGAGGTTACTGTCTCTAACTAGGGCAAAAAGAGGCGGTGTCTTGCCGTCCCTTTCGGCCTATCTGTATAGCCCCTAAGTCTATGAAAGCTTATGCTACAGCTTCTTCTACATAGTTAATCTCAAAAGGTGCTATAAGATCCCCCTGAATACTAATTTTGCAGACTAATACAGCTTTGTCCATGAATTCCAGTCAAGTATGATACTCCTGTTTAAGTAAATAACTTAGAATATGCTTCGTTTTTATTCTTATATACAGTGGTACCTCAGGATACGAAATACCCAGGTTACGAAATTTTCGGGATACGAAAAAATCCCATAAGAAATAATTGTTCCGGGTTACGAATGTTTTTTCGGGTTACGAAAAAACTTTTGGTGCTTTTCGGCGCTATTTTACACGGAATCGCGGCTTTTCCCCATTAGCGCCTATGGCATTTCGGCTTACGAAGGCTTTTCGGGTTACGAAAGCGGCCGCGGAACGAATTACTTTCGTAACCCGAGGCACCACTGTAAATGCAACCGAAGAAAACAGAATTGGCTAAATCAAAGAAGATTGGAAGTGGCAATTGTAACCAAAGCTGCATGCCTGTGGTCTCTATGAGTTCTCCCCTATAAACAAATCAGTGCCATTCAGATGTATGGGAAGAAGCTGCTGTTGCTCATCCATCAGTCCTCCCTTCAGACATGCAGACTATAATTCCCATAACCGAATGTGTCTGTATTTATTGCAGTTTTAATCTCATGCCATGTTATTAACTGACCATGCTGACAAGGGCTAATGGGAATTGTAGTCCAAACATATGGGAGATACCAGGTTGTGATAGACATCCTTCTTCCATTGACAATAGGCTGGCTTTGTCATGGAATGTAATGACAGAGGGCTTCAATACGATTCTGTGTAGAAAGATGCAGTCCATTTCCCATTGGGTTTTGGTTTTCTAAAACTCTTCCTCTGTCTTCACATGCCATCTAAAAACCCTTCTATTTCAGGCTGCATTCCCCGATTAAAGTCCAGTAGGCCTCCCTTCCTCTTTTATGGCAAGAGGACTGGCTAACGGGGCTTTTATTCTGTTTTGTTGTATTTGTTTTTAATCTGTAATGTATAATTTGTATGTTGCACTGTTTTTATTATGTTGTTAACCGCCCTGATCTTTGGAAGGGCGGTATAAAAATAAAAATATTATTATTATTATTATTATTATTATTATTATGCCTGTCATAATGACTGGCACTGTGTTAGTTTAAAATAAAACTGAGGCAGTGAATGAACAAAGGCACAAACTGATGAGAGTGGGAAAGCAGGGAGAACAGAACGGACTTACTGCCAGCAGTGTGAAGAGTTGGCTAAAACAAGCTTTGTCTGTAACTGGACTAGATGTTATGTCTCTGTGTACAAAGTAGGACTCTGTAGTAATAAAGGAAAAGTTTTAATACAGAAGATTTAAAAAATTATCCTGCTCTTTTACCACCAAAGACAGTGGATATGGTATTATCTACACCTCCATTTCCTCAATTGTCTCCCTCTCAGAAAATGTAATTTGTAGGTTCTTCAAGGTAGAGACATGTCTTTATATTAGTTTTTTAAAAATCACAATTTATACAACAATGAGTTCCAGATATCCAGATAAATACAATCCTGTAAGGCAATGCTAATAAAGCAATCTGATGTGGGATACTAGCTGCCCATCATCATTACCACAATGTGCCAGGAACCAGCACCATATTTGTGCCCATTGGTTACAATTGTTTCTTTCTTTCCATGGTGGACCAGCAGCCAATATCACACAGACTGGCACTGATGGACCACTACTCTGGTTCACTCCATGAACTACTACTTTGAGTAGCTAAGGTGCTTTCAGCAAAGAGAGTGTTACTTGTTCAACTCTTCTTAGAGAGTTGCTCAGTTTTCTTCAGTCCAAGCAAACACTCTGCTCCAAGGAATGACCCATGGTTTCAGCAATGGTTGGAGATACTAACCCCTAAATGGTAGGGCGAAAGCCTCTCCTTTCCAGACCATGGACTGCTACCTGCTTACCATATTTGCTGCCTGTTGTGAAAAAGACACAACATCAGTACAGCAGAATAAACCTAAGACATTTTGCTGAGGCAAAGGACAAGATGGTGCTCTCTCCTATGCCACACATGAAAGCCAACTAGGGGGGTGGTTGAATTTCATTTCAACACTGGCAATGGGGCAGCATGACCATTCCCTACAGCTAAAGAAAGACAGAGCATGGAAAGTTACTTTTTAGAATTTGTTGTTGTTGTTAATTGCCCTTGAGTTGGCCCCAACTCATGGCAACTCTATGGATGAGACATCTCCAAGTCCCCCTATCCTCTAATGCTCTGCTTAAGTCTTGTGGATTCATGTTTGTGACCTCTCTAATTGAGTCTAGCCAACTAGTGTGTGGTCTTCCTCTCTTTCTACTGCCTTCAAACTTTCCCCAGCATTATTGTCTTTTGTAATGAGTCATGCCTTCACATGATGTGGCCAAAGTAAGGCAGCCTCAATGTTATCTTGGTTTCCAGGGAGATTTCAGGCTTGATCTGTTCAAGGACCCATTTGTTTGTTTGTTTTGGCTCTCCATGATATCTTCAGCACCCGTCCAGTACCACATCTCAAATGAGTTCATTTTTTAAAATTCACTGTCCAACTTTCATATCTGTACATGATGAGGAATACAATGGATCGGGCAATTCTGACTTTGGTGCTCAGTTGTATGTCTTAGCTCTGTAGGATCTTTTCTAGTTCTTTCATGGCTGCCCTTTCCATTTCTAGTCTTCTTCTGATTTCTTGGCTGCAGTCGCCATTCTGATTAATGTTTGATTCTAGGTTCGGGAACTTTTAATTATCTTGATTTCTGGCCATTCTGGATGGGGGATCATGAGAACTGTAGTAAAATAAAAATAACCTTTCAGGCTCCTGGGGAGCAAGATAGTTTGAGGGTGCATGGCAGTCCTGACACCTGTGTCCCTCAAATGCTATTCTGCAGTGCTTCCCATTTCCTGCTTAAGGCAGTACCTCATTCTGCCAGATACAAGAGTTATGGCTACTCATTCGAAGATGCAACCAGGCTGTTGCTCTCTTGTTATTGATGGTTCATCCTGCATGCACTTGGGACTTTCTTCTGCAAGAATCTAGCAATAGATTTATCTAAAAATTCCAGCAGCATCTTGCAAATGAAATTTATGCACTCTTAAGCAATGCCCTGAATTTTATTTAAACTGAAACCTAAACTTATGGCCCTCTATGAACTGTCAGGAGAACATTAAATATAAGCGACAGAAAGAACTAGTAGGCTGGCTGAGGTACTGCTCTCATGCAGAGAACAGTCATTACTAAACTCTGCCAAGAGAGTCACATTTGGGAAACATTAGTTGAGTGTGCATTGTGTACTGCCCATCCAAACATACATAAAAATAGGTTTGTGACATCACTTCTTGGCCTCAGTCAAGCCTTTCCCTCAGCCCCCATCAGTTTGACTACAAACTATTGTATGTTGCAACCTATCTACCAACAGAGTTTGACTATGGTCCAAGCCTCTTTCCTTTGTTACTTTATCAATGCAGCCAAAGAGCAGTTTCTTAGACTTCGTTTATGAAACCAGAAATGCCTCCAGAAGATGGAGCGTGTAAAACACAAGTCACATTTGTTTCTGATACAGGTAAGTTTCAAGTAATGCATCCCATCGACAAATGTCAATATGAATAAATAAAAATAAGAAAACAAAACGAAGATTATAGATAATACTATTTATAATAAACCATGGGTTTGAAGCAAGTATGAGAAATGAGGATGAACATTCACATGAATCCATGTCCAAGTAAGGATTTGAATCCTGGTCTCCAGGGTCCTAGATAAACACCCAAACCACTATACTACACTGGCTCATGAGAGAATATGATCCTTCCAATATCTGTTTTTAATAACTAATTAAATAACTAATAACTGAAAAGTCTAGAAACCTGGGCCAAAGCTAACAAAATGAAATTCAACACAGAGAAATGTAAGGTACTGCACCTAGGGCAGAAAAAATGAAATGCACAGATATAGGATGGGGGACACCTGGCTGAATGAAACTACATGTGAAAGGGATCTGGGAGTCCAAGTAGACCACAAGTTGAACATGAGTCAATAGTGCGATGCGGCAGCTAAAAAGGCCAATGCAATTTTAGGCTGCATCAATAAAAGTATAGTGTCTAGATCAAGAGAAGTAATAGTGCCACTGTATTCTGCTCTGGTCAGGCTCCACCTGGAATATTGTGTCCAGTTCTGGGCACCACAATTCAAAAAGGACATTGAGAAACTGGAGCGTGTCCAGAGGAGGGCGACTAAAATGGTGAAAGGTCTGGAAACCATGCCCTATGAGGAACGACTAAGGGAGCTGAGGATGTTTAGCCTGGAGAAGAGAAAGTTAAGAGGTGATATGATAGCCCTGTTTAAATATTTGAAAGGATGTCATATTGAGGAGGGAGCAAGCTTGTTTTCTGCTGCTCCAGAGAACAGGACCTGGAACAATGGATGCAAGCTACAGGAAAAGAGATTCCACCTCAACATTAGGAAGAACTTCCTGACAGTAAGGGTTGTTTGACAGTGGAACACACTCCCCCGGAGTGTAGTGAAGTCTCCTTCCTTGGAGGTCTTTAAGCAGAGGCTGGATGGCCATCTGTTGGGGATGCTTTGATTTGGATTTCCTGCATGGCAGGGGGTTGGACTGGATGGCCCTTGCGGTCTCTTCCAACTCTACGATTCTATGATTCAATGAAATAAGCCAGGCCCAAAATCTCCTCCAAAGCCAAGCAGAAAGATCCAAACCGGATTATTATTTATCTTCTTTCTAGTTTAGCAGCTACTTTTCTACTTTAGCAAGAGGGAAGCAAGAGATGAGTAGCTGCTAAGAGAGCACCTATGTGTAGATAGATGACATCACAACCCAAATGTCCACACAGTTTTTCCAATTGCATTTGGAGAGGGGCATGGTCCTAGTAGAGGAAACTACATCAGGAGCCCTGATGGCACAGTGGCTAAATGCCAGCACTGCAGCCAGTACTGCAGCCACAAGGTTGTGAGTTTGAGTTTGATCCCACGGCTCCAGGGTTGACTCAGCTTTACATCCTTCCATAGGTCGCTAAAAAGAGTACCCAGTTTGTTGGGGGAAATTAACTTACATGTTGTAAACTGCTTAGAGACTACTGAGTTCTGTATGAAGTGGTATAGAAATGTAAAATGCTATTGCTATTGTTATAAGATGATAAGTAGAGATAAAGACCAGATGGAGAGAGGCATTCAGAGCAGTGACAGCACCCCAGTCCCACTAGTGGCTGAATCTGATAGGCAGCAGAGGTTCCTTGGCTGGCAGAGAAAGGTGGCCAGAAGTAGTCTTTGGATGAATAAGTGACTACCCCACAAGGTGTTCACACCCCTTCTGAGATATTACCGGGTGTGGCCTGCATCCTCTCATGATGCCCCTGATCCAGAGAATCTACCATCCTCACCAGTTTTCTGCCCTGACCTCTGGAAAACTGGATCTTGAACAGTCAGTTACTACACACCATAGGTATGCCTGCTCAGCTATGCAGAATTGGTGGGCAACTTCAAAGCTACTGTTGTCCCTTCCTGTGGTTCTTTATGATTCTAGCAATAGAACTTGGACTGATCAAATCTTTAAACAGAATCTTTAAAGAAATGATGATTTCAGTCAAATTGGGGACTTAACTTTGACAGCCCTTCAAACAGAAAAACCCAAATCTTGGAAAATCCACTTTGGTTTTGGGTGGATTGTTTAATGGGGAAAAAAAGATTCTAAATCATGAACTGGAGCCTAGTGTGGAGCAGACATCAAACTAAGGAAGAGAGTGCTTAGTAATTTGTTTTCAGTACAAGAACAGAGAACTAGAATGGTGTAGTCATTTGAAAATTGGAATATGACTCTGGAGTTCAGGGTTCGTGTTCTGCTTAACCGTAAAAATCCATTGGGTGACCTTGGGCATGTTACACACTCTCAACCCAGAAAACTCCATGATATGACCACCTTAGGCTTGCCATAAACTGGAAATGACTGGAAGGCATGCAACAACAGCAAACAAGAATGCAAGCTGCAGTGTATCCATGTGAAATCCACACCTGATTTCCCCTCCAAAACCTTTTAATTTATTTTTGCAGCTTAATTTAGGTGAGCAATAGAACGCTTATTGTTTGCATGAGAATCACTGAGAAATCTACCAGATCTATCTTCTGCATATTCCAACCATATACTGTTAGGCCTGCTCTTATTTTGTTGTTAAATCTCTGTCCCCTTCCTTCTTTTTTCCTTCTATATTTTCACCCTGAGTTTCTATCTCTCTTTCTTTCTCTCTGCATCCAGTACAATTTTACCACGAGGAAGCTCAACTCAGAGTTAATTACTTCAAGGAAACAATACGCCTTTTTCTTATTGCAGACTAACCTTAGGAGCTCTACGGTAAGATCATCTCATGTAATAGGATTCTAGGTAAGGAAGTGGAAGATTATCTAGGATTTAGGGAATACTGTCATTTTTAAGTTTAAGTGGATAAATACAAAACAATAAAGGAAATACAGGACTTTCAAATACTTGTTTAATATAGCTTTTGTTGTCCCTGAAAGTAACCATATCACATTTTTAATTAGAGTCCTACCTGACAACATTATCTGTAAGTGCAAGCAGACTAATTAGGCATGGAATTGGATTTACATAAAACTTGGCTGAAGTCCACACATACTCATACCCCACAGCTGTGAGAAAGGCAGCCAACATATATAGATTGTTCTTTTCTAGCTTCTGTAGTATTTTAGGCTGCAATCCTATCAACGATGGTTTGGGAATGTCATTGATTTCACAGTGTGATCCTATGTATCATTAGATAGGCTTATACCCACTGATTTCCGTGACTTTAAGGTCAAATTAGAGGTGACACAGGAAATCTCTGCTTAGCGCTTCTGGTCTCTTTTCCTTTCATTAAAGCAACAGCACTGGAGTGGCGACTGGAAGCATGGATCAGGGTTCTAGTGCTCTTGGAGGTCGCTTTACGTGGTAGACTGTAAATCAGATTTATCTTTCCACTGAAACACTATTTCCTCTGCAGTGGGAAAGAAGAAAGGTACAACACAGATATCTCCCCCCCCCAAGAACATTGACTTTTGCCCAAGAACAGAGACAATTGTTTCCTTGCACACTACATGCATTATAATACTAGCTACCTCCCCAGCCTCATGGGGGCTGTCTTGACCAGTTCATCACATCTTCTTTTTGGCTCCCACACTACATCCCAATATTCATGTGGTTATCTACTAACCTTGGCTTTAGGTAACACCCTTGCCTTTGCCCCAACAACCTTAGTTAAAATGGAACTTGTTACCTCATCTCCACACTCACAAAGGTTTGATTCCTATGAACATTCTCACACACAGACCGCAATATAGGTCTGTCCCTGGGTTTTTCACTCCACCAAATCCATCTGAGGATGTAGGCTCAAGTCTACGAAAGCTCTTGCTACCAACTCCTGTCTTTCCGTTAGTCTCAGAGGTGCTGCAAGGTACCTTTGCATACTGATTTTCCAGACTAATATGTCTTTGCATTGATTTAGGCTTAGAAGACCTAGCAACCACATATTATGAACTTTTCTGGTCACCACAGCTCAGAAAGGATGTTGTAGAGCTGAAGAAGGCGATGAAAGGGTAAATCAAAATGGGCAAGGGACTTGAACAATTCTTCTATCAGGAAAGGTTACAAGGTTTACCGCATATACTCGTATACAAGTGGACCTCATGTATAAGTCGAGGTTAGGTTTAAGGGTAAAAATAATGAATTTTGATATGACCCATGTGTAAGTTGAGGATAAAACTTAGAGGGCTCGAACACAGAATGGAAAGGGGGAAAACACCACCTCCTTCCCCCCTTCTCCTTCTCTGGACCTCTCCCAACCACCTAACACCACTTCCCAGATGCTAGAAGAGAGGTTTGAAAATCAGATTGGGTAGAAAAGGAAGTGGAGTTGAAAGGGCTGTTTCTTTGATGGGAAGAGAAGGCTTTAAAATTGGATTGGGAAGGGAAAGAAGTGGAGTTAAATGGGGCGTTTCTTTGATGGGAAGAGAAGGCTTTAAACTCTTTCAACACATACACACACAGTGGGAAAGAATGGGGCATCAAGGCAATGTTTGTTTCAGGACTTTTCTAAGCAGTATTAGTGTAACTGACCTGTATATAACTTGACCCAAGATTTTAAGGGCAATTTTGGGGCACAAATTTCTCAAGTTTATATGGTAGGTCTTTTAAACTTGGGGTAAAAAAGGTGATTAATACAAGGGACATGATGGAGGTGTATACACTTATGCCTGATGTGAAGAAAGTGATAGGGAGAGTCTCCTATAATATTAGAAACTAAGATCATCCAATGATGCTGAGTGACAGGAGATTCAAAAGTATTTATTCAAATTCTCTGTAGTTCAACTAGGAGGCTCTCTATTACAAGATATAGGGACAGCTACTAACTGAGTTTTCAAAGGGGGTAGTCAAAAATCATAAGGCCACCAGTGGCTCCTAGGTAGGATAGCTCCATATTGCCTCCATGATCAGAGGCAGCATCCCTCTGTTGTGAGGCACAAGTGGGAGAGTGCTGTTGCAGTCAGGACTTGCTTGTGAATTTCCCAAAGGTTTCTGGCTGGACAATGTAGATGCAGAGTGCAGGATTAGATGAAGCTTTGGTTCTGATCAAGCAAGTGTCTTATGTTTTTCAGCCACTCTTCTCAAATCTAAATAGCCCTCCTGTGACTACATTGATGTAAGAAAAAGACATTTGAGGATGGGATCATAAGTCGTCATGTCTAGTTTATATTCCAGGGGCAACCAATTCTGAATAGGATTGGGCCATCTGACCACTTCCAAATAGCCCTGCACAGGACTGGGCAATAGAATGTCTGGAGCAGTTCCAACCCAAGTTTATCTTATAGGCCAGTTGTTTAGAGAGTTGCTTAACTTCTCCATGTAGTTATGTCTGAGCTGTGTGTATCTGTCCTCAGGCTTGTGCATAGTGTACTAGATGCACAGCCAGTTAAGTAAAAAAATAATCCTGTGAATCATAAATACTCTCTATGAGGATCCAGGCAAACCACTGCTCTTGGCCTGCATTACTACACAGATGACTTGAGATACAGTACATGAAGTACAGCAAACCTTTGAAATGCGCTGTATAAAAGTGTGAATGAACCATTGCAGATCAAAGAGCAGAGCCAGAATTTTTCATAGCAGGCAGTTCACACATTCTGCTGTGAATCATCAAGGGCCAAGTTCTCAAGGGATGAAAAATCAAATGATTAAAAATGCATGTGTGAGTAAAATCTCAAAGGATTTAGGAGATGCATCTGGCAGACTTAGTTACTGGCACAGCAGCGTCTTGAATCATAGTGTACTAGATACAGGATGGGGAAAGAAATAAATTGCAAAGAGATTCCCAAACAACCTGCCACTAATAAAATCTGTATGAACAGTATACATCATTCATCCACTCATCCAACCATTCATTCATCTCAGCTACCAGCTTCCCTTGCCCAAAGGGCACTCAAAGAAAATTATAAAAATAAAACAAATACAATTGGGGTAAAAACACATAAAATATTGAATTAAAAATATGAAAGTTAAAAAACACTGCAGCATACTGTTAAAACCCTTTATAACAGTTAATCCCCCCAAAAGCCTCTCAGAATAAAAAAAAAAAACACTTTTGTTTGCTGATAATGGGACAGTAAGAAGAGGACCATTCTAGCACCCCAGACCCCCATAAGGGAATTTCAGAGCTTAGGAAGAGCCATTGAAAATGCCTTCTCTCAAACCCTCACCAGATATGCTTCTGGGGATGATGGAATCAAGAGAAGGTCCACTCATTAAAATCACACATGGACACACAAAACAGTGAAGAGTAAGCTGTTCAGTAAAGACCACAACGTCCCTTTAGAATCTAAATTTTAGAGCTGGATGTGATACCAATGGTCATCCTAACCAAACAATGCAGGAACCTACAACTGAAGCATCCCTGTAAAATGGCCATTCCTCCCTTATTTAAAAACTGTTAACAAATGATTTTATACCAGGGGTAGGCAACCTGCGGCCCGCGGGCCGGATGCGGGCCGGCGAGGCCTTGGGAC
>NC_056523.1:214002492-214015540 GCF_019175285.1 Sceloporus undulatus
CCCCCCAGTTGTCTGAGGGACAGCCCCCGGCTCAAAAAGGTTGCCTACGCCTGTTGTATACCATTGTTCAAGGTAATCTGTTCCACTGTTAAACAGCTCATACTGTCAGCAAGGGTTTTTTTAAAAAAAAATTAGTCTTCTTTCTTGAATCTATTTTAATCCGTTGGTCCATTTAATTTCTTGGTCTGGGCCTGTCTTCTAGAAAAGTAGTAAACAAGGTTGCTCTACCTTTTATGATGCACCCCTTCAGATATTTGAAGATGGCTTTCCTATTACCTTTCAGTCTTCTCTTTTCCAGCCTAAACATATACAACTCCTCAACCATTCCTCATGAGGCTTGGTCTCCAGAATCTTTATCATCTTTGACACCCTCTTCTGCACAGATCCAGGTCTTTCTCATCACCTGTCATCTCATCCTGTTTTAACTGAAGATGCCTGGAACTGAATCATGGACCTTCTTCACGCAAAGCACGTGCTCAACCCTATAGGGAAACCAAGTACATGTATATATAAACCAGGTTCAGTATGGCCCTAACACTTCAGAATAATCCCGTGTCAATTATCACTATGGGCATCATCAGTCAGAAAGTTCTGTTTTGCAAGATTTTTATGTGCTTCTATTCATTTCAGTGATTCTTGTCCAGGTTACCTACTTGGTAGAGCATACTATCTAGCATACATATGACATAACACACCCCAGGGATATCATTCATAGTATAATATACTATAGTGATATAATAGTACACTATTGTCAAATAGAAAAACATTTCTATAATCATGGGGAAGAGGTTTAAGATATCTGTGCTGCATAACTGTATGGTAACTCTCAGATTTAGCAGCACATGAAAAAAAGTTTCCGTCCTCATCTAAGTATACTTCCACTTTCTACAGACATGGTTGTAACATCCTAGTTATATCTCATGTTTTTTTTTCCCTTACAACCAGGATTATGTATTTTAAAAAAGTAATAAACTGTAACTGCATAGACTTGCTCAGTACTGTAAATCCAGATAGCTATTGCTCAGGTTGGGGCTGCTGCAGTGGAAAGCCCTGGTGAACCGTGAACCATAAAATTCTGCAGTCTTACTTCACCACCAAGATGGAAAGGGCAAGGCTGGCAGCCTAAAAGGCTGTGTCTGCCATATCTGTATTTTGGGATGTCTGTTTTGGATTGAAAAGACACAATCATGCTGCTTTGGAGATTACTACACTGGCTGTCTTTTTCCCATCTGGACAAAGGCTGAGACTGGGCTGGGATTGCATCTTATTGTACAGCTTCATGCCCAGATCAGTACCATCCTGTGCCACATTGGGACTTCTCCCATACTTAGCTAAAAACACTTCTTTTCCATTCTTAGCAAAGTAATGGGAGACGTTCTGAATGGGTATGGGAGGTTAATGATTTGGGCATGGAACTGTGCAATAACACATGGTCCCAGCCCAGTCCAACCCCATGCCCAGATTGGGAAAAAAGCAGTGTGATGATCTCCTTTGTCTTCTTTATAAACACCTGTGCCAGAGGTACTCATGGCCCCAGTCATGGATGCAGAGCATGTGGTTTTACAGATGTTGTCTAGTATCCTGTATAGCCATCTGGGTCTCTTGACACCAGTCTCAGGTTTCACAGGGTTGCCTTTACTGGCTTTCCTCCACATCCATTCTGTGACTATAGGAGAACAGAGGGAGCTGAAAAGAATCTGGCTATGCTCCTATACCTGGATGAATCTACACCATAGAAATAATGCAGTTTGATACCATGTGAACTGCCATGGCTCCATCTTACAGAATTCTAGGATTTGTAGTTTTGTGAGACACCAGCACTCTTGGGCAGAGAAGACTAAAGACCTTGTAAAACTACAAATCCAAGGATTTCATAGTATGGAGCAACAACACTAAAGTCATGTCAATCACAGAATCATAGATTCCCATGCCATGCAGGAATACAACATCAAAGCACTCCCAACGAATGGCCATCCAACCTCTGTTTGAAAGCCTCCAAAGAAGGAGACTCCACTACACTCCGAGGAAAGAGTGTGTTCCACTGTCGTACAGCCCTTACTGTCAGGAAGTTCCTCCTAATATTGAGGTGGAATCTCTTTTCCTGTTGTTTGAATCTATTGCCTCGGGTTGTATTTTCTGCACTTGCAGAAAACAAGCTTGCTCCATCCTCAATATGACATCCCTTCAAGTATTTAAACAGGGCTGTCATATCACTTCTTTATCTTCTATTCTCCAGGCTAAAAATACTCAACTCCCTAGTTGCTCCTCATAGGACATGGCTGCCAGACATATGTACACTTTTTTTTCTCGGGGCGACTTTGGATTACTACTTGTGCAATAAAGCCTGCACTTGATAGTACCATGTACTTTATAAATGCACAACTGTTGGTGCAACAGGCTTTCTATAGTCCTCCCTAAAAGAGTCCCTGTTCCAGGATTTGCCAGTGAAGGATTTACTTTGTAATAACCAGAAGGAACTGGATCCTACAATAACCCTCTAAGCGATTTGACCTAATTTGACTTCTTTCCCCTTTATTGCATTTCTCCATTTCAGTACAGATTGGGAAGGAAGAATTAAAATGGAATGATCTTCACTTGAGAGAGTATCATGTGTCATTTACTGAGGTCTTCCTGTCATATCCTGTGAGGATCTGAAATACCCTCCTTGTGTTTAGGGTTACAGTAGTTCTGCCTAAGGCCATTTTTAGAAATGTCTGGAAGTTTGTTTTGTGCCAGTACAGGAAGAATGTGTCAGCATTCAACCTAAACCAATTTATAATCTCCCGTCCAGACACTGACTTTGGCTATGATGAGTGCATTTGGAGGATTTGACAGGATTCAAACTGAAATCAGTGGCAGAAAAATAGCCCATAATTTTCTCTCCTGGGGACAGAGGTTTTTTTTTCTGAATCAGTCACTTATATTCAGTGTAATTCAAGATCAAAATGAAAACAAAAAGATCTGTACTGTTGCAATTCAGATTTTCTGCAAACAAGTTAAATCTTATGGCCCAATAAATTAGTAGATTTACATTACTGTGCATTTTATTATTTTGCATAATTTATTTTTGTGTTGCAAGTGATGGTGAGAGGCAAGGATTCATACAGAACACTGAATGGATGTCCCCATACTAGTTAAAAATTACCTGAGCAGTGAACATTTTCCTTTAAACGACACGGCAAGACATCAACAAAAGAGGCTGTGGTAGAAGGTGAACTTGGGACACAAGTTGTTATCTCAGCCATCACTCCTCTCTGTTGAAAATCATGGCACAGGGAGAGAAAGAAGACTACTGGCTGCACAGATGATGATGCTGGGAAGGATTTGGTTTCTTGGATCATGGTTTGTTCTTCCATGAAGAAGGAAGGCTGGTGTCTGGCATTTAGAAGAATGTCCTTGCTAGGAGTTTCTCTAACCTGATCAGGAGGGCTTTAAAGTGAATCCCATGGTGTGTGATTTCAGAAGTAGTTTTTCAGTGGATGGAGTCACCAAATGCTAAGGAGGATAGTGTCAGTGACACATGGAAAAACTGGAGTGGTGGTACAGGAACCCATCAATAGGCAGAAGTAAAATAAATAATGGGCAAACAGCTGGAGAAAATTGTCCATGGTTGAGATGCCACATACTAATGTACAGCATATGGGAAACAAACAAGATGGATTTGAACTCTTATACAGAGGAAGGCAAATAGGATTTACTAGTCATTACTCAAATCTCTCGGGGGTGTTTTGATTGTGAATTCCTGCATGGCAGGTGCTTGGACTGGATGGACCCTGTGGTGACTTCCAACTTCATGATTCTATGATTCTATGAAATGTGTTAGGAAGGGTTCATGACTGGAATGTGGTAACAGAGGATCAGGGCCTGTTCAAAAGGAATACACCAAACAGGTATGAAGGAGTAGCATTATATGTCTAGAACGTGCAACATCTTTGGTGTACAGAAAGCAGATTGAAAGAAAGTAATTATGTTGACTCAGGATATTTTAGAGCTGTTGTTGTTATGTGCCTTCAATTCATTTCTAGCTTATGGTGACTGCTTGGAAAGAGTTGTTCAGAGGAGGTTTGCCTTTGCCTTCCCCTACTGCTATATTAGGGCATATATCCGATTAAAGGTTGAATCTGTGCAATGGAGGGTGACAAAAGTGATAAAGAGTCTGTAAACTAAGCCCTATGAGGAAGAGTGAAGGTTATATTTAACTTGGAAAAGTGAAGACTGAGAGCTAATAGGATAGCCATCTTTAAACACCTGAAGGTTGTCTTACGGAAGAGAGAGCGAGCTTGTTTTCTGCTGCTCCAGAGGACAAAACCCAAACCAGCCAATTCAAATTACAAGGATGAAGATCCTCACTAAACAGCAGAAAGAACATCCTGATGAAAAAAACCTGTTTGACAATGAGCCTGACAATATCATTGGGTCATATGAAATTCTTTTGACTCATTTTAAACCATTTCTTGTATTATCTTCTAATTCTAAAGTACTTAGATTTAAGCCTCAGACCTGCTTTGATAAGACAAAAAACGTTGGTGAAAGCACTGAGGGTTCTAAAATTAAAGGCCAACAAGGAAGATACGCAAATACGCCTATATATAGCTCGGTTGAGGAGTGACTATAAAATGCTACTTAAGGAAAAGAAACATAATTATTATATATCTTTAATAATTTTTTTAAAAGAATAGTAGGGAGCGAGGGCTATCTGCAGGCTGGCACCTCTCCTTTGGCCTTGCAGTCACTGGGAGATTCTCAAAGTCAAGGAAATTTAGTGTCCAGTTGCAATTCAAAAGAGTTTATCAAACGGGAGGAATTTCTCTTAAATTCGAATGAAAAGAAAGTGGGGCCAGAACACATTCACTTAAAGACGCTAGTTTCGCACAATTACATGAATGTAATTACATGAACTGGCTCCCCATTGCCCGAAAATAGCATGCCATTGCCCAAATTTGCATGTGGCAGTCTATCTCGCAATAACATGAAACCACATGATTGCGTTCGGACTGACTTCCCATTGTCCGAATTTGCATGTAGTGGGTTATCACGCAATAACGTTAATCCCCATTATTGCGTTCAGATTGCCATTGGATTATACTTCCAATTTCCCTTGTCTGATAAACTCCAAAGGTGATGTTTCCTTGAAATCCAGCATGTCTCCTTCCTTTGTGAATCCACAAGCTCCTATGTAGGTAGAGAACACTGAATTTCTCAAGAAGTCTTCATGCTTTGCATCAGGAAAACTTTAGGTGGAGTAGAAGTAAAGCATGCCCAATATTAGGGGGAAAAAAAAAGCTTTATCTTTGTTGGAGGCAGAAGCCTCAGATGGCAAGGTCCCAGTGCACTGGCTCTCTCTTTAGGATTCCCCTATGATGGCATCCAAAAAAATCCAAAAAACAGCTAGGGGTAGCCGTGTTGGCCATATAGCAAACCCAATAATATCCAAACAATGATACCATTATTGAGCCAACCAAAATGTACAATTACATGTTACAGTTACATGTTGACAGTGGAATAGACTGCCTTGGAGGATTGTGTTTTTAAAGGGGTTGAATCTACTTTACTGGAGATTTTAAAGCAGCGGATGGATGGCCATCTCTCAGGGTGCTTTAATTGGGGATTACTGTACAGTGGTACCTCGGGATACGAAATGATCGCGTTACGAAATTTCCGGGATACGAAAAAGTTGGATTGGCAAAAACTGTTTCGGGTTACGAAATATTTTTCGGGTTACGAAATTCATTTCGGCGCGAAATTCAAATGCTATAGGCTTCCAGCGCTAACGGAAAGCTATTTCGGGTTACAAAATTTTCGCGTTACAAAGGGAATGGCGGAACGAATTAATTTCGTAACCCGAGGCACCACTGTACTGTAAGGAGGTTGTATTTGATAGTCCTTGGCATTCTTTCCAACTGTATGATTCTGTGTATAAGTGAAACGGAGCTTTCAGTTTTCTTTCTAAGTTGCAACAAGAAATATTGCAAGTGGATAGTGGTCACAAACTAGAATTCAACCCAATCTTTCTCCCCCATCATATTAATTAATTAATTCATTTATTTTTTACAAAGAAAGTGCCTCTGTGTGTGTGTGTTTGTGCGCACACCTTCAAATCACTTATAGCAATAGCAACCCCATGAATTTCATAGGATATTCTTAGGCAAGGTAATTTGTCAATTCTTTCTTCTAAAATACAGCCTTATAGCACCTGGTAATTGCTGGAGGTCTCCTAACCAAATACTAAGCATGGCTGACCCTGCTTGGCTTCCAAGATCAGTCAGAATCTGGTGCCTTTAGGGTATGCTCCTATTCCTTCCTGAGAGTTATTTTACCTATAAAATTATTGAAGCCAGACTCTGTTATGAAAGGTATTAAAAACAGACTTAAATCCTGAGGACTGGTGAATGGAAATTGAGGATGTGTGAATATGCTCTAATGATACATCAGATATATAAAAACAGAAGACGGTAGAGAAAAATGTAATAGATTTATTCAGTATTTGAAGAGATGCATTTTTGGCAAAATAAAGGATATTCCCCAGGAGACATTAAATATTTAATCTGCTGTGATTTATGTGTATTATTTTTATTTTATTTTTTGATAAATGAAAATAATATTTAGTGCTGGGAAATAATAATATTAATGTTTTACCATTATAAAGTTTATTCAGCTCATGATATTTTGCTTTCCTTTTGATGGAATTGTTGCATTTCTTTGCTTTTTAAAAATGAATACTAATAAAAAATAAAATAATAGCAGGAGCAGCAAAGGGCAGATGCTGAACTTTGAACATTTCATGTTGGCTGCTAAATTTACAAGGCGGAATTCATAACATGCAAAATGTAAAACTGAGACACCTATGCAATTGTGCACAGATAAAATATTGGCTGTAGCTACTATAATCAGACTGACAACATGGAAGGAGAGACTGTTACACTTCTTGGAAGACTGAAATATCTGGGGCAATTTTACTCAGCATGGAGGTGTGTAAACAGGTAAGCAGTTGAAAGCACTCAGCACAATTTAACATACTGTACTCAGGTTTAACACTATTAAATAGATATATATTTAAACATGTCCATTGATTCTTCATATCAACATAACTACCATACTGTATATACTCGACTATAAGTTGACTTCATGTATATGTCAAGGGCAGGTTTTGGGGCCAAAACTTTGGATTTCGATACGACCTTTGGATAAGTCAAGGGTAAAACTTAGAGGCACTGAACAAATTGAACTAAGGATGAAATAAGGAAAACAATGCCCAAGAACTTATAAAATTCCAGTAGGTATAACTGTGCTCACACTAAAAGTTTGATAGATGAAATAGTAGTGGGGAGTCAGTGCTTCCAGGACAGATTACACTCTTGCCTTTCACCAGGGGATGGTTCCTTTTTTATATATAAGGGTTCAAGTACAGTACTTATATTGACCTGTGGATATGTCGATTCAGGTTTTTTGAGTCAATTTTTGACTAAAATTTCTAGACTTATACATGAGTATATACAGTATATTGATTAACTCTAAATGAATTGGAAGAAGTCTCAGACCTTTTTTGGGAGGGGAAAGCTTTCAAAGATTCCCATCGACCTCAGTTTTCTTTATTTCTCCTGTCCCAGACAGACCTTTCATAATTCATGATGCCAAACAATGATAAAGTCTTTACACTAGCATGGAGTTCCATATTCCCGGATATTCTCATCCTATTGTCTCTCTTTCAAAGCCAGCCGATCTGAGAACAGCTAAGCCAATTTCCCCAAAGGATGATGAGACCAAACACCAGCATTTCCCCACTGTACTACATTTGATCTAAAAATATAATACGGTAACCAAGCATACCTGGCAGTGACACATTCCTCTCTTTGCTCCTGTATGAGGTCTACCTAAGTGGCATGGAAAATCACATGCAAGAGCAGATCTTGTCTCATCTGTCCAGTCTTAGGGGGCATAAGTGCTGACCATAAACCTCAGTCTCTTTGGCTACCAATATGGCCAACACAACAGTGGCCTCTAGTGGGCATATGGCCAACTGTAGCCAGGTCCTTCCGTTGTATTGATTCCCTTAATAGAAAACATACTGAGATTATGAGATACTAATAATGTTAAACCCCTCTGCGTCTCTATGGCATGGAAGAAGAATCATATTAGAGGATCAGTGAAGATTGGTGAGACCATTTTGTGACATGTTCATATATCAGAATATGCTAGACTAAAAATTTATAGCATTTAGGGTTGCCAGATTGAATAACTAGAGGCTAATATAGTACAGAAGAGAGTACAGATTGTCACACAATCAGGTAACAAGCTATACTTTTGAAATCTCAGTTTCTACACAGGCATTAAAGCTATAGGTGCCATCTCTAGTTTTCCCTCTGGCAACTCTACTTTGTGTGTGTGCATGCGCACTGTGAGCCTTCAAGTTGTTTCCAACTTAAGGTGACTGTATCACAGGGTTTTCTTGGCATGTTTCTTCAGAGGGGGTTTGCCTTTGCCATCCTCTGAGGCTGAGAGAGTATGACTTGCCCAAAGTTATCCAGTCGGTTTCCATGGCTGAGTAGGATTCAGACCTTGTTCTCCAGAGTAATAGTCCAGTGTTCAAACCACTACACCATGCAGACTCTGGCTATTTGCTATACTTCATCACAAAAGACAACTCCAAAGTAAGGCTACATGGATATTGGGAGCAGGCCTGATTCCCAAGGGCTCAGGGATCCTCAAGGGAACAAGGGCAAATTCGCCAAAACTCTATGAGGACATCTGTTAAGCATCTAGATAGTAAATTAATCATTGCTATGGAATCCTTTCTTTGTGGGAAAGCAAAGCACTACACTTCAGGTTACTGTTGTAATAATGCAGATACGATAATATTTCCCCTCTCTCACTAACATCAGGTAGCCTGGCATTGTGGGCCTTTTGCCCACCTAACCACTCACATATTTGTTGTTGTTGTGTGCCTTCAAGTTGTCTCCAACTTATGGTGACCCTAAGATGAACCTATCATAGGGTTTTCTGGGGCTGAGAGTGTGTGACCCAAAGAATTCCCATGGCCGAGCAGGAATTGAACCCTGATGTCCAGAGTCGAAGTCCAGTTCTCAAATTACAGTACTACACAACGCTAGCTCTCAACTACCCACATATGCAAATTGGCAAATCTCCATTCCTAGTAATTTTGCATGTCTGCATGTGCATGTGTGTGTGTGCATGCATTTACGCATATACACACACACACTCTAATTAGAGTTTGAAATTAGTCAGTCAAATGGATTAAATGAGTCCATATTTTATTCAGTTAAGAAAGCTGGCTACTATTCATCAGACAGATGGTCAAATTATCCACAACAAAAAACTGGTCTGAACATAAGAAGGGCACTTACTTATTTCTTACACAGTGTAGGGAGGAATGCTAGCCTGCTTCAGGTTTCTGGGGCAAAGCTTGGAAAAGTTACTTTTTTGAGACCACAGCTCAGAGAACGACACAGCTTTTATCGCCAATGGTCATGCCGGTGAGGCAATTTTTTGATGTATAATCCCAAAATGTAACTTTTCTAAACTCTGGTCCACTGTGGACCTAATTTAATTCCAACAAAATTGTATATTCATTCTCAGAACTATTTTTTATTCATATCCAAATTAACAATGATTGCATCAATCATTCAACGTATTTCTTGATTTGGATGACTGTCCTTACAGGCAATAGTGCTCTTATGATTCTTTTTTCCTTCAAATTATTTTATTTAATATAAAAAAAGAGCTACTTAGGTTTTTTACCCTTTGAGTACCTTTGATACTTTAAACAAGGATATTATTAAATCATGAGCTTTATCAACACTTTAGTAATCTGTGCTTCATAACAGCAATATTAGAAGAGAATCGGGGAAATCCTTCTACTTGCAACATCAGTGACTTTACCAACAGATTCAAAGGTATGGTTAGGCTGTTAGGTTACATTCAATGCATGTTCCTTGATTCTGTTACTTGCTATCAGTGGTCTGTCAATTATCACTGACATCTGGTTTCCATACCAAGTGAAGTTTCAAAAGGAAAAGGTATTGCTGGTTTCACGAAAAAATGTGCCGTGATCCGCTTCATTATGGTGCCATACAGCGAATTATCTTGGCCTCATCTAGTGAATTCAAAGAGCCACAGTTAAACGCAGAGCTAAAACAGATGAGCAGGAGCCCCATGTTACGTGTCTGTTGTTGAGCTGTGGTTTTTCAGACTCCAGGTGGCTGTTCAAATATTTCAGTTCTGCCTCCCCCCATCCCTGCAAATACTCTTGCTACATGCAAAACATCACATACCCTCCTGATCAGCCTAGAACCTTCTCCTAATGTGCTGATGTCAAATACACAGAAGGTTTTTTTGTGTAGAGAAGGATACAGAGCATAGAAAATGAAAAACTGCGTGTATACACACAAGCATGCCTAAATAATCTAAAGGCACCAGATCCTGTCTGATCTTGGAAGCTAAGCAGTGCTACCTCTGGTTAATACTTGGATGGGAGACCATCAATGACCACCAGATGCTATAGGCTACATTTCAGAGGAAGGAAGTGGCAAACCTACTTCTGAGCATTCTTTGCCCAAGAAAACCCTATAAAATTAATGGAGTCAACGTCATAAAGCAAAAGTTTCTGGATATCGAAGGTCAGACTGAAATTGCTGCCTTTTCTAATTATATATTGGTAAATAATCATATTGTGGCATCACATCCAACTTCTTATTTATATTATGTTACGGTACCCAAATTTAGGAGAGCTTTGTCATTAGGTCGGCTTAATATCCTTCCAACAGCAGTATTAGAAGGGAAATATTGAAAAATACCTTATGAATCTCGACTTTGTTCTTGAAATTTAGAGCTATAGAAACCACTGCTCATGTTCTTCTGTACTGTCAATTCTATAAGGACATTCGTCATCAACTGATTACCCCTCTTATAACTAAATACCCTGGACATTCTGATACTTTTTATTTACGTTATTTGCTGGATAATCAGAACCCAAGTGATGTACTTAAGGTAGCAAAATTTTGTTATACCATGTGTAAAAACCCAACTGGCTGACAGCAATTGATGATAGTCGGTGAAGTTTGATCTGATTTTGCCCTTTTGCCCTTCTGACATTTGTTCCAATAATTATACTGTTTTGATCATACTATTATGTCAGCATTTATATTTTTTATTATATTTTATACCAGTCAATGACCGAATAAAATATTGAATGATTGATCATGGGGTCACCATAAGACAACAGGCAATTTGAAGGCACACGCACACACGCACATACACACAAACACACCTAAAGTACCACATAAGCCTGAATTCTCCACAACCTTGAAACTGAAGATACTCAGCCTATTCATGTCACTATGTTTTACTCATGTGCATACATACATTCTAATACAATCATTCTCTATTACATTTTAAATTAAAGACTATAGATCAGCTCTTCATTCACTCTTAAAGGCACCAGGGATTTCAATTTCAGAATCCATTCCACCTCCCCTTTCTTTCAAATATATTCTTTGTTATAAATTCTTTCTATTCCCCACAATTGGAAATCTGCTACAGAATATTGCATTTCTTCAAAATGACAAACTAAAGGTGCTCCCACGCTTCTATTCCTCAGATTGGAGAGATGTTGTCCTATTCTATGTTTTATAGCAATTAAGCACATTAGTATAGTAAGCACATTGGCACATTAAGCTGTCTTCTCCATTTACTGGCATTCGACTTCATATCCATTTGCTGTTAAAACCATAGTGGGCCATTATTTTAAAAAGCCTTAGTCCTCTGATTTTAAGGTTTCCCAGGCCTATAGCATTCATGTTCATTCGTAGATTTGAGATCCATCGTTCTAGTCTCTCTAAAGCTTCCTTGAAGGCTGCATTCACATTCAGCAATGAAACAGGCGCAGTGTGGACTCACAGGAGATGAGTAACAAGATAGTGTGTCACAAGATGACATGGCTGGCAAGGAAGAGAAGCAGATGATGACAGGGAAGATTTAGGAAAAGACAGGAACTGGCCTGTTACAGTAGCTCTTAAACATCTTGAGCTCAGCAGCATTGGAGGCAGGATAAATGTCATATACCTATGAGAATTTAAGTCCTTCTCAGGAGATCTCTTGTATACACATAAAAGAATTCTAGCTTGATCGGTGCAGTACAATTTCTGAGGCATTTTTGTGACCTTAGTTTTTTAGCATGATAGACAGGTCTGCAGGGATCATCCTTCCATGAGACAGGCTGAGGCCAACTCACATTGGGAAACAATTGTGGTGTGTGTCTGTCTCTCTGTGTGTGCCCAAGCTGGTCATAGGCATAAGAGGACAGTGTTCCTGTAACTTAAATTGTGCAAATAGCTAATTTCAGTAGCAAGACAAGGTATCCCTGCTGAAAAATTCCCTTCCACATAAATATAGAAGGCACAGGAGTCCTGTTTTTCATGTGCTCACCATAGGGGTACAGTTGTGAGGCAGCAAGGATGATGATTCCACCTTTTCCCAGCTTGGGATTAAAAGTGGTTTAGAACAGTTAAAACAGACGTAGTTTAAAAATTCACAGTATGCAAAAGTTAAAAGGCAGTTAAACTATCAGAAAATGAAAACCAGTTAAAAACAAAACATTAAAAAAAACATACCTCAAATAAAATTCCAGCACATTATACAAGGCCCATGTCCTCTAATTCCATGCACCTCAAAAACTTGTTAGAACAGGAAAGTCTTTGCCCGCCTGCAAAAAGCAAGTAGGTAGGTTGCCAGTCTAACTTCCCCAGGAGGTATGATCTTTGAGACTCAAAGGTACTACAAGATCTCTCTACATACTGATTCTATTGGCTAGCATGGCTATATCTTTGAATTCTCTGCGAAGGGAGTTCTAGAGCCTGGGGCCAACCACTGAGAAGCCCCTCTCCTGTGTTCCCACCAGAACACAAAATATGGGAAGTTTTATATGGGGGAATATGGTCCTCCAATTTTCAAAATGAATTTTAATGTGCTGTTGTTATTATATATACAGTCCTCCTTCCATTTTCACAGACTTCAAGTCTGCAGTCTTGGTCCT
>NC_056523.1:214015565-214072120 GCF_019175285.1 Sceloporus undulatus
CCGGAAGGGGGGAGGGTGTTCGAGGGTTTAAAATTGGCGCATGCGCCTAAGCGGCAGCATTCACGCCAATCGGGCTTGAATATGTGTGGAATTTTACATTTCGTGGGGGGAACTCCGGAATGGATTCCTGCAAAAATGGAGGGCAAGGACTCTCTCTCTCCTCTCTCTCTCTCTCTCTCTATCTCTCTCTCTCTGTGTGTGTGTGTCTGTATTCACTGCACCAGGAATGGCATGAGCACTCTGGCATGTGATGGGGATAGTCGACAATAAAGGCGCTCATCTTTTATCTGCCTCCTGACGGTTTGCTGGTGTTCCAGATATGCATGGCACTGCAGTTACAAAGCGGGAAGGAATGTTTAGCTTTTGGCCCATGAAGTTGAGGCCGCAGCACCTAGGATCAGACAGCAGAGTGTGGAGAATATTCCTATACCTCAGTTGGTCTAGGAGTGAATTGAGAATGGAAAATCTTGGGATTTTATTTTTTTTTTTTACGCTTCTCAAAATCCCTCAGCCCAATGGTCAGAGAACTGTGGATTATGGGAGGCTAAAAAATAAACCCACCCTCTTTTCCAAGCTCAGCCTGGGGGCTGCTTCTCTCTGGCATTGTTGTTGAGACAGTGGACTGGGAAAGGATGGGGGTTTAAAAGGAAAAAGAGAGAAAAAGAGAGATAAGGCAAAACCCCTGCCCTGAACCTCTTCAAAGAAGACTAGATTTGAAGGACAGTGGAAATGCCTAGAGATACTGGTGCCACTGAGTAAAGGTGAAAATGGAATGGTGCTCCTCCAAGGATAGCCTTCCTTCCTTCCTTCCATTGAGGAGAAGTAGCTTATGGTGCAACTGTAAGCAGGGCCAGTGCAAGACATTTTGTTGCCTGAGGCAAAGGACATGTGCCTCCTATTTTGCTTCCTTTCCATTTTCACATATAGAAAGCAATTGGACAGGCATTTGAATTTTATTTCAGTACTTGTGTTGGGAAGCATCTTTTACCTCACCTGGAGGTGACAACCTATGCTTGTTGTTAGCTGCGTTCGAGTCTATGCTGACTCATGGCGGCCTTGTGATTGAGACATCTCCAAGCCCCCTTATTCTCTACCTCTCTGCTCAGGTCCTGCAGGCTCAGACCCATGGTCTTCCTGATTGAGTCCATCCCTTTGGTGTGCCGTCTTCCTCGCTTTCTACTTCCCTCCACTTTCCCCAGCATCATTCTCTTTTCTTATATGTCCTGCCTTCTCATGATGTGGCCAGAGTATGACAGCCTCAATTTAGTCATCTTGGTTTCCAGGGGGAGTTCAGGCTTCATCTGTTCAAAGATCCAATTGTTGGTCATTTTGGCCATCCACAGTATCCTCAGCACTCTTCTCCAGCCCCACATCTCAAATGAGTTGATTTTCTTCCTATCTGCTTTCTTCACTGTCCAGCTCTCACAACTGTATGTGGTGATGGAGAATACAATGGCTTGGATGATTCTAACTTTAGTGTTCAGCTCTATATCTTTATTCTTTAGGATTTTGTCTAGTTCTTTCATAGCTGAATCTCCAGTTGCAGTCTACAAACACTCACAGATAATGGTTCTGGAATTGAGATTCTACATTAAAAATCTGCCAACGCTGAAGCAAATATAAGGGCTGACTCTTCCAAGAAATCCATTTCCTTTTGTCATATTATTCAGGACACTAACCGGTTTTGCATCACCTTGGGGTGACTTTGGAGCTGGTTGGTCAAGGCCTCCTTTGTGAATACTTTAGTTAATAATTTATCCAAATCTATTAATATTTCATATCCTTCTTACTCCAGATTAACTTGGTTTTCTCCTGAAAAAATCATACGGCTTCTAGGCTGAGAAAACTAGAAAAGTGTCAAGCAAATATATTGATAGTGAACAACAGCCTAACATGAAGGAGGAGATGAATTAGTTGGTAGATTGAAGTACTTTGCTGATCACAATTGCAAAAATAACAGTTGCTTTTCATGGAAAGAGGTAAGGAACATTCAAAGCATTGGAACTGTAGAGAGGAACAAGGGTTTAGCTTTCCTCCATCACAATCTCATAGAATCATAGAGTTGGAATAGGCCCTATTCAGGATCTCCAGCTAGAGTGTCCCCAGCCTCTTTTTGAAGACATCCAGAGAAGGAGACTTCACTACCTCTATAGGCAACTGGTTCCATTGCTGAACTGCTCTTAATGTCAATAAATTCCTTCTAACTTTCAATCAAAATCTACACTCCTATAAATAAATATTAATAATAATTTTTTTATTTTTATACCGCCCTTCCATAGATCAGGGCGGTTCACAGCAAATATCAATAAAACACAACATATACATTCAGGTTAAAACAATTACACAGCAGCAAAATAAAACAGAATAAAACCCCCATTAGCCAGTCCTCTTTGCCACAGAAGAGGAAGGGAGGCCCACTGGACTTTAGTCAGGGAATGCCATCTGAAATAGAAAGGTTTTTAGGTCCTTTCTAAATTGGGCCAGGGATGTGGCCGAGCGGAGCTCTGTGGGCAGCGTGTTCCAAAGGGCCGGGGCGGCGATGGAAAAAGTCTTCCTATAACTTAAAACCATTACATCTAGGCCCTTATATTTTAGAGATATATTCTGGGGAGCAGCCCAGAGTATCCTGGTCCTGCAGGTGGCCTGATCTCCCCCCATTATCTGGCCTTCCATTTTTGTGGGTGTCCCACTGAGTCACCTGGTTCATCTGCTGCCACCACAGGTTGCCCACTCAGAGATCAGAATGAGGTGCCTAGTGACAATTACATCATTTTATTACTTTTTGCAAGGCTAAAATGTTTTATCTTTAAGTCCCTTTAAATGGGGACAGTTCTTTTTGCAATGATGCACAGCTCACTCACATGCACCCCCCATTATTAATTTTTGAAGGCCTGCCCCCTTATTTTACTGGCCAGGTATAGTATCCTACATTTCTCTCAGTTGAAACTCATTTTTTTAGTCCTGGCCTAGCATTCTAATCTTTTACAGTCTTTATGAATTCTGATCCTATCTGTTGGGGTATCAGCTGCCTACCCCTCCAAATTTAATGTCATCTTCAATTTTGATAAGCATGCCCTCTACTAAATCATCCAAGTTATTGATAACGATGTTGTAAATCACTTAGTACATCAGTAAGTGGTATAGAAATGTACTTGCTACGTTGAATAGCAATGGGCACAGGACAGAACACGGTGGCACCATATTGGTTACTTCTCTTGAAGATAAGGAGGAACTATTGTTGAGCACCATTTGTGTTCAGCTGGCCAACCAATTCAAAATCCACCTAACAGCTGTATTGTCTAGTCCACATTTTACTGCCTTTTTTGCAAGGATATCATGGGGGACCTTGTCAAAGGCCTTACTTAAGTTACATATTACCTCATCCTCCTTTTCTTCCAGCCTGCTCAAATCAAAATTACGGGCATGCTTAAGCCCTTGGGTGAAAACATTACCAAAAAACTGCTGTCTCTATTTCAGGTTAGTCCTCATTTATTACAATGGTAACTCAAAAGAATGTATAGCCAGGGAGGAGGCCAGAAATTATTGCTAAAGAATAATCACATGTGAAAAATGGTGGAAAGAGTCAAGGTTTTCCTCCCCAGATGGTAAACCCTGTTTTTTGGATGGACTATAAACCCATATATTTTTATGTCTGTCTTTTTAAAAAACAAATGGCTCCTTATTTTCTTTTGCCTTTTCAAAAGCACAACCATGGCATGTCCAGAGGGCAGGGGAGAGACAAAGAAAAGCAGAAAGATGAAAAGGACGACCAAAAGGAAAGCCAATTGTACAGAAGGGAGTAAATCCTCCCTGTGCTGTGGAATTTCGCTTCTTCTCCTTGATATCCTACCCAACCCAGTCCAAGTCAATCAACTGGCACATGATGTGTTTTACAGATGGATCTGCAGTGGTGCATAGCTGACACACAGATGTTTCAACTTGCATTTCTTAGCTGTCCAGCAATCAGACAAAATTTTGATGCTGATCATTTGCAGATGTTTCTTAAAGAAAGCAAGAAGCCTGTCCACTTTGACTAAATTTATTCCTTCTTTTGTAAGCCTGACCAATGCTATTTATTGCTTAAGAAGTATGATGGTGCAAGGACTGAGCTGAGCTGTGGCCTGGACTGAAGCTGCTATTCTAAATGAAAATTGATTAAAAATTTGTGGAAGCAAATAATGGGATGGTGGTGGTGGGGAACTTTTGTTTGGGTTTGCATTTTCCAGTAATTACCAGGGTTCAAAGCAGGATAGGAAATATAAAATATATATTTAAAGATAAAAACGATTCTGAGAATCAAAGGTCTAGCCTAATGAGTCTGAGAATCAAAGGTCTAGCTAGTGTGCATGTGTGTCTTTGTGTGGGGGTGGTGCTGATTATAGGGAGGGAAACACTTCATATTTAGGATTTAAACTTTCAGTGACAGAACTCAGATGTGGAAGACCTGAAGCGGACTTTCTGTGCTTATGCAGCAGGGGTGGACATGCTGCAGCCCTCTGGATGTTGGTGGGATGTAACTCCCAGCATTCCACACCATTGACTATGCTGTATGTAGAGAGATCTTGTAACACCTTTGAGCCTAGCTGAAAGAAAGAAGTTGGCAGCATGAGCTTTCAACGATTTAAGTCTACTTCTTCATAATGACAACTTCTTTCTTTCAGTTAACTTCAAAGGTGCTACAAGATCTCTCTAGATACTGATCCTACAGACTAACATGGCTATATCATTGAATTCATAGACTATGTTGGTTAAGGCTGTTGAGAATTATATTCCAAGAATCTTAGAATTGGAAGGGACCTGAAGGGCCACTGAGTCCAGCTTCTTGCTCAATGCAGGAAATCCAACTATAGTATGGCCAGCAAATAGCTATCCAGCCTCTTTTTGTACACGTCCAGAAAAAGAGACTCCATTACCTCTCTGGGTAATTGGTCTCATTGTTGAACAGCTCTTACAGTCAAGAAGTTCCTTTCAATATTCAATATTCACTTTAAATCTGCCCCTATAATTTAAAACCATTAAACCTGGCCCTTTCCTCTGGGGCAGCAGAAAACAAATCTGCATCCTCCTCTCTGTGGCAGCCCTTTAGGTATTTGCCATGTGTGATCATAATATTGTTCAGTCTTCTCTTCACCAGGTTGAAGATGCCCAACTCTTTCAGCCTTTCCTCATACAATATTTGGAGCATTGCACAATTCCTCTTGCTGATATAATGAATATATTTCTTTGTGCTCTTTAAATAATAAGCTTCCACAAACTGTGCGGATTGGCTTTGAGGTCAGATGGTACAATTTCTTAGCTGACATGGGCTCCAGATTTCAGTAGGGGAGAACAGTTTCAGGGCTCATGCTAGGAATATATAGAATATTGACAGTTTTTTCAAAACAAGAAAAGGTATCCAGACATGTCTTAATGCATTGCAAGAGTTTTTGTGCACTTTCTAATTTTTTTAAAAAAATTTTTTGCATCAAGGACTTCTTTTTGCAAAAGTATTGATTATTGGGGGCAATACATATTTTGTGCAAAATACAGCATGTTGTGCAAAAATATGTTGTATTCACAAACATGCAATGCTTTTTTCTGCAAAAATGGATTTTGTAGAAAATATATGTTTTTTGTCAGATACTTTTTGCAAAAACGTACAAAAATCTGAAATCTCACTCAGCAAGGAGAAAATCTTTGAATTTTTCATTCTTGTGTATAAGCTAAAATTTACTTCCTTGGTTCATTCACATATGAGCATACTCATGCCATTTATCATTATGTGAAGAACAAACAACTGATGACTGAATGTGTCAAATGATTGTACTATTACAAAACAAACGATCACGGTGATGAGACATACTCTCAATCCCCTTGCTTTAGAATTTGTATTGTAATAATTTATACATTTAAACTATTACTTGATGGTACAGCTGTGGGTGTGGGAACCAGCCCACCCAAATAACAATAATACAATAATATAATGTGAAGTTGATAATACAATAATACAGATTTCTAACCAGACTAACCACTACCAAATGACAATCAAATTAGAGATGTTCCAGATTGATGTACAGTCTCTTCTAGCCATGATTATAGAAGAGTTAATGGAAAGTGAGAGACAGCACTCATTTATTTTTCTTGACTATCAGAGTTTGCATCTGGCCACGTCATAGATGAAGCAGATTCCCTTTTCCTTTTCTAATTATGGGCCCAAACAGACAGGCCTAAGTAAAGCTGCTTTGGGTCACTTTGGAGGTATGCTGTTTAAATTATGCACACCAAAGCCACAGCTTCTGGCCTCTTAAGATGCATGTGTCATTTAAACAGCATACCTCCAAAGTGACCCAAAGCAGCTTTATTTTGGCCTGTCTATTTGGGCCCAAAGATTAGCAATTGAAATTCTCATGCTTAATGGTACTTTCTGAACGTGGAATATGGGTAAAGTGTGTGGCTCACACATGTCGATATGAGTCATCAAGTAGATCTTGGGGAAAGTTACTCTTTTGGGCTTCACCTTCAAGAATCTCCCAGTCTGTATGGCCAGGAACCAAGCCAGAGGAGGGCATTGATACCTTGCCCTTTGTTATGTTTTGGTGCCACCACCGTTAATGGTGAGAGATGGAACTGATTCATAGTCATCAGCTTAGCTGACAAAATGGATCAGTGGGAGTCTGCTGCTCCCCAAATTTCTGCTTCTACTCTGGCTCCTCACTGAGACACAAGTATTTGCTTTTCCATTTTGGATTGCCTATCCATCCTAATTATCTACCATAGCTTTTTTCTTATTTCTTTAAATGTTTCCCTTTTCCTTTACAGATATTGTATTTTTTTCTTTTTCTTCTATTCCTCCTTTCCACCCTCCCCTCCCCAAATAATGAGTCTTATCCCTGTCAATCACTGTAAATATGAATTGTCTTCCAAACAATTGTTGTTGTTGTTGTTGTTGTGTTGTTTGTATATTAATCATAACACCCAATACTCATTTTTGAGTATTGCAATGAGTATTTCATTTTTCATTTCAAATCTCTCTAGACCCAAAGGAGGTTTAAGTCCAGTATTGCCTTGAGTGAAATAAATGGCTTTGAAGTGTTCGCAAACATATCTTCATCATGTCCCTTTTTGCTACTCTTACTTTGTATGTTAATTTTTCTGAAAGAGCTATAGATCATATAATATTTAACCACTTTTGTGCTGAGAGATTTTCTAATGCTTTCCTGCTTTAGCTATTTCAAGCCTTTCAGGGCTTTACAAAAGTGCTATTAGATCTTTATTAGGCAAGTTTTTGTTTTCACTTTTGAATATAGAAATTAATAATAATGCCCCTCTGAACTGGACCTTTTGGCCCAACATTTCACTTATCCACCTTAATACATCCTCCCAGGACCTCCATATTTTTGGACAAATTAGCCACATACGATTCCAGTTGCCTATTTTGCCACAATGTCTCCAACATAGCTTTGATATTTCATTTTTGATCTTATGGAATTTGGCTGGGTAGTAATACAATTTATAAATATTTTAATGCATTTTCTCTGATCTGGGCAGATACTGGTTTATAGGGAGGTATTTTCCAAACTGACTCCCATTGTTTTTCCATTATTTTCCTCCCAAATATGATTTCCAAACAAGTCTCATCTCAAAATTTGCTTCTTGTATTATTTAATATAGTTTTGAAGCTTGTCCTTTTGTTCTGTTTCTGCTGTCATCAAAATATGTTTCAAATTTCAGGGTGCCATCTGTTCTATTTAATTTTACCCAAAAGGAATTTATTTGCATTAGTTGCAGCCAGGATGGATCTTTTGATTTAAGTCTGTTTTAAGTTGCTCTAATTGTATAGGTTTACCATTTAAAAATAAATTCTCTATTTTATATATTCCTTTTTCTTCCCAGCCCCCAAATTGGCTATATTTGTCTTTCTGTTTAAAAAAGTGATGTTCTAAGAAAGGACAAAGGGGTGATGCACTATCTTCTATATTGATGTTCAGAATTCATCTGAACATAATAGGTGCAAGAAGGGAAGAAGGAATATTTTTATAAAATGCAAGCAGGGCTAACTTCAGACAACTCATATAGCATCCAAATCTTCAGTGAATGGTCACAGTGCAGTGGTGCTTCGGCTATTTCTGGCTCCTCTTGTCCATGAACTGCATTTATACTAGATGGTCATGATAAGAAGACTGAAAACATCTGGTTGCACCAAAGCATTATCTCTGCATTAAACCTGGTCCTTATATGAACTTTGTAACTTTAAGAACTGCTGCCTAAGGTTGTTTTTTTTCCCCTTTTTCTTTTCTCGTTCCTTTGTGTTATTTCTCATTAGATTGTAAGCCAAAGGATAGGGATTGTCTTGTCTTGTTTGTAATGATAGGTAAGCTGCTCCAAGAGCCCTTCCACCTAAAGAGCAAGGGATATATACCTCTGTCTGTCTGTCTGTCTGTCTGTCCATCCATCCATCCATCCATCCATCCACAGTCCAAAATGTATTGCCAGGCATCTCCATATAGCACTGGGAAAAGATCTTCTATCTGAAATCTATACTGTAGAATTAATGCAGGTAGACAATGCAGTTTGGGGGACATTAATTGATAGCTAATTCCTATTTGATTAATTTATTCTGTTTTATCTTGTAGGGAAGCACTGTTTGAATTTTCTGCTTTAAGTACCAAACGATCCTGGGCTAGCCTTGTATGCAGGAGTTGTAAAAAGAAAGAACACAGTACATGGCAGTGAACTTGTTTAAGCTACTTTAAGAACATGTTATCAGTTAATATATTAATGAAGAGAGGAACCAGAACAGGGGAACCTTCAGCCTCATTACAGAACATTGTGTGTGTATATTAAAAAGTCCTTCATCTGGGCAACTGTGATTGAGCATAAGGGTTTTTTGAGTTACATTATAATAACATTGCAAACTGAATCAACAGGTTGTCCCCAAATGCAGGAAAATATGTTCCACATAGGAATTAGTTCCATAACTAAAGAGAGTACAATCACCACAAGTAACCTGGAAAATGTAGCAACCTTTTGCCTTAAAAAATTTAGCACTACAACTACTTGAAAAATACAGGACCCTGCATTAAAAATATAACAGCCCAAATTCTTAAAAATGTAGCAGCCTTCCATGAAATATATATACCTGGAATAAAGATAAGCAGTTAGGGCACAACAAAAGGGAAAAGTCTTGTTAATATGTAATAACCATATTTGCATATAAAAGCCTCAATATAAATCCCTTGCCTGAGTGGCTAAAAGAAGGAAAGCATATTCTTCAATTGTCCTGATTTGGCAGGAACAGTTCTGATTAATCCACTGTCCTCCACCTCTTTCAGCTGCTTTTTAAATGTCCAAGGCGCGCTACAGACGGCCCAGAAGGGGCAGTCTCGTGCCACTGCTGGTTGCTGCGTCCGGGAACTGCAGCATCCAAACCGTGCGGTTCCCGGATGCTGTCCGGGAAAGCAGCCAAAGGGCTGATAAGGCAGCTAGTTCTCAAACAAACAAACCCCCTCCCAGCACAGCAAAGTCAGTGTAAGCTACACAGTCCTGGAGATTCACAGTAGTTCTACCAAAAGGGATTACCAAGAGAATTGTCAGACGGTCCGAGGTTCAGGGTAACAGATAGGCAGGTCGATAAAGCAGTCCAAGGTCAAGGTTTCTGGGTAGTCAAGACAAGAAGCCAAAGGAGCCAGAGACAGAGTCTTTCCTCTAAAAGAGTCAGATATCCACTGGCAAAGAATCACACATGCTCCAGGTGCTTAAGAAGGCAAGGAGCCGGCCTTCAGCTGTGTCTGATTACGAACACGCTTCTGATAAAGCCTCTGAGATCTTCGAAGGCCCTCTCTTTCTGCTCGACGCTCCTTGAAGGTAGGCACACTGCCCCAATCCTCCTCCATGTCCACAGCCTCGGCACCAGGCAAACTTGACTGCTGAACCTCTGGAGGGGCCACAGACTCTGCTCCAGCAGAACTAGGGCCAGCCTCTGGCTCCTCTATTACAGGTTCAGGTCCCAGGGGCTCTAGATCATCCTCTGAGTCCTCCAAACCGTCCTCCAGGCTGGGCATGACAGATGCAGCAAAGAAGGAGCGTGAAAATTGTGCTCCTTCCTCGGCCCCAGAAGAGACACCACAAGCTGCTAGTTGTGCACTCACGGCGTCACTTCTGCTGTGCGATGTGCGGATGCAGAGCGTCTGCTACGTCAAAATGGCGGCAGCCGTGTGGAACGGCCGCCGCCATTTTGACATAGTCATTACGCGCGAGGGGCAAGGCGCGTCAGGAAGTGCCGCCCCTCACGCGTAATGACAGCGCGATGACGGTACCTCATAGGCCCATCTGTAACGCGCCCAAGTTTCTTTCTGTATCTTCCATTTGTTCACAGTTTACTTCAGTTGTAACATACTAAGTTCAAAGCGCAAGACAGTTAACTCAGCATCGGGGAGAGGAAAGAAATCCCACCCTTCCTAGTATGCTTGGGCAAAAGCAAACTACTGCAGCCTCTTCTAGCCTGTCTGTCCTTTTTCATTAATAACTTTTGCCATCTTGACTACACTCTGTTGTTGCTTGGTCATGTGTCCCTGTTTTCATCTGTGCAATTGTGAAGGTTAACTTAACTCCCTACTCCCAGTATTCCCAAAATGTAGCAGAGAACAAAACACATCTCCCAGTTTCCTGATGCCTGACGTTTTTTCTTTCTTTTTAAAAATAAAATATATGTATTAAACATTTATGCATATACACAATCAGGTGAGTAACATGCAAGACTCACATACCAATATATTATACATTAAACAACATACACATAAACCTTTACATAATTACATAGCTCTACTGAATTGCAACCATTTATTCATATCATATCAAACAGCTACTGGGCAGCAGCAGTAGAGATAGGTGTCACTAAGGTGAGAGAATAGCAGTGACACTATAGCTAACACTTATTAGCACTGTGCACAGGGAGGTAGAGGTGGCCCTCCTTGCATAACTCCGTCACCTAGAAAAACCTCTGATGAGACATACCAAGTGAGACACAGGCAGGATCAGAGCACCAACAGAGGGATAGGAAGATATAAAGGGAAATCACATTTGTAAGAACAGTCAAGGGCATAAGAAAGATGGCGAGATAAGTAGTAGACACTCCCAGAAAGGTAAATGCTATCCAAAGCAGCAGCACACGTAAAATAGAGACGTGGAATGTGAGAAGCATGAACCGAGGGAAGATAGACATAGTAAAAATGGAAATGGAACACATGAACCTAGCAGTACTGGGGGTGAGTGAGTTAAAATGGACCGGAATGAGCCACTTTGACTAAGACAACCACACAGTGTTCTATTCAGGGAATGAAAAGACGCGAAGAAACAGGGTGGCTTTCATACTAAGAAAAGATGTGGCAAAAGCAGCCTGAGTATACAATGCAAAATCAGACTGAATCATTTCAATGAGGCTCCATGGGAAACCTATGAATATCACCATAATTCAAGTATACATGCCAACCATAGAGGCAGAACAAGAAGAAATTGAGAGATTCTATAAAGGAGTAAAGGAAGAAATTGACAATACACCAACGCAGGATGTCAAGCCGATTATAGGCAACTTGAATGCCAAAGTGGGAAGCAAAGAAAAATAAAAAACAGTAGGCAGATTTGAATTAGGCAATAGAAATGAAGCAGGTGAGCGTTTGATAGATTTTTTGTGAAGCCAACAACATATTCATTGGAAACACATTTTTCATGCAACCAGAAAGCGGCCTACACACATGGACATCACCAGATGGCCAACACAAAAACTAAATAGATTATATAATTGGAAGTAAAAGATGGTGAAGCTCCATACTGGTGGCCAAGATTAGATTAGGTGCTGGCTGTGGCACGGATAATGAATTACTCATATAAAAAAATAAGAGTAAAATTCAAGAAGTAAGCAAAACAAGTCATCACACTAAAATATGATCTAAACAATATCTCAAGAGAATTTATTGACAATATAGGGAACAATCTTATGATACTAAACATGATAGAATTAGAATCAGAAGAACCATGATCTGAAGCCAGGGACATAATTAAAGAACAATGAAGACAGTCACTTTCAATAGACAAAAAGAAAGAGAAGAATCATGAATGACAGATAAAATGCTACAAGCAATTTAGGGGGAAAAGACAAGCAAAATAAAAGAGAGATAGGAACAAACTAAGAACCTTGAATGAAATAGTACAACAGCTAGTGTGAAAAGATAAAGGAAACTACTGCAACAACCAATGCAGAGAAATAGAAGACAACAACAAAAAGGGACACACGAGAGACATATTGTACAAAATCTGAGAAATCAAAAAGTTCAGACCAAGGAATGGGATGCTCTGTGATGATGGTTAACAACAACATCATATCATTTTCCTTTCTCTCATCATCCCTTGATATATTGCCCTCCACTCTCTTCTTCTCAAGCCTTTTCATATTTCCCTTTCCATATTCCTGCTATAGTTTCTTAACCTTTTCTCGTCTCCTTCCTCTCCTTCCTAATCCTTTTAGAAAACTAATTTTCTCTTGATTCTTCTTTTGCACTATTGCCCCATCAGTAATGCTATTTATGGTCTTACCTTCTAAAATTTTTATAACAAAATAAAAAACCTTAAACAATTATTTAACATTCATCAAAGCATCCATTTACTTCCTTTCCTACAGTCTTGGTTATCAATATCTAAGGTTAAGTCTATCTGTCTTTATGCACTCCAGTTACTTACTACACTACCTACTCCACTAACTAACTAACTACATTTTGTTTTGGATCTTGAGAGATATTATGAATAAGAGCTAGTTTTCACAAACAATTTAGAATGGAGGTAAACTGTTTCTGGACTTTAGCACTTCAGGCTATAGGCTTATACAAAACCCCTGCCTGGAAAATAGAAAACCCCCAAACCAAACCAAACCAAACCTCTTAATACATCCTAGAAATAGTTTTATCCTTGTCTTCTTCTTGACATGTCATTTTTCCTTTGACAAGCACTTCTTCCCTGTGGAAGAATGATTAAAACAGGGCAAATGCCTTTAAATCTGAAATGGCACAGTCTCCAAACATTTTCACCAAAAGTGTTTATCCTATCCCTAGATGGCTCTGAGCATTTATGGAAGGAACATCCCTCTTGTTTACTATTCTCTTTTGGCAAAAAAGAAAAAAAAGTGATTTTCCACTCCTCACGAGGCCTATTTCAAGGGTTGTTTTAAAATCTCCCCAGAGCTCCTTGCGTGCTCAGACTTCATATTAATGGAGTGCAGCAATCTCTTTCCTTTCCTTTTAGCTAATGAAGGGTGAAGGTGCATAAACTGCGGGTTAGAAGGTCATAAGCTCAGAGGGCCTGTGATATGACATATGCTTCCCATTTCATTGAACACAGCAAAACAAAAATTGTTCGACAGGACTTCAGGGACGTTGTATTTCTAGCCCGATAACTCTCTACCTACCACTTTCATCACCAGTTCTCTTCACTTTTAAGGACCACTTTACACCTGCACGTACATCACTTGATTTTTTCATTTTAAACTATACACACATCCATCAGCTCCACTAGACACATTGCCTATTTCTTCAGTTCTGTATGACTTTGTAAAACAACTTTTCCCCTTCTGCTTAAAGCTGTCACACAGAGAAAATTAATTCACAGTGTATCAAGCACAAGTGTTTCCTGCAGGACAAAAACTCGGTTGTTTTCACAAGCAAAATGGTCCAAAAGACTGTATGTCCATATATAAAGCAGTCTGACTTCAGGAGGGGTGTGTGTTAATCTGCACTGCAGAAATAATGCAGTTTGACACGCTTGAACTGCCATGGCTCAGTGCTATGAAATTCCGAGATTTGTAGTTTTGTGAGATATTTGGCATTCTCTGTCAGCATGTTCTGGTGCCAAAACAAACTACAGATCCTAGGATTCCTTCACACTGAGACATGGCAGGTTAAAGTGGTGTCAAGCTGCTTTATTTCTTCAGTGCACATTAGACTTGGTCTCACTACCATTGCAGTCATATTTGGTGAGGACATGGGAGACAGCTTTCTCACTGCTCCTAGGCTATTTAGCTGCCTTCCACAGGAGGTATAGTTGACCCCCCCCACTTTGTTTTCTTTTGTATGGTGGGCAAAGTCCTTTTTATTTGATTAAATAAAATAAATAATAAAATAAATATTTTATTAGTATCCCACTTTTCTGCTGCAGGGCAATCAAAGCGGCCTTTTAAATCATGTGGCAGAAGAGTGTTTTGAAAGTGATTTACTGTACTTCTGTCTTATAAATTATAATTTCAACATAATTTTAAATTATATTTTAATTATGTTTAGTCTGTTTTTAACCATGTGTTTTTTTTAACAGAATTTTTTGGTTAATTCTTTTTTTTTTAAGATTTTAGTTCAGCTTTGTTTTAAAAAAGCAAGGCTATTAAAATGCTGTTAAGTAAGTAAGTAAATGTGGTTGTTGTTGTGGTGGTGGTGTGCCTTCAAGTTGTTTCTGATTTATTGCAGACCTAAGGTGAACCTATCTTGTTTTTATTTTTGGCAAACCTTTTTCAGAGGAGTTTTGCCATTACCTTCCCTGAGGCTAAGAGCATGTGACTTACCCAAAGTCATCCAGTAGGTTGCATGGCCAAGCTGGGAATCAAACCCTAAATATATCCAGACCCCTAATGTGTGAGGGCAGACACTTGTGGTCAATACACAAATCAGTAAAATGGAGACAAGAAGATCCTTCCTGATGCCTCTCCAAGCAGAATGTGAAAGTATTCAAACAGAAAATGCCAGAGGATAAACTGCATAGAAGACATACTTCCTGTCACCGAGTTAAATAGTAATGTTAAGAGTCATGGTACAATATTATATCTCATGACAATCTCCCAGTACTGTGGAGATCACAGCAGGGTTTCCCCTTCCAGTATTTTGATTAAGGGTGATTGCTGCTCTGTTTTAAAGTACTGATTGTCCACAGAGAGAAATGCATAGAAATAACAATAAAGAAGAAAGCAACGCATTACTAAGAAATTTAATGGTTGTTGTTGTTGTTATGTGCTTTCCAGTCATTTCTGACTTATGGCGTCCCTAAGGCAACCCTATCACAGGGTTTTCTTGGCAAATTTCTTTACAAGGAGTTGACCACTGGCATCCTCTATGGCTGAGAAAATGTGGCTTGCTCAAGGTTATTCAGTGGGTTTCATGGTCAAGCCGGGATTCAAACCCTGGTCTCTCAGTGTTCTAGTCCAATGCTCAAACTACTACACCACACTGCAATGGACAAGAGTACAATTAGATGTCCGGCTCTAAATTTTTGCACTAGGGCCCTGACCGCATGGGCCAGAATAGTCTTGGGGCATCAGGAACTTGCACCGGAACTGCCTCAGCATCTCTGTATTACTTGGTACTCCCGTTGTGATGCAAGGTTCACTCACATGGCCGCTGCAAGTAGCTCACTCTGATATCAAAATGAGGTGCCCAGCATGCAACACATTCTGACCTCAGAGTGAGTGATTTGTGGCCATTCCAAGTCGCACAGTGGGACACATTGGAAACAGCCACTTGGTGTTGCAACAGAGGACTCCAGATCTTTCAGGAAGATCCAGAGCAAAATGTGAGTTTTTTAAACTTCAGTATAAGGAGGGGGTATACCCCAGCTTTGGTACTGAACTGACCAGACTCCCCACCTAAAAGATGTGGGGAGGACATTTTATTTGGCTCTTTTAGACAGGACCTGGGTCATATATTCACAAATGGGCATATATAACATCTCTGCAATGCTAGTTTATTACAAGCCAGCAGAGCACATGGCATGGTCCATCCAAGCCACTTATTTGCCAGTGCAGCAAGTTTTTGGATCAGTTGTTTAAATCTTTAATCACTCAGATGAAATATTAACACTGGTCTCTAGATACAGATTTAGGGAGCCCAATCTGAAACACCTAGGTTTAAATTATTAATTTAAAGTCATCTCTCATCTTCTAAATTTAGCTTGTAGACTGTAGTCCTTGGCAAATATTTGACAACTATTAAATAAGCTCTTTTCATAGTTATAACAGGTGTTGATGTTTTTCTAAATTGTGTTTAACAACCCTGTAACTTCCTGCAGGAATAAAGTACTGGGATGTGTGGCATCCATACTGCAGATAATGCATTCTTTACAGCAGGGTGCGTGTTTGTGGAGGGAGATCAAACATCAGTGTTGCAGTAAGGTGTCATGAGAACTTGTTGTAGGCACTGAAAATAAATAAGTACATAAATAAAATAAGCAGAAATTCCTGTGACCACAAAGCGAAAATTTTAATAAAGTCAGCAGGAAAGAGATATACGGTGAGAAGTAGATTCAAAATAACCCAGGCAGGTAAACTCTAATCTAATTTAATTCATTACTTTCCTCCTGATAAACTCTAGATGAACCCTGGGTTCGAGAGCAAATTAGGCCTGAATTCTTTCTAGACGTCAAGATGTCTAAACTGAGGCTGCCTTACTCTGGACATGTCATGAAATGTTGTGACTCATTGGAAAAGGCAATAATGCTTGTAAAGTAGAAAGCTGTAGGAAAAGAGATGGGGATGCCATTTGTTCCGGAAAACCTGGAAAATCCTGGATTGAAGGGACTAAAAATGTCTCAGCCTGCTTGGCTAGTTGAAGCAGCAAAATCCTGGATTTCTACTTTGTCCCACATAGATGGCTAGGTTAAAAAATGGCAGTGGTCATGAAGCAAGAAACTGTGCAAGAAGACTGGTACTGGCAGGAGCCTCATGCCACACTGCAGGCTCGGGTTGCTACTGGAGAGGCATAATATTGCCACCTTATTTTTCCATTCCCTCCCCACTTCCCCTGACAGGCCCAGAAAGCAGAAAAGGAAAGGAGGGAAGCAGAGATGGCCTTGCATTGTGTGGTGATTGCTTTGGCTAGGCAGACAGTGGAACATCACTTCCAAACAGCCTCAAGAGAGCAAAGAGAGCCCTTTTGCTCTCTGGTGCTTCTTGAAAGCCTGCCTCTCTTCACACCAGCTGGTGAGATGAAAGAAAAAAAGAAACCTTGGCACGAGTAATGAGGTTGGTGTTTATCACACAGAGATTTTTGGAGCTTTTTGCAGCTCAGTTCTGACATGACTGTGGGTCCAACGATGCAAATTCATGCTAAAACATGATGTGTTATCTCACGTGATTGCTTTCTATGGGAGGGTTCTTAGAAGGCGCTTCCGCATTCAATCTGCACTGATTCCTCATTTTGGTGAATTCGGAAACAAGCTCACTTCGATTTCACTTTGAATTGGTCTGGTGTGGAAGATCACTCCGATGTCGGCCCCCTTGGCCCCCTACATCCTACTCCTTCACCCCCCCTTCTCCTTCACCCCATCTTGTCCTTGCTGCCACCCTGCCACATCATCCCTGCCTGCTCTTGCATCCCCATCTCACCCCCCTGCCACCCATCCCATCATCTGCTGCCTGCTCCTGCATCCCCTTCTCGTCTTCTCTACCACCCTGCCACCCATTCCGTCATCCCCTGCCTGCTCCTGCATCCCATCTTGTCCTGTCTGCCACCCTGTCACTCATCCCATCATCCCCTGCCTGCTCCTGCATCCCCATCTTTCCCCCTCTGCCACTCATCCCATCATCCCCTGCATGCGCCTGCATTCCCATCTCGTCCTCTCTGCCACCCTGCCACTCATCCCATCATCCCCTGCCTTCTCCTACACCCCCATCTCGTCCTCTCAGCCACCCTACCACCTATCCCATCATCTCCTGCCTGTTCCTACACTTCAATGAAGGATGACAGCTAAGGAGGGGGCAAGGAAGGAGGACAGCATCCAGAGCCCCATTGAGCATGTGCAAGGGTGCCGATTGAAATCACTGAACCCTCAAAGTATGTTCTGGTGTGGTAATACAATGTGCACTCACCACTCTTTGCTTGAATCCACATCACGTGACTTGCTTGGAATAGAACTGACTCCACTTCCCCCTCGATTTGGAAGGGCAATGGAAAGGCAACCAGGTGTGGTAAAATATCATGCTTTGCACTGCTAGACAGGAGTGACTCTGGATCTGGTGTGAAAAAACATCACATTTCGCATTGCTAGAACAGGAGTGACTGCAGATCTGAGCTGCAAAACCCCCACATGTGATAAGGCCCATAGAAATATAGGAAAAGTGCAATGTTTAATGTATTAAATGTGCATAATCATAATACGCAAATTAGATGCCCAGATATGAGGGACTGGAATATGGCAACCCTAACTAGAAGAGGATTCATTCAACCAAGGAAGCCACAAACTTGAGTTTGGAAAGACCTTAGCAGGGCATTTGATGACTAGAGTTTTGGAGGTCTCTCATTCACAGGCTCACCATAAGTCAAAGTCAACTTGATAGTACATAACAACAAATTGGTTAGGAACGAGGTGGGAATGAGATGCCATATTGCTGAGGTGACTGAATTGTCCATATCATTGCAGAGTACAGCCAAGGGATAGCCATTTCACATATTTCCCCATATTAAAAACACTATTCCTGTAGAAACTAGCATATCAAAGAAAAGGTTTCTAAAATAGGCCTTCTTTGCTCTGATAGTTTTCTATTCACTGGAAATTTTTAATGTAGTGCCTACATCACTACATTACCTAAAGTGCCTACATCAAACATTCAAAAATTAGATCCTGTCTCACCATTTTAAGCATTGCAGTTAATTCCAACCCTTTATTCTGCTGCGTTTCTTGAAAGTCTGGTGTTAATCTCTTTATTTCAAAAAGCAAAAATGATATTCTCCTACCATATTTGGAGATGCTATTCAGCCCGATAACATATCGTTGGACTCCAGAGGGCTTTTCCAGAATGACATCTGGTCTCAGTTTAGACTGTATGTGATGATAAATGGTCAACTGATCTTGCTCCATATCTAGATGTCTGCATATGTCATACACAAAGAAAATTTCACACTGCACTAGCACAAAGCACTGACAATGCTCCACTATATATCATCTGTGTGTTCTTAGTTGGAGCCATCTATTAGCTGTTGTTTGGCATGAATCTCCATGGTCCAAGAAGTAGAACCAGACTACCTTACAAAACAGCCTACCAAATTTCATCTTGATGTGTCTTAAGTTTGATTTATATCTTCTAACTGTAAATCAGGTTTACCCATGGGTAAGCAATTTACTCATGCAGTGATAACGTGTGAGTAAGCAACCTTTGATCAAGACCATAAAGTTAGAGCTACTGTAAAGGCACAAAAGTAAAGGACTGGATCTAAACAGCCAGTGGGAAAGACTCAGCTCATGGGATACTACCATTTGGAGAAGCTGGGGAAAGCAATTGCTGCCAGTTCTTCTCTTTTTGCCCAGGTTCACCATGAAATGCTGCCAAAAATGATCCTCTGAAACACCTGATACTGGGTAGACAACATTGGGGACTGTATATAGGGAGAGAAAGCCAGCATGGTGTAGTGGTCTGAGCACTGGAATATGGCTCTAGAGACCAGGGTTCAAATCCCTGCTCAGCTATGGAAACCCACTGGGTGATCTTGGGTGAGTTACACTCTCTCACCCTCAGAAGAAGGCAAAGGCAAAAACCCCTTCTGAACAAATCTTGCCAACCCTGTGATAGGGTTGCCACAAGTCAGAAATGACTTGAAGGCACAGAACAACATCAATACAAGAGGAAGGAGGAATAGACAAAGTGGCTTCCCTACCTTCTACCAGTGGGAATTTCTCTTTTAAGATCTCAGTCCTTTCTGTTTGTGGAAATGGTATTCTGGACCCAGTCCACTGTCTATTTAAAATTCAACAACTGCAACAATATAATTCAATAAATGCAACTCAGTCTTATAAATAGAATAAAGTGCAACTCATCTTACCATATTTTAATGTAACCTCTGTTTTGTTGCTTTCAAATCTCTGATTAGTTTTGCCTGCCCATTTTTATTTTTGGATATCCTTTTCTATATAAAATTTTAATGTGTTTTTATTATTATTGTCCAGTAACGTTATTAATCATTGGAGAAATAGCAATGTGAAAAATCCCCTCTCCCACACCCCGAGAATCTGATATGGCTCTAAGGTTTAAAATCAAAGTGTCTAATTTGCTTTCCAGGTGGCATCGTGTTTTACTTGAAGAAAGCTAATTTTGCAGTTCTCCACAAGGTTGCTTTGATTAAGAAGTTAATATATGGTAAAGTTTGCCAAGAATTATTTTTAGACTCAATTAAGCTAAAGAGACATTAATTGTGGAAACCAATGTTATACAGAATAGATATTTTTACACATTTCTTGAAGCACAGTATCTAAAATGAAAATGAAATCATATTTGTGATTAAATATTCAGCATAAGATCTGGATGCCATAGAGATTTAAGGCACAAGAGGGGTTTTCACATCCCATTTTTAAACAAACAAACGCATCACCTGTTATTGCAAGGAAATATAATTCAAAATGGAAAGTATTATTAATCTGCCATTGAAAGCTTCACTAATTTCATTTGAATTTTGAATTTCATTAAGTTGACATCATCAGCCTAACACAATCCTCTCATAAATTGTACTTTTCATTCATTCAAAATGTTTTATTAATCAAGCTACTGACTCAAAACACACCCCAAGCAGCATAAAGTTCATGGATAATATCTCAAGAAACCTATTCTTGATGGACTGAGCTAAAGATAAAGCAGATAAATCATAATCTGGATTAGTACTCAAGGAAATCTAACAGTTTAAGAGATTCCTCCTCCAAATCACAGTTGTACCCCTTCACATCATTCAAGGAGATGAGGGTAAATGATGTACATAAGGGGATTATCTAATAAACCAGGGAAGTGGAATTTCTGGCCCTTCAATTTTTTTAGACTACATCTCCCACAATTCTGTACTATCAGTCAGTTGGGTGGGACTTCCAGGTTTTGGTGTTAAAAACATTTGGAGGAACAAAGATTGCCAAAAAGTATTTTATCACTAGGAATGTTTCCACAAAATAATTTCCAATATAGAATCTGTTCAACTACCTCGAAATGAATTACATGGATTTTTGCCCAGTCACCTAGCTTTACATTATTTATAGATTCCTATGTTTATGGATTTATATATTTCATTTATGCTCTATCTTGCAAAAGGCTTAGAGTAGACAAAAACATCACAACTGAAAGTCCTATGTATGGACATGGTATTAAGGTTTATGTCCTGTTTGTTTGCACTGATTTCATTTAGGGTTACACTGAAAATGATAGTTTGCAGAAGACTCAAGTGAAGAATCGTGTTCTCCAGTCCATGAAAGACTGCATTTCCTACTGAACACTTCTGTTTATTGAAACAAGGATCTAAAAATTCAGGGTGCTCTCAGCTGAAACAAGCCTGAAGAGTTCTAAAGGATGGGCTGTATTTAAGCTGGGAACTGGAAAAGAAGGAGATAGAGAACTAGAATACTGGCAAAACACTGGAAGTAAGCCCACTGGTTGGTGGGTAAGTAAATTGCCAGATTCAAAACGGGGAATGCTCTTGTACCTCTAAGGGTTGCATAGAAGAGGGAATTTTAGCAGTCATTGCTTGTAATGCCACCAGGTTACAATACCTGCTGAAATTCTCTCTTCTGTGTAACCATTAAAGGTGCAGGAGCCATCTCCAGTTTTCACTCTGTCAACCTCATAGCAAAACACTGGCAAAGAAAGCATTGGACACCAGAAAAATCCAGTCTGGAAGCAAAAATCAACAGTGTGGATAACTGATGTTGGCTTAGGAGAAACAGTGTGTGTGTGTGTGTGTGTGTGTGTGTGTGTGTGTGATACCTCAGGTTCCTGCAAATTAAAGGAGGTCAGTAACGATGTACCTGAGTTAATAAAGTAGATGTGTTCTCATTATTTCTTTACTTAGGGCCCAGAGACAGAAATAACATGGAAAGAATAAGGATAGGTTCATGCACCATAAAAAAGAAGAGGAGTTCAGCATGTTTCAGCAAACTTTTTATCCAAAACTAGCAATATGCACACATGAAATGAAACAACAAAGTCAAGTAAGCCTTGCAAAAGTAGCCAAAAATATTTTCAGTCTTCTAAAGACCACTTGAAGGCCTCTTCCATAACGCATCTAGAGACAATTAAAAAAAAAAAATTCACCAGCTTCTACCTGTCTTATGATTTCCAGTTTGGTAACAATACCTATAGATGTATGGTCTTTTTTTTTTAAACATACTGAGAGGAGCTGGTAAGGCCGGCTTACATGTTTTCCCTCTTTTGCATTTCATGCATGCTCAATAAGGGATTCTGGAGGGAGCTGCTGTTTACACCTTGCCTGTGTTAGGCAGGCAAACACTGTTACAATAGGACTGGCGAGAGTAGAAACCCATTTTTCACACCTTAAACTTCATTGTTTACTGCAGACATGCTTCTGCAACCTGACAATGAAAATCTATGTTTTTCAGTCGTCCTTCGCCATGTTCCCAATGCCAATGCTGCTAAAAAAAACCCTTTCCAGCTAAACAGAGGACAAGTGTGAAAAGACTTTGTAAAAAGGGACCTTTTTGCCAGCGACTTTGCAATTATTTTAGTGATTTCTGCCAACTGTTAGTCCCTTTCCACCAGAGGTCTGCCTAGCTTAGACTTTCCAAAAGCTATAGGGCATGGAGAATAAATCTATTAAGCAGCTTAGTTTGTCAGGGAACATTATGCATTACCACTTAAATCAAAGTTCTCCCCCATAAAGCTATGTGAAGAAGCTGGACAGCATCCAGCATTGAGGAATCCATGTCTCTGAGGAATCCATGGCATCTCTGATAAGACGCTTTCTGATTTTTTTTGGTTAGCATAAATTTAGCATTAATTTAGTTCTATGAGAGGTTTACTAACAAGAGTCCTTTTCCATTGCCAGGAGTCTAAAGCTATAATTTCCCTTGATGACAAAAGAGAGACTGGGAGCAGTTACTAACATTCTTTTCACTCTCTGCAACTGAAGAAGTAGATAAGTCTATGAAAGCTTATGCTACAACTTCTTCTACACAACTAGTTTCAAAGGTGTTATAAGATCTCTTTGCATACTAATCTTCTTCAGTATTCATATCCCAAGTAAATCTGGAATTTGGGGTTAAACTACACTAGTACTCGAAAGTTGTTTTGTTTTGTTCTGTCTTGTTTTGATGACAACTTGCAGAATCCCCCAGCCTGCATGGCAATTGACTGAGGGGTTCTCAGCTAAATGCTATTGCTAGATCCAACTAGAGTAGCACCATTGAATCAAACAGAACTTGATAAGTCAACATTTATACAAGTTCTGTTTATTCAGTGGAACAATTCTTATCACAAAGAGTCCCTTTTTTCTGGTTCCTGTCCAATGTCCCCATTTTCCCTTTCTTTGACAGCATAGACTAGGGATGTCCTCAGATGTTTTTCTCGCTGTGTGGTTCTCTAAATAGGTGTGAAAAGTTCACATGCCCATCTTGTCTCTAGTGTGCATGAAGGATACAGATGTGCATGCACGAATCCAACATGTTAGCATCTGTATTACAGTGGGATCTTGGTTTGGTTCCAGGACCCCCTGTAGATACCAAAATCTGTGGATGCTCAACTCCTGTTAAATACAATGGCGTAGTAAAAAGGTGTCCTTTATATAAAATGGCAAAATCAAAGTTTACGTTTTGGAATTCATATATTTTGAATATTTTCAAGCCATAGATGGTTGAATCCGTGGATAAGCCGACTATACTTCCCTTTACTTCTTGTGTCAGGACAACAGATGTATCCAGCTGTGGTATGAACTGCAGTTTTATGGGAAATACAAGCAGGTCCATTTCTTTTCTTTTCTTTTTTGTAGAGTAATATGAAATGTTTATGGTTGTATGGTAAAAATATTCTCTTGTTAATGTGTAGGAGGGAGAGCACCTCTTAGCTAAGGATGTTTTGTGAAATGTTTTTGTTTTATTTTGGAGAGTTACATCATTATATATCATAGGCGCTTTACAGACCACCGAAAAGGGTGGTCTGCTGGCGCTCTCATTTGTTGCATGGAGGAGCCTCAGCGGCCAAACCGCGCAACTCCTCAGCGCCACAAAAAGAAGCTGCAAAAAGCGGCTTCTTTTTGCGGAGCCATTATGACACTGCAAAGTGCCATTGGTGCACTTGCGGCATTATAATGGCGCCGAGACGTGTGGACGCTAAGCATCTGCTACGTCAAAATGGCGGCGCCCATGTAGAATGGGTGCCGCCATTTTGTACATGTTCGGTGCATACTAGGGTTAGGGGCGTCCAGAAAGGACGCCCTTCCTAACCCTAGTACGTGCCAAGCATGTACTTTTGGCACATGCGGAACGCGCCATAGTTTCCTTATTGGCATCTGGGGCATATTGGAGGGCATACAGAAACGAGCAATAATATGAGGGCTATCCTAGTAATCCAGTGGAAGCTTGGAAAGGCTGGCATTGACCAATATTCTTCAGAGGGAGTTGATAAAGCATTATCTGTCTGATGTTAGCTATTCAGTGGCTGCTTTCAAAAATCTTTGTGGCTTTTCTCTCTTGCTTACCCTTGTGTAGAGTTTTGTTGTGATGTACTGATTTCATTTTACAGTACCCGTAACATGGCAAACCCTCTGTTTTTACCTTTCTAGCCATGGTGAGACTTTCCCCCATCAGACCCACAAAATCTACTCAGAGCACAATGAAATGACATATGTGACCACTATTTTCATTTCTCCAGTAGATGGCACCATTTGTTTTACTCAGGAATCTTTATTGTGTTGCAGGTGGGAGGGCAAGTTTGTCTCTCATTTGCAGTTCTAGGAGAGGTTTACTAACAAGAGTCCTTTTGCATTGCCAGGAGTCTAAAGCTATAATTTCCCATGATGACAAAAGAGAGACAGTGAGCTGTTGTTAATATTCTTCTCTTTTCACTCTGTGCAATTGAGGAAGTAGACCAGGTCTATGAAAGTGTATGCTACAACTTCTTCTACACTCACAGTTAGCTTCAAAGATGCTATAAGCTCTTATTGCATACTAACCTTCTTTAGTATTCGTAACCCAAGTAAATCTGGAATTTGGGGTTAAACTACACACTGTGTTAAATATGTACTGTGTGGGGAAGCATTGCATTCTTTAAAAACTTCCAAATATGCATGCAGGGCTTTGCTTTAAAAAAACAAAAACACCAGTCTTGTGCAAAATATGGTTTTCTTCAACAAACATGTTTTGCAGAAAATACATTATTTGTATGCAAAATCACAAGAGATTTAAAAAAACAACCCCAAAGACAAATGAGTTTTCCTTGAATTGAATTTTCCGAGAAAGTTTTAGGGGACATTAAAAATGCACAAAATCTTTCTTAATCTTGCCAAGTGGGGAGAAAACCTTTTGGATTTTTTTTCTTTTTCAGAAAAGAATGAAATGAGTGAATATTTCATTGAATCTTAATCCAGACAAGACAGGGGTACTCTTGGTCAGTCAGAAGGCAGATCAGGGAATAGGGATTCAGCCTGTGCTGGATGGGTTTACACTCCTCCTGAAATCTCAGGCTTGCAGCCTGGGTGTGCTCCTAGATTCAGAACTGAGAATTGGGGCTGCCTTTGGCAACTGTTTGGAAACTCCAGCAGCTGTAAAAAAAACTGTGGCCAGGTTGCTGTTTGAGGCAGATTATAGGGATCTTATAACCCTCTTGCTAAAACACCTCCACTGGCTGCTGGTGTGTTTCCAGGCAAACTTCAAAGTGCTGGCTATGACCTTTAAAGATGTACACAGTTTGGATCCAGACTATTTTAAAAACTGTATCTATCCTTATAGGCCTGTCTGTTCTTTAAGGATCTTATTGCACAAGGCTCTTCTCCCACTACTACTGTGTTGTCTTTAAAAACACTATTCAATTGGGATTGCTCTCTTTCCTTTCCTTTCCGAACCATTCCATTTGCACCAAAATCTCATTGTACACAAAAGCATTTAAGGTTGCCCACTTACTCCTCCCCCAAGACATTACCCTTATATCTTTACATTATTTGGTACACACACACACACACACACACACACCCCAAAATATACAGAAATGCAGTCTTACTTTTAAAAGGGCCTTTTTTCACTTGTCGTGGGGGCTTCTTGTTTTGGGTAGGTCAGACTTCCCAGACTTAACTAATCACTTTCACAGGAAAGTTGGCAACTACTGATCTATCCTTTTGATTAAATTGGCTTTCATGAAGCAGTGAAGAGTATATCTGAAGAAAGAGGCAGGGGGTTAATGAAATAAATGTTGAGGGTTTTTTTAAACTGTAAGATTCTTTTCCTTTTCCTCTTACATTTCCAAGCATGCGTGTGCACGAGGGGCATTAGCACACAATCGTGTCATAGCATCACAGTGACAGGGAGCTCTGGAAAAGGACTGGAAAAGGAGGTGGGGTGGAAGGCAGTGAGCAAAGGTTTGGTTTCTCTGACAAACCCCCAGGGCGAGTGGTCATTTGACAATGGATTTTTTTAATAGTAAAAAGGTTTAATTTTCTTGCATTTACTTTGCCAGTTGAAAGGAAAGAAAACTGAAATGTCCATGCCTTCTCCTTCTCCTCTGATCACTACATTTCCCCATCCAAGCACGCCCACTCACCAGCCAAAACTGACAGAAAAGCACAAGTGAACGTTTACACAGGAAAGCATAGCACAACCGAAGAAGGAAAGGAGGTCATTCAAGACTCTTTTTTGTGTTAAGAAACATATTTTTTATGTTAATAAAATGATCTCTGGTGTGAGAACATCAGGAAAGACACTGTGTCATGCGACAAACACCACAGGTGCCATTATCCTGATGCAATTGCAATTTTCCTCCCTTGCACTCTTAGGCCTTAAGATCTGCAGGAGAAGTCTTTCTCAAAGTCCCACCATCATCTTGGGTATGTCTGTTTTTAATATGTTTTTAATGCTGATTTTAATGTGTTTTTTTTTAAAAAAACAGAAATGTAGGTTAATTGTACTTTAACTTTTGTATTAACAGTTTTTCAGTTGCACTCTGCAATTTAAAATGTATGCCGCCTTGGATCCCACATTGGGAGTAAGGTGGGATATGGATTAATTAAATAAATGTTAAAAAACCTTTACATCCCTGTTTCCAGCCAGGGCTGGCCTTAACAGTGAATGAATTGAGTGTTTGCCCTGGGTACCAAAATGAAGGTGTGGGGCAAACTGGACTTTAAGGCTCAGTGTCTGTTCATCGTATTCAGTGGATTCAAGCAAATAAAAATTAGTAGTAAGTGTTGTTTCTGTCATAGCTACTCGACTTTATTCAATTAGGTCTATTATTTTTTAAATCTAGTTATTTAGCTTCAAAGATGGCATCTTACAGCATTCTCTCATCTGCAGCCTGTCTGAAATGTGGTTTTATCTGCGGCTTTTCAAGGATGGGAAAATCCTGTGCTTGAAAAACTGCAGGATAAGCCTGGGTTGCAGATGGATTTCAGATGAGAGACCTGTCTTTGAAGCTGAATGTGTGTTTATCCCGTCAAGGAAATGTCAGGATTAAAGCCCGTGTGATAATCTCCTGAATCTCTCCATTTGGCACACAGCCTTCCTCTTTTTCTACTGCTTGCAGCTTTTCCAAAAATTATTGTCTTTTCTGGTGAGCCATATTTTCTCATAATATGGACAAAGTACGACAGTCTCAGTTTGGTCATCTTGGCTTCTAGGAAAAGTTCAAGTGTGATTTGATCTAGGACCCATTAATTTATCTTTTCAGCAGTCCACAGTATCCTCAGAACTCTTTTCCAGCACCACATTGCAAATGAGATGATTTTATTCTTATCAGCTTTCTTCACTGTCCAGCTTTCACAACCATACATAGAAATGGGAAATACAGTGGCATGGACAACCCTGCCTTTAGTATCTTCAGGATCATATCTGGTCCCTTCATAGCTGCCCTTCCAAGTGCTTGTCTTCTTCTGATTTCTTGACTGTGGTCTCAGTTCTCATTAATGAATGAGCAAAGGTATGGAAAATCTTCAACTGAAACTCGAGTGCAGACTCTGACATCTCAGAGAAGCACTGGGGAAAACCACAACTGGAACTTTGGAAAGCCTCTGCTAGTTGGTGGACTATATCTCTGTCAGTTTCCTACACTTAAGAAGACCACTTAAGATAGCTTCCTACCCTTATCCAAATATAAAAGCTTTTCTTCCTCCTTTCTCCACCTAACTATCTGAAGTAGTCTCCAGCTGAAGAATCATCTGTCAATCATCTTTGTCCTCTGAGATACTCTTGGCAGAATGAATTGTGTCTGTATGTCTAAAGGCCATGGAGACTATTCAGCACCAGATATTATAGACATTGACAGATGAACAGCCTGAGAAAATGGCTGAATGTGGAAGCCAGACGCTCACTAGCCAACGCTTAATAAGAACAAAACAGCTGCTCCAATGACTGAGATGTTATCCCAGTGGTGAAGACTAGAAGTCCTTCAATAGTATGAACTAGTTATAAATGTTTTCTACAATTGGTTTCAATGTGAGATCTTATCCACTGAGCTATTTTACCACATGCTATTTCTGTTCCAGAACCTTGAATATTTCTTTCATTCTGTGTAAGTTCTGAACCCTTTTCTGTACCAATGATGCATTGCATAGTGTTGCTAGGTATGGATTTGATCCTTTTTTTCACATCAGTAGCCTAAACCATTAATGAAAATATCAAATTAAATATATTGCAATATTTCTCCACTAGGAGGTAATGTAGTTATTTATTTATTACCCACAAGTCTACAACTAGTTTCTAACCAATCTCAAAATATTTATATTTATGCTCACTTTTTCATTTAAGAAGCAATTTCCCATGGGGCCTAAGATATCTGAAATTGCTTGCTGAAATTCCAATAGGCTATGCACGATGTTGCCCTTGCATAGAACAAAAACACATATCTTATTTTAAAACAGGATGTCTGATTACTCTGACAAATAAGTCAGGTCTGTTTTCCAGCTCTATGATGGTATCTCAACAGAAAGTTGAGAGCTCATGGGTGTCAAGGATTAATGCATATTATTAGACAAGAAATGAAATTTGTGCTATCAAGGAAACTGATGAAAGAGCTTCAAGATTGTAATTATACAAATTTTTACTTGAAATCAATGTGACATACCTCTAGGCAGACTTTATTAGGATTGAATTGTAAATAACTCCAATACCTGATGTGTGCAGCAGTTTATCACTAATGGTACTGTTAAGAATGCCATCAAGAGGCTAATCTATATTAAAGAGCAAGTCTAAGAGTTGCAGCATCAGTAGACTCACCACATTCCCAATATTTCATCACACACAGCTCTAGCATGACCAAGAACCATCACTCAGTATGGTTGTCTGTGTGTGAAGCTCTAGTGAATACGGCATGCATCACTGGGAATACCTGGGGTCCCCAGAAGGAGAGACCATGGAGTTTATCGGACAAGGGAAATTGGAAGTATAATCCAATGGCAATCTGAACGCAATCATGGGGTTTAACGTTATTGCGTGATAGACTACCACACACAATTTTGGGCAATGGGAAGTCAGTCCGAACGCAATCATGGGGTTTCATGTTATTGCATGATAGCCTACCACATGCAATTTCGGGCAATGGCAAGCTATTTTCGGGCAATGGGAAGTCAATTCAAATGCAATTCGAATTCATGTAAATTCGCTGAACTAGTGAATTCATGTAAATGCATTCTGGCCCCACTCTTTTCATTCGAAATTAAGAGAAATTCCCCCTGTGTGATAAACTCCCATGTTTCTATCTCACTGGGAATATAAAGGATATTCATAATTTTCCTCATCTTCAGCAAGATAAGTTGTCTCGTCTGTAATGAGAAAAAGTGTCCAAAAATAGCAGTGGAAATACTGTAACTGTATATCAGTGAAAAGGGTTTTCTCTCCCTGTGCAAGAGACAGAAGCCCACCATGTTTTTGTATGTCTTTGTTGGCTGTTTTGGACAAATACGTTGCATGTTATGCAAAAATGCATCTTTTTTCTTTGTTACATGTACACAAAATAAAAACTTTTGTGGTTATCCCCCCCCCCCCCCCAAAAAACCACCAAAAAAAAAAAAAAAAAAAAAAAAAAAAAAAGCACAAAAACACAAAAAAACTCTTCTTTCAGGGGGAAAAATTTTTAATCTTTTTATTTTCGCACGAGAGATGGAAAAAGTCAAGATTTATGCCCCCCAGAACTAGTGTTGGCTGGTTTAAACCTTACTTAAACCTTGATTTTAACCAAAGGACTTTAAAAAACCAAACACAACAGCCAAATGAGGGCAAAACCTGCTCTTCAGGTGGCTAGTCATTGATGATCAAGTTATCACAGAGTTCTTCAATAATTTTGGATGGGGAAAGTGTGACCTATGGTCTGGATATATCTCCAATGCTTTTTGTAGCTTCCTCAAGTCACTGACTAATTGCTACTCATTTTAAAACCAACTGATTAAACTCTCAGAAATATCACATGCTCCAGCCCTTTTGGACTGTATTTTGTTGGTGGGAGTGGGAAGTTACACATTTCTATATTCAACCATATTGGGTTCTCTCTGTGTGTACATCTCCAGATGAATATGTACCCACCTGCAAGCTACAGAAGAATTTGCACTCAAGAATCTCATATAAAATTCTCCACTTCTTCTGCGACTTCCACTTAGTTTCTATTATATAGTATGGAAGTGCTTTGTTAAATGATTTGTTCCCCCAAGGGAGAGAGGGTTATTTATTTCTCCCCACTGCCAGACATCTTCAGAAACGATGCAGTGTGGTAGCAAGGTTGGTGAGTCCTCTTCTCTCCTGTATGTGACATTGGGAATGTGGAGGAAAATGAATAAGATCTTTCTTAGCTTGCACACCCACCCACCCCGATGTCATACAGGGGTCTGGGACTCTTCAACAATTCTCTCTTGGCTCCTCTCATCTTCCTTCTGCAAAACAATAGGGGTGGGATGGGCCAGCATCCAGATAAGGATCATAGAACTGATAACTTTCCACCACTGTTCCTTGGCTTGCTCCACTGCTACATCAGGTTGGTGGGAGAGGGAAGTTGGGCAAAGATCATGGAGACTGTAATCTTCCATGGTCTTCTCGACATTGGAAGGTTGTGGGGAAGCTGGATGAAGATTTGGAACATTATAGCTGGTTCATGAAGTGGAGATGTCATAGGATGGGTCTATACTGGCTAGGATATTTTGGGCTACTTTGGTAGCATTCTGACTCTGCAGCTGTCCTAAATTCCCCCTTTTACGTTCACACTCTGGGATGATGCAAGGCAGCTGTCTACACATGGGAGTTTATCACACGAGGAAGAAAGCGTCATGCTCCCGTTTTTTTCTGTTACCATTGTGCATTTGCTCAGTATTGGAATAGCAATGAAACAGTAACGGAAGATGATCACACCTAAACCAAAAATGATGCAGTTCCACTTTAATTACAGAGGAATAGTGCTTGTAGTGTACATACCTGAAGTGTTACGGTTCCATTTTTTGCAGTGTCTGCACAGGTGCAGAAAAGACCTTGCTGAATCATCGCATTTTCCCCTGGTTATAGCTGTGACTTTGCACTTCTGGTATCCAAGACCTTAGACAGTGTTGTTGAGGGATGGAGGATATTTGGGGGATTATTTTGGAGATGGATACTGATACTTTGGAGCTATTGGTATGCGTCCTCACACTAATGGTGAATGGTCTGGAAGGGTGGATGAGGAGGGAGAGAGAGAGACAGCACTGAATAGCAAGCCAGGAATGAAAGTGCAATTGCACAATTGTAGAATTGAAGTGCTTTGTAAGTACACACCTGTGCTCATAACGTCTCATTTGCGCTTTTGAGATAAACATGAAACTTTAATAATGGGAACATGACACTTCGATAACTTGACAACGCGATCATTCTGATGCCATGTGATCATCTTCTCCTCAGTTGCGTAATGGTAACAGAAAAAAACGGGAGCATGACACTTTCTGCCCCGTGTGATAAACTCCATGCATCCTGTTGCTGGTGCAAGTCAATCCCTCTGAGGTGGAAAATGAGGCACCTAGTATTGATCAAATGGCTGGGTGCCTCTCTGTGACCTTAGAGGGAGTGACTCAAAGCAGTGGGGTTAATGGGTGACACCGTGGGATGCATGTGTAGACAGCCATCCAGCACCACTCCAGAGTGTTCTGGATTTTCCTGAAAGATCTGGAACAAAATGTAGAGTTTTAATATTTTCTTTAATGCTATTGTTTTAAATCCTTAAGAATGGATAATTTCTAGATCTGTAAATGAAAAAAGAAGATATGAATAGAGGTAACTAGATGGAAAGAATTTCTTTTGGGTAAAAGTTGTGAAGCAAATAGATAAATACAAAAAGCTAAGGTTACTGTGTGGAATCAAAATAAAGGTATAGCTTGATTATTTGGACGACTGTAGATCTGCAGGTGAAGATTTAGAGAAAAATTGTTCAATTCAATTCGGTAAAAACAAGAACTGTTAGAAAGGAAGTCAATATATATGTTTTTGTTATTATGTTATTTTGTTTGATTTTGTCTTGTAGTGGATTTTGGTATCAGATGCCCTGTATTAGATAGTTGTCAATGTGTTTGTTCGTTTATATTGTTGATGTGGGGATTATATGTTGCTTTTATTAGAGATATTGTTTTATAATAAACATATGAACATATAACGGAAAAAATGCAGGGATGGACTGGATTAGGTGTGCAACTGGGCTTCCCATGTGAAGACAGTCTGCACTTGAATTTGGGCTTGGTCCCACATCGTCTGGACACGTCACGGCAAGGGCATTAAAACCAGTTTTAATGGCTTATGCAGACATGCTCATTTTAATGTATTGGTATCTGAATACTGCCCATAAATACCCTATTCATTGGACTGCTCCTTCACCTCCTCTCCTGACTTGGTGTGGTGAATCTGGTGTAGGAAGGTGAGAGTCTTATATCTTTTTCCTTGGGGTAAAACAAGAAAAGGTCTTGAGGAGCTTTCTCCTCATTGTAGTTTTTGGACACTTGAAAAGCTCCTTTATCATTTCCCCCTCCGAGTACTCAAATATTCTTTCCATTCCTACTATACACCATCTTACAACTTTTTCTGTTCTACAGAAAAGGAGGGGTACAGAAACTTCAGATTATGCAGAGCGCAAAACCCTTTCTGACCTCAACAGACTGTTAGACACAGAGAGAGGGAGACGAATTTCAAAATGTAGGGAACCTTAACAAAAAAAATTAAACAGTGCTTTGCCGTATGAGAATAACTCAGCTGAAATTCTTGTGCTCTTAAGGGTTTCCACTGACATATACTTAGTAAGCTATTTACTATTTTATTACAGTTCCCTACATTTTCCCCCATACCATTTTGAAGCATGCATCCTTTTTCTCTCTCTTTCTTTCTCTGGTGTCATCCTCTTCTTCTACATTCATCACATGTAATAATCAGTCTCTCTCAGCTGAGCATTCTCAAAGTGGCTTGAGACAGCTGATAGTAAAATGAAGTTGGAGAAACTTCACTTTTGAAATCTTCTAGAAAAGGTAGGAGATGTCACTAGTTGTTTGGGCTTTTATCTCTTTGTTATATCACTCAGTGAATCTCTCCCATAGCAGGTGGAGAAAAAGGGGGAGATTTGCTATGTGAGCTGTCAGAGACTCCTTATTTCAAAAATGGCTTCAAGGTAAGTCCCTCAAACTTTCCTTGGCTGCATCTACACTGCAGAATCAATGCAGTTTGACACTGCTTTAAGAGTCATAGCTCAATGTTATGGAATTCTGAGATTTGTAATTCTGTGAGACATTTAGCCTTCTCTGAAAGCTCTAGCACCACAACAAATTACAAATCCCAGCATTCCATAGGATGGAGCCATGACAGTGTCAAACTGCATTAATTCTGAAGTGTAGATGCAGCCCGTATCTCAGCTATTGGGAAGAATTTCCTGGAATCCCGAACAACCGAAGTCCAGCTGCTTTACAAATAATCAGTATGATATCTAGCTGAATTCTTAAGTTAGCAACATAGCAGGAAACCTTGAGGTGTGTGTGTGTGTGTGTGTGTGTGTGTGTGTGTGTGTGTATATATAAAATACACCTCAAGGTTTCCTGCTATGTTGCTAACTTAAGAGTTATATATATAGCATGCGATAATCTCCTTAGTCTTTATACCCACTGACTTTTAAAAAAACAATTAACTCTCTTCCTCTACAGTGTTGCCCTGCCCTAATGTATAAATAGACTATTAGCTAATTTTCTTTCATCCTTCTTGTAATCAGATGAAACAAGTATTATATTATAGGAATTATCTATTATGATGAGCTGCTGGGAATTTAGGAGTGTTCCATTATTAATTTATAAAGTCATTTTGCCCTTAAAAACAAGTCTACGGATGTCTTGTGCTTACTTTAGTTTTGTTACAATTCCATCCTGGCTGTCAGCAGTAACACTGAGAGAGAGAAGAAAAAATGGCCTGACTTAGGTCCAAAACACACTGCAGAAATAGTCCAGTTTGAGACCACTTTAACTGCCCTGGCTCAGTGCTAGGAAATGCTGGGAACTGTAGTTGATTGTGGCACCAGAGAGCTCTCTGTCAGAGAAGGCTCAATGTCTCACAAAACTACAGTTCCCTGAATTCTCTAGCGTTGAACCAGGGCAGTTCAAGCAGTCTCAAACTGGATTATTTCTGCTGTGTGTTTTGGACCTTAGTTTCAATAAAGTTTTCAATTCTTTATTACTGAGTTCTTAAGAAACCTAGCACTTTGAATCTTGTTCATATGATCATTTATCTAATTTTATGACTTCCTCATTACAGTTACTATGCTGAGGTTCTCACTTTTCAATATATTGGCTGTTGTTATCATCAGGTTCACAGTCTACCAGGTGTTGCCTACCGGAGTTTTTGAGCCACCAATGATCTGGATTCTATCCAAGTATCCGGTGAGGTATTGTCAGATAACATGGCATATTCCAAGCTGGTTTTTTTTTTTTTTGTGCAGTTGTGCTGGTATGATTCTATCAATGGTGATTTCATTGAGATGTTTTATCGGTCCATTCCGATTCCATCTGGAATTGCTCCCAAAACACCTATCGCTATTGGAATCACATTTGTTTTCTTTTCCCAGAGGTGCTGAATTTCAGTTTCTAGGCCTCAATATTTCATAATCTTTGCTTTTGCTTCTGATGTCTCCTGGGACTGCCACATCTATAATGCAAGCGTTCTTTATCTCAATAACAGCCTGGCATATTACATGGTTGTTATTCTTGTTGCCATTATCACTATTATCAGCATAAATCTTAAGAACTTAAATTAGCCCACAGACCTAGACTTTAACACACAATGCACATCCCCAAAAGAAAAAAGCATAGGAACAGGGGGGAAAAACCAGAAGTGGGTGCAGTACAAACAGCCAAGACAGCTGGAAAAAGTACAGGAAGAACAAGTGCCTCTTGACTAGGAATGAAAAGAATCATTAAATACGTTTGTAAAACAGTAAAAAAAGAAGTCTTTCTCCAGTGTGAGAACTGAGAAGAAACTTGGACTTAAAAGAGTCTTTGCAGTTTGAGACTTATTCTATACAGAATTTGCACATGGTTGTTTTGCATGTATTTTCTGTGCAGGAAATTGCATCAAAATTCCATGGAAAAGTATCTGAAGAAATATGCAGAGATATTATTTTCCATGCTATTTTCTGTGCAAAAGACCCATGTGCAAATTTTGCACAGAATAACTTCAGTTTTTGAAAACTAAACCATTATTGTAGATTTTCTTGCAGTGGGAAGAAAATGTCTAAAATCACTTGTTGCTTCATTTGAGAAGTAAAATAGCAAAGGATTAGCTTTCAATTGATCCTTTTTGTGAGCTTCCTTGGGTTCCACTTGGAGAGAAAGACAGCAAATAAATGTAATAAATAAATAATAAAATTGCACCCCTAATCTTGAGACATGTTTCAAAAAGTAAAGGCTTCTTAGCCGCTAATAGCAATGCATTTCCTTTATTCATCCAAGGGTTGAAATTGTTCCTCACGCAGCCACTACCAACAACATCTCCATCTCACTGGAGTGCTGGAAAGGGCTGTCTGAGGGGCAGCAGTGGGCCAGTGACTGCTTTCCATGGTGGCCACCATGGGCTTGCTGGTATGGGGAATATTTAAGGCTCCACAACTAGTGAACCTGAAAGAGAACTTGCAAGTGAACCAGACCAGCATCCATAGACAGGGTCCACCAAAAGTAATTGTACGTTGTAATTCTGTCCTTGTTAGAAAATTGCACACCTTTCAAAGACTTTCTCATAGTACAAAGAAAATTGCTAAAATCACTGATTACTTCCTTCAGGAATGATATCAGTGGCAAATAACTTCCTTACATTAGAGAAACAGAGATGCCATCAAATGCTTGGTCATAAGATACAATAATGGCTTCTTGATATGAGTTGTCAGTTAATGAGAGATCAGTTAAAAGGGGGTAGCAACATATATTATTTTCCTGGTTTCATCCCACAGCTCTCCTGTAAAATTTAATGTACCAGCACCAAGAGGATGGGGTACCACTGCGTATCTCCTTCCTATCTAGTTCTGTGCCTTCAAGTCATTTTGACTTATGGTGACCCTAAGGCAAACTTATCACAGGTATTTCTTTGTAGGTTTCTTCAAAGAGGATTTACTATTGCCATCCCCTGAAGCTGAGAGAGTGTGACATGCCCAAAGTCACCCACTGGGTTCAGTCGAGATTCAAACCCTGGTCTCCAGAGTAATAGTCCATTGTGCCATGCTGGCTCTATCTAATAATCCTTTATAATTCCAGCATGGGAAGAATCTGCATGATTAGCTCTGGTCATATAGGACTGAGCCTCCAAATGTTAGAATAGTTTTCCCCAATCAGTCACTGTCCAAATATGTTGGACTTTAAGTCCCATCATGCCCTAGACAGCATAGGTGGTAACATCATTAGAGCATAGCCACACAATTGCTCCCATACCACTGTTTCTATATGATTGCTAGAAAGAAATAAAGAATGCCTTTCATAAAAATACTGTCACCTTGCATGAGTTTTACAACAGGAGTAGGCTGTCAAGAAAACAATATGAAGCTTTAGTTCTGCATCAACTGTTAACATAAAATACAGCAGGAGAAAAGGGGCTTTAGTTATATTTCTCCAAAGGGCTTTGAAAAAAATCCTGCATGTGCTCAGACCCTATTCGCTCTTAAAGTCCAGGGCTACTGTCAAGATAATGTAAATTTATTGTCAAGTGTCGCCTTCTTTCTCTGGAGAGGTTTTGGAAGAACCAAGCCATCTGTCTGAAGCCATCTGCTGTTGCTTTAGAAATAAATTGGTCAGGTCACTTGGAAACAGGTTTCAAACAAACTGTGGCTCTGCAACAGCTTCAATGCTTCTGTCTCCAATGATGTCTTCAGAGCTATTCAAGAGTCTGTTTTCTTTGGAATTCCTGCTCCCTGGTGGGATGCATTCATTGGTCTCCTTTGGCCGCCCTCTGTCACAGTTAACTGTACATCATTGTTTATCATCCACAGTGCTTCCTTGTCATAGATTTACAAATTTCAGGTTTAAAAAAATTAATTAAGAAAAAGCTAGAATCTTACAAATACAGCCTTGTTTTCCTTCAAATTCTATTTGCATCTTTTTGTAGGATCCAGACCCACAACTATTTTGATTTGACAACCAGGTTGGGATAATTACGGAGAACCTAAAGCAGACTCAGAAAAAAGAGGAGTAAAAATAGGAGGAATATCAATAATCTTCAGATATGTGGTTGATACCATACTACTAGTAAGAAAGCATCACAGACATGGAACAATTATTAAAGAAGGTCAAAGAAGAAAGTGCATAATGCTGCACACAAGGAAAACAAATATAATGACCATGGAAGAACTACACACATTCAATCTAGACAATTAGGAAATCGAAATTCTCATTCCTGTATCTTGGATCAACTATTGATCAGAATGGAGACTACAGCCAAGAAATCAGAAGAAGATGAGAGAGTTTACTGCACGGGCCCTGAAATGGGCCCATTGCATTCTAAAACATGCGCTCGCAGGGGCGCGCACGGAATGGGATGGGGCTGAGGATGGCATTTTACCACACAATGGAATGCCGCCTTTGCTGCCGGGTGTTCCAATTGTATCCCCTTTCCGTTCCAGAGGGCGCCATTTTTGAGAACTGTTCTAAAGCATTCTCAGAAATGGCGCCCTCTGGAACGGAATGGGGACGCAATTGGAACACCTGGCGGCAAAGGTGGCATTCCAATGTGCGGTAAAATGCCATCCTCAGCCCCATCCCGTTCCGTGCACGTCCCTGCGCGCACACATTTTAGAACGCAATGGGCCCGTTTCAGGGCCCGTGCTGTAAACTCCTAGGAATGGAAAGGCAGCTATGAAAGAACTAGACAGAATCCTAAATAGTAAAGATTTACAACAGAGCACTTAAGTTAGACTCATCCAATCCATTGTATTCCACATCGCAATGTACAGATGTGAGAACTGGACAGTGAAGAAAGCAGATAAGAAGAAAATCAATTAATTTGAAATGTGGTGCTGGAGAAGAGTGCTAAGAAAACCTTGGAAAGCCAAAAAGAGAAACAAAGGAGTCCTTGAACAGGTCAAGTCTGAAATCTCTCTGCAAGCCACCAAGATGATCAAACTGTGGATGTTGTACTTTGTCCACATCATGAGAAGGCATGATTCATTAGAAAAGACAACAATACTGGAAACGATTGATGGTAGAAGAAAGAGCAGAAGACTACAAGTTAGATGGATAGACTCAATTAAGGAGGTCACAAGTATAAATTTACGGGATCTAAACAGAGCAGTGGAGGTCAGATGGGCTTGGAGATGTCTCACACACAGGGTTGCTAGGAATTATGGTTGACTTGAAGGTAGTTAACAACAACAACAAAGCTGTTTTGCTGCCTGAAGACAAAATGTCACCCCCACCTCCCAATCTATCTTCAGAAAGAAACAGACTTTTGGCACTAGTTGTGCTATACAATGGTGTCCACCACCACTCCTAAGGACAAAAAGCTAGATTAGGAGTACAAAGAGATTGTGGCACAAAGATATGTCCTCCAACTGAAAGAAGTAGCCAGGAAAAACAGAAGAAATGGTGGGGGGCTGCCACCACCAATATGTGCTTCCTGAGGCAGTTGCCTAATGGTAGGACCAGTTCTGCAAGAAATCAGTCACACCAATTCTATTCTGCTTTTGTAAAAATCGATTCCCAGTCCTGGGAAAAGAGTGGGATACAAACAAACAAACAAACAAATAAAATTTAGTCAGGGCCCACCTGGAATACTGTATTGTGTCCAGTTCTGAGCACCACAGTTCAAAAAGGATGTTGAGAAGCTGGAGCGTGTGCCAAGGAGGGCGATCAAAATGGTGAATGGTCTGGAAACCATGTCCTATGAAGAGAGACTTAGGGAGCTGGGTATGTTTATCCTGGAGAAGAGAAGGTTAAGAGGTGACATGACAGTCCTGTTTAAATATTTTAAGGGATGTCATAGTGCTCCAGAGAATAGGACCCACAGCAATGGATTCAAACTACAGGAAAATAATTCCACCTCAATTTAGGAAGAACTTTCTAATGTAAAGGCTGTTCAGCAGTCAAATACATTGTCTTGGAGGGTCTCCTTCTTTGGAGGTTTTTAAACAGAGGCTGGATGACCATTTGTGGCAGGGGGTTGGACTGGATGACCCTTGAGGTCTTTCTAATTCTGTGATTCTAACTAAGGAGTTTATCAGACAAGGGAAATTGGAAGTACAACCCAATGGCAATCTGAATGCAATCATGGGGTTTAACATTATTGCATGATAGACTACCACACGCATTTTTGGGCAATGGGAAGTCAGTCCGAACGCAATCATGGAGTTTCATGTTATTATGTGACAGGTGATCACACACAATTTCAGGCAATGGCAAGCTATTTTCGGGCAATGGGAAGTCAGTTCGAATGCAATTCGAATTCACGTAAATTTGCTGAACTAGCAAATTCACAAGAATACGTTCTGGCCCCACTTTCTTTTCATTTGAAATTAAGAGAAATTCCTCCAGTGTGATAAACTCCAAACTAAAGAAGCCACCATGTACTGATAGGCCAGAGCTAGTTAGTTGATTATGTATGTACAACTATTTACAAGAACAAATGTTGCAAGGTTAGGTTTGATAAGGAAGCAGGAGATCAGCTCTTGCTTGGCACAGGTCTAATCTGCACTGCAGAAATAACACCGTTTGACTAACAAACATTGCTTAAACTGCCTTGGCTTAATGTTATGGAATTCAAGGATTTGTAGTTTTGTGAGATATTTAACCTTCCCTGTCAAAGAGCTCTGATGCTACAACAAATGACAAATTACAGGATTCCATAGCTTTGAGCCATGACAGTTAAAAGGGTGTCAAACTGCATTATTCCTGCAGTACATATTAGACCCTAGTTTTATCTTCTCTTTAACTGTTGAACAGATGGAACTGAAAAATGGCAAGTTCAGGTTTTGCCTTGTAGAGAATCTCTAAAAGCTGAAAAGTGCACAGACACCATGTATATTTCTGTAAAGGAAAGGGGGTAGTTCTCCTAATAAGAGGAAGGATGGAAAAATCCCCATGATAAAGGGCAGTACAAGATGTCTGTTTAGTGATGTATGTGCTGTAAATTGGGTTGCAACATTGGTAGCATATTTTATTTCATATTAGCATAGTAAATGCAATTTGACAATAGTTGTCAAACTTTTGTTTTAACTTTTAACCAATGCTCAATCACAATTATACCCTTTAAAAAAGGTAAATAATGTGAATTCTATGTCCAGAATACATTACTCAGGAATAACCTATTTGGTTTGCTTAACTGTTTTATGCTAATTGCAAGTACAGGCAAGGAAGAGTTTTGCAAGGCACTTGGAGGGCACGCATCATAATCCTATGAATAGTTACTGTATATATTCATGTATAAGCCTAGAAATTTAGGCCAAAATATGGATCCAAAATACCTGAGTCGACTTATCCATGAGTCAATGTAAGTACTGTATCTTGACTCTTAAATAAAAGAAGGAACCATCCTCTGGGGAAAAGCAAGAGAATAATCTGTCTTTGACACACAGGTCCCCTCTGCTCTCTCATCCATCCATCCAACTATCCATCCTTAAGAGTGAGCACAAAGAGCTATGTCTGCTGGAATTTTGTAAGTTCTTTGTCATTGTTTTGCTTTGCTTCATCCTTTACATCCTTTGCTATATGTCCCTAAGATTTACCCTTGACTTACCCAAGGGTCATATTAAAATCCATAATTTCAGCCCCCAAACTTGCCCTCGACTTATACATGAAGTCGACTTATAGTTGGGTATATATGGTACTTTGAAGTACAGTCAGCCCTTCATAGCCACAGATTTTTTTTATCCATGAATTCAAGCATCCACAGTTCAAAAATAATTTAAAAATATATAAATTCCACAAAGCAAACTCTGATTTTGCCATTTTTTATAAGGGACACACCATCTTTCTGTGCCATTGTATTTCATGAGACTTGCGCATGCATGGATTTTGGTATCCACAGGGGGTCCTGAAACCATACCCCAGCATATAGCAAGGGCTCACTGTAAATCACATCAAATGCAGTGGGACCCATGTATGTGGATGTGGGATCTCAGACGTCAAGTAGTGCTCTGTTTTCTGAAACTGTATCATGCATTGAACACAAAAGGTCAAGCTTATAATTCAACAATGAAAGATAGAAACTTTACTTTACTAAAAACGGCAACTGAGAATGTTCATGTGTTAGATATCATTTCCTAAGCAAGACCTGCCATATCGTTCCACAGTGTTCTTCCTTCCATCCCAGCCGTCTTGCACTCTGTCAGACATTCCGCCTCATAGCTGGGAAAGGTTACTTTTCAGAGTGCAGCACCAATAATCTCCAGTGTGAGTTTTAGTCCCGAAAAGTGTGCCCTGTCCCCAGCCTTTATTGAATAAATTGGCTAGCAAACTTGGAAAGAATATATTATTAGAAGGAACCACTCTGTAGTTTTAGCAGAATGTATAATGATTTGGAGCCATATGGAGAATGAATGGGAAGGTTGAAAATGAGCTTTAATTAACTTATTGAAAAGAAGGTTAAGAAGTGGTTTGATTAAGGTTTGAAAAGTAGTACCTCCATGGGGAGGAGGTATTGGCCACTAAAGGGCTCTTTATTCTAGCTCTGAACAGCATAATTGGAACAAATGTCTAGAATTTAAAGTGGAAGGAATCCAAATTAGATATGTGGCACACTTCATTCTCTCCCCCCGCCCTTTCTTGAAGAGAAGATTATTAACTATTGGAAGAAATTGCTAAAGGAAAGAAAGTGGTCTTGCCTTGAGTTCCTGACATTAGATCTGGAAGACAAATCCTCTGAAAGATATGCTTTAGTTAATTATAATATAGTGAGCATGCAGTAGAAATGTTCATCTCAGGAGGCCTTCCTGACCTTAAACTTTATTAATAAAAATATTGCACAATGAGGTTGCTACCCCTTTTGGTTTGGGGTCAGGTTTTATGATAACATGCACGGAGACAGCCTAATATTGATTTAAAACAGAAATAACCCTTAGATGAATTAAAAACCCAAATACAACATTCAGAGGTACTGTTATAATACATTACAATGGAAACATGTGCAAGGGATGCAATGGAGGCATGATTTGGAGGCAGATGCACACACACAAAGGCATCTATTTTTAGGGGGACTAGTTATAACTCTGATGGAAACGTAAAAATAGAAAATTTGAATATTGATACACCTTCCCTGGAAAGCATGCCTGGCTCTCTCACTGCCTGCTTTTAAAGAGGCTCTTAAGATATCTGCAACTGCTTCAGTTTACAAGTCTGAGATTGGCCCAGGAATTTAAATGGCACTTTAAAATTGTTGGCTCTGTTTTAACATTTGATTTTTTTTTAACTGCCTTATTTTATGTACTGTCTTATTGTGAATATATACAGTCAGCCCTCCTCATCCATGGATTTTTTATCCATGGAGTCCAGCATCCACTGCTTGAAAATATTCCAAAAAAAGTGTAAATTCCAAATAGCAAACCTTGATTTTTCATTTTATATAAGGGACACAATTTGCTATGCCATTTGTCTTTAAAGGGACTTGAGCATCCACAGATTTTGTTATCAAGAGGACGAGCGGATAACAAGGGCCCACTCTATTTTGTTCTTATTGTAAATTTGTTTTCTGATCATTTTTTTTAATGTGTAAAATGCCTTGGGAAGCTATGTAGTCCCGAAAGGTGATATTTCCCTACGTAAATGTTAAAAGAGTGAAAAGAAAGGGAATAATCAATAACAATTAACTGGCCAGTTCTTTTGGAAGCTTAACATCTTCATGATTTTGTTTGATATTGAAATATGACTGCATAATTCGAAAGATCATTCCACAGATGCTGTACAATAATTTGGAAATAAAGAGTGTGCCACTTCAGATTGGAAGTATGGGTCCCATATTTATGTGCTCCCAGTATAAACAACTCCCTGCCAGAAAACACCAAACATTGCAAGGGGAACATGGTTCTAGTTAGCCTTCTATCTCTTCTTCTTGGGGTTTGTATTGTTCTTTAAGTAAAGGAAAGTGTTAAAAATGACAGTCCACATCTCCTGTCTGGACTGTACAATCCATTCTAGTACTACCCCAGGATTCCACCATTTCTCACAAATGTATCTATGGTTGTGTTATTTTTTAAGAATTTGGACACAAAAATAAATCATTAAATACATGAGTATCACATAATATAGGTTAAACTTTTCACAGACCACACAAACATATCCAGATAATACCACTTTTTATACATATTTATTTATTTATTTATTAAATAGAATATGATGTAAACTGTAAAGGATTCTCCAAAGCTGTCGAGGATTCTCCTCATCAGTTTCCAAACACTCCAGAAACCCATTTCCCTTGTTAGAATATTTTTGAGTCTTTTTTCCATCCCTTGAGAGACACGACATATGGGCAGGAGAAAGCATTACTTGCCCATTTTGCCCCACAGTTCCTAAATATTCATACCCAATATCTGCTTGAAGCCTTTTCCTCCCAAATCCTAGAATCTATATTTGATCATGGGAAACCTGCAGAAGGAAAAGGTGAAGGAATTCATTAGGTACATTATTAATGCATTATTATTGCGTTAATGTCCCTCAACTCTAAGAGGTAAATTTCTTCAATAAATTATGTAAGGCCATTTGAACTGTTACATTTCATATCCATTGCATTTTAAGCAATGCAGATATTGTTGTGAATGTCATCATTATGACATCCACTCGCAGGTCGCATTCTACAGCATGAAAAACATTCAATATTTATGGATTTAGGCTGTTCATTCCTTATTCTTGTATCTTGAGCCGGACTGTGAATTTATCCGCATCTAGGGGCTTATCCATGTGGTCTTTTGGAGGATTTTGCCCACCTCCAGATATGCCAGTTGAGTAATAAGTGGTTGGCATGACAAGCTTTTACTCCATAGTCAAATTACAACCTCATGGTAGCATTATATGACTTATGCTTCTTTTGGCAGAGTGGAATTCTTTACTATTCAGTGGTGTACTTTGCTGCTTTAAATTTCACATCTTTTCTAGATCTGTATTTTGAAGTTGTGTTCAGATCTGTAGCTCAGAGGAGCAGGAAATGGTACCTTGGAAAAATATGAAGGGGGGTCTATATTTTTACGCTTAGGGGCAGGGCATCAGTTTTGCATGACAAAAGTTTCAGATTCAGATTTTGGTGGTATTTGAATAAACAAATTATTAAAACTGTTCTGATATCCCCCCCGTTTGAAGGGCAGCATGGAAATCAATAAAGAAATACACTGTGTTCTAAGTGCAGAAGTTTGTTAAAAGGCTAGAAATACTTCTGGAGATGATATTAATGGTCTCTTGGCAAAGTTAGCAAGTATCTCCTTTCTTAGGGAAGCTATCGATAAATGACTCACAATGACTAGGAAATAGCTGGGGTAGGGACATCTTTGGATGATGGATAGCACTTTGATAAAATAATTGACATTCCTGCCTCCTCCTCCTCCTCTCTGCTAAGGATGATGTGAGCAATGTGAAGGAAACAAGTGGCAGAGACTGAGAAAAGCACAAAGACATGGAAACCACAAAGAGGAAGACTTTTGCTGTGTAGGAAAACTCCCCCACAATAATTTAATACTGGCCACATAGGCTGCATCTGCATTGCTGAACTGATGCAGTTTGACATTGTTTTAACTGTCATAGCTCAATGCTGTGGAATTCTGGTATTTGTAGTTTGTTGTGGCAACAGAGCCCATGAAGCTACAAATTCCACATTTCCATAGTATTGAGCCATGGCAGTTGACTGCATAATTTTTGCAGTGCAGATGCAGCCTCACTCTTTTGCACACACAGAATACTTACGGTCATCTTGACATGGAGACTGAAGTCAGGGAGACATCGACAGGAAGAAAGCATATTCGTAAGCTTCTTAAAAATAATTTCCCAAAGCAACACCAACTGTGAGCTTCAAAAATTATTTTTAAGAAGCTTGACTATGGAGGCACACCAGCGTCATCTATAACTGAACAATGCAAGATGATGCTCTGAAACTCACGGCTCAGTATTTATTTATTTATCCCACCCGATATCAGTTATGCGTGAGGTCAAATTGTTGTGGCATTCGTTGTTCTTAAAACTTTCCAAGCTCTGCTTCAATTATAACCACTTATCCAAGGCATAACAAAGAAATAACATTTTTAGATATTTTCAGGTATGCTGGTGCATGGGAATAGTTGCTTGTATTCTAGCTTAGTCTGACCAGTGAGAGACAGCCTAGGACTTCATTTTAAATGGTACACAAGACCTAGTGTCAAACGTGTTGTTCAGTAAACTAGAAAAAGTGACCATAGCACTATCAAATTTAGTATATATGTGGGTGAGAAATTGTCGGTGAAGTCCAGCACATCACATTTGACTTCAAGCAAAGAAACATCTAAAAATTTGTGGGAATGATGAAAAGGAAGTTAAAAGGGAAAGTTTCTGGCAAGATATTTTAAAAGAAATAGTCGGGTGACAACCAGTTCTGGCTTTTGGACATCCAATAGAGTCAAAAGGATACATACGATTTAATCGGTGAACTGCATGATAACCACCCCTGTTTCAATGCATTCTGCAAGTTACTTTGAACCAAAAATAAAAGTAATCCACAGATATTTATCTTTTGCAATCCTACACCAATTGCATTTTTAAAGCTATTTTTCTAAATTTACGTAAGAGTTCTAGGGTTTTCTGTCTTTTTAATTCAGGTATTTTCTGGGCAAGAGAATAAACATTGTTAGGATATTGATGTGGTTAAATATATTTGGAGCTCTGTACTAACTTATTCCTTTAAAAAAACCACTTCCAACACAATCTGAATATCAGTATCATATGTAATGGCGACATTTCTATTTGTGAACTTTTCGAATGAGATAATAGCATCCAGAAACAATTTCTTGAAAAATGCCCTAGTTGTAGTGGTCAAATCTGTCCAAAATACTTGAGGGTTAATCATAACCACAATAAAAGGTTAGAAAGAATGTATGCAGCAAATCTAGAGAGGTATTACCAAGTCCATGGTGGCCATGCAATCTACTAGAAGCACTTTTTAAAAACATATTTTCCTTGCCAATTATGGATAATGAAAAGGAATATAACACTCACACAAAATAAATATTCAGGTAATACACAATGAAAAGAGGGGGAAAAAGGATATTTTAAAACACTGAATAACAGTTATCACATTACTAATAAATCTGATTTATCTCTTCCAAGTTACATTCGAATTTGGGATGCAGCCTCCCCGCATTACACCATGTTGGTATGATGCATTCCAGTACAAGGAATGAAATGTGTAATTTGGTTCTGCTTCTTCTTCAGTCATGTCCTGAATCTCCCAAGGCCTATATTATTATTTTGAGTATAAAGTATTGAGGAAAACCACATGGGATCAGGCTGTTACTTTCATCAGTGTTACCGGACTGAATATGGGTTCTCACATGAAGATTTTTGTATTGCTGTCTATTGTACTATTTAGTGGTTATGTTCCTGCTCCTGGAATAACTAATATTTGCAGAGGAGGGTGGCTGCCACAAAAAACCAAGACAGTCAATTGGAAGAAAGGCCACAACTTTATTAACCAAACAGCACAGGGGTAGGGTTGGCCCAAGGCATGAGGTCTGGCTCTGGATCATCAACCAACCTCTGATTGGTCGATGAACCGATTTGCTTGGTCACGGCCAAGCTTTGGGATGCCATGGGGCCCAAGTAACAGGGCAAGCAGACACTGACTTTTCCTTAGAAGGTTTGGGAGGCATGATGAAAGACCAGGAGTGGGTGGCGGACTGGTCCTAAACAAATATGGGCCGAAGTGAAAATCCACAAGAATAGGGGCCACAAAAAAGAAAGACTCAAAAGGAAGCACGAACAGTCAAATTCAGCCCATTTTGGACCCCCGCTCTGAAGAAGAAATAGGGGGGGGGGGGAGCAAACAAGCACGCCAAAATGGCTGCTTCATCAGCTCAGCAGGGCCTAGGCTACAAGCGATGTAAACAATATTGGCAGCACAAGAGAGGAAAAGCGGTGGGGCGTGAAAAACGTGCCAAATTACGAACTGCGAGGGCGCTGCAGTGCCAAGAAATGGCCAAACAAAATGGCAACGGCACCAAATGAGCTACCCCATGGGAATGGGGCAGCCAATAGGGGGCAACAGAATGGCCCAATAGGGGGCCTGCCCGACCCCAGCAAGGCATGCTGGGAACCCGGGCAGGCCAGCAAGGGCACAGACAGTGGCTCACTGCCCCGGGCAGCAACAAGGCTGGCTTCGAAGATGCAGGGCGGCCTCTTATGTACACAGAGAGAACCCTCTCTTGGGGACCACCCCAAAGCTCCCAACCTGCTTAATCCAGTTTTGGAGATGTGCACTTTAATAATCTGAGCTAGAGGGGATCAGCAGATTTGTTGATGATGCCAAATTGTTTAGAGCCATTAAAGCAAAAAGATGGTTCGAGGAACTCCCAAAAGAGATTTCCAATCTGGAGACATGATCATTAAGGAATAAATGGGGCAACATATAAGCATGTGTAAAGTTCCTAACTTGACATATAAATTGATGGAGTCTGAGCCAAGAGTAATTGGCCAGGAAAAGGATTTTATGAGACATACTGGATAGTTTGATGAAAATATTGATCTGCTGTGCAGCTGCTGTAAGAACAGACTATTCCATGTTGAGGATTGTTAGGAAAGGAACTTAAAATAAAACTGCCAATATCACAATGCCTGTATAAAAATCCATGGTGTGACCATTCTTGAAATATTGAGGGAAGTTCTAGTCAGTGTGGCCTACAAAGAATATTGTGATGCAGAAACTGGTTATCCAAATAAGGCTTTTACATTTAGCCAAAGTTAAGGGGCATGACAGATAAAATTGGACATGGTGAAGAAAAAGAAAATAGGGAGAAATTCTTTTTCTTTCATGATACTATAATCAGAGATCAAGGAAATTGAATGGTTGATGACATGGGACAAACAAAAGTATTTTTTCACACACATAAACAAGCAGTGGGACTCTGAGTGAAGTTTGTCAGTATGGGAAACAGCATTAAATGAAAGCTAGACTCAAGAAAGATAAGACCATCAATAGTTTGTTGTTGTTTTTACCTGCCTTCGATTCGATCCTGACTCACAGCAACCCTGTGGATGAGACATCTCCAAGACTCTCTGTTTTCCATTAATGTTGTTGTTGTTGTTTATTTTTATAGCACTGTAAATGTACACATGCTCTGCTTAGGTCCTGTAAATTTATACCCATGACCTCCTTAATAAAGTCTATCCATCTAGTGTGCAGTCTTCCTCCATTTCTACATCCCTCCACCTTTCCTAGCATTATTGTCTTTTCCAGTGAGTCGTTTTTATTCATAACGTGACCAAAGTATGACAGCCTCAACTTTATCATCTTGGCTTCCAGGGAGATTTCAGGCTTAATTTGTTCTAGAACCCATTTGTTTGTCTTTTTGGCTGTCCATGATATCCTCAGCACTCTTCTCCAGCACCATATCTCAAATGAATTGATTTTCTTCCTATCTGCCTTTCTCACTATCCAGCTCTCACAATTGTACATGGTAATAGAGAAAACAATGGCTTGTACGATTCTAACTTTCGTGCTCAGTTGTATATCTTTACCTTTTAGCATCTTTTCTAATTCTTTCATAGCTGCCATCTGCATTCCTAATCTTCATCTTATTTCTTGACTGCAGTTTCCATTCTGATCAGTGTTTGACCCAATGTACGGGAACTCTTTTACTATTTCAATTTCCTCATTGTCTTGGCTGAATCTGTGTAGATTTTCTGTGGTCATTACATTTGTTTTCTTTATGTTCATCAGTAAGCCTACCCTTTTACTTTGTTCCAGGTCTTTGAGGTTTTCTGTTAGTATTATGGTGTTATCTGTGTATATTACATGGTTGATATTCCTTCTTCCTATTTTCATTCCTTCTTCTGTGTCCAGGATTGCTTCTAGTATATTTTCTGCATACTAGTTGAACAGATAGGGTGAAAGGATGCCACCTTGCCTGACCGCTTTGTCAATCAGGAACCATTCTGTTTTACCATATTCTGTTCTAACAGTAGCCTCTTTTCCTAAGTGCATATTTCTCATCAGGACTATCAGATGTGTTGGCACTCCCATGTCTTTAAGGGTGTTCCATAGCTTTTCATGATCTATGCAGTTGTAGACTTTGCTATAATGATGATGATGATGATGATGATGATGATGATGATGATGATAATAATAATAATAATAATTTTTATTTGTATTTTCCCACCTCTCCCTGCGGATCAAGGAAGGATTATATCAACAAATTAACACAGTACAGATATAAAATATAATCAATAAAACACGCATATTATTATTAATTCAATAAGATAGTTAAAACATCTAGAACATCTAAAACATTTAGAAAACACATCATAACCAGAAGTGAAGCATTTTATCTTAAAGATCTCCTATAAGAGGTCGGTGGTGATAAGACGGATCTCTTCCGGTAGGCTGTTCCATAGTTTGGGGGCTGCAGCCGTAAACAATCTATTGGAAGTTGACATTAACCTGGGCTTATGGTATTCTAATAAATTCTTCTCAAATGTTCTGAGAGTGCGGGGCGGATTGTGTAGTCTACGAAACACATAGCTGATAATCTTTTGGAATTCTTTGGTGTGCTCTGTTAGTCATCATATGTTTGCAATGTGGTCCCTAGTACATCTTCCTTTTCTGAACCCTGTTTGTATCTCTGGGATTTCTCTCTCCATGTATGGTTGGAGACTGTGTTGAGGAATTTTGAGCCTAATTTTGCTTTCATGGAAAATTAATTCTATGGTCCTATAGTTGCTGCAGTCTTTTGTGCCTCTTTTTTGTGAATTCGGATGCATGTTGAACTTTTCTAGTCTGTTGGCCACTGTTCTGTTTTCCATATCTGTTAACATGTGTTGGTTAGCACGAGAGTTGTAGCAGTTTGGCTGAAATATCATCTGTTCCTGGTGATTTATTTTTCCAAAGTATTGCAGTTTTCACTTCACTTTTTAGAACCTGGAGTTCATGTTCATATGGTTCTTCATTACATGTATCTTTCATTTTCTCATCTCTTATATACAACTCTTCTGTGTATTGCCTCCAACATCTTTTTATTTCTTACTGGCCTTGGATTATGTTAGTAATGGCTAAATAGTATCTTCAGTGTCAAAGGCAGTACATCCGTGAATATCAGTTGTGGAAGGGAACTCATGTGGTAGGCCATCCTTTTGATGAGATTCCTATGCAAGGCATCAGTTGGGGCCACTGTGGGCACATCTATAACGTAGAATTAATGCAGTTTGACACCACTTCAACTATCATGGCTCTATCCTACAGAATCATAGGATTTGTAGTTTCATGAGGCACCCACTCTCTGGCAGAGAAGGATAAGGACCTGGTTAAACTACAAATCCCAGTATTCCATAGAATGGAGCTACAGCTCTTAAAGTGGTGTCAAACTGCATTATTTCTATAGTGTCAATGTACTCTGTGAGAACAGAACCTTGGATTAGACATGCCTTAGCTCTGAGCCAGCAGGGTTATTCTTATATTCATACCTGTGCTTAAGGATCATGCTCAGATCGTCCTCTGAGACAAACTATCTTCGTTCATGAAAAGGTTCATTGTTATTTCCTCCACCTTTCTTCTGAAACTGTGATTTGTATTTTCAGGCTTATTGTTGGATTGATTTATTTCTCTCTGTTCTAGGACCCTAGGCAGCCTACAACATAGTTTTGAAAATGTACACAACCAATAAAACAATAACAGAGCAACTCATGTGTTGTAGCATACAGCATTAGGATTAAACACAAGTCTTTTCTGCCAAACAGGAACCCCTCTGGCTAGTAGAAACCCCATCTGCCTGGTTATTTTACCTAAGTTTTGACAGAACAATCTGCAGGCAGTATTGCTCTGGCAGCTAAGATATGTTAGAAGAAGCAAAAATAAGTTGGGATGGGGAAGGGAGGAGATGAGTTCCAGCATCCCTAAGATCGGAGGGGTTTGGATTCAACGCACATACTGCTGGCCCCCTGTCATTTAGCTTAGTGGTTCCCAAACTTTGGTCTTCCAGGTGTTTTGGACTTCAGTTCCCAGAAACCCTGGCCAATTTAGCCAATAGTCAGGAATTCTGAGAGCTAAGGTTCAAACCATGGAACCCTTCTCATGAGTTCAGTGTTATCACACCAATGTTCTTCTAAGAGCCCAGTCTTATGCATGCCTACTTATAAAAAAAGTCCCATGCACTCAGTGGGACTTACTTTGTAGTAAATGTACATGGGGTTATAGTAGACTGAAAATACAAAATCGCTATACATGTGATAGAAGTGGTTTGCACATACTTGGGGTCCTGAAAACAGATGCATGGGAATTGGTTTTGGGCAGGGAACCTGTTGCTCTCCAAATGTTTGAGGCTGTTACATCCCTAAGCTCTGGACAACATGGCCAATGGTCAGGAATAATGTGAACTGTAATCAGAAACATGTGGAGGGTATTGAGCTTGTCAGTTATCAGATGTATTGACACCGGTTCCATTACATTTAAGGTGAAGATGGATGTGATATTATAAAAGTGGTTAGCACACATATAGCCAAGAACAGTGTCTGAACGTAATAAAAATCAAGACTAATCTCATTTCACAGTGGTGTTCCTCTTTTCTCCTTGTGTGATAAAAATGTTCAGTTAAACAATGTGAAGCATAAAATGTAATTCCAACCTGATCTGCTTTAGAGCATTCAAAGATTTTCCACACTGCTCTTTACGTTAGGTAAACTGGGAATAAGACTAAATCACATCATGGACACCAAAGCTGAAAATTCAGTCTGCTGTAATAACTGAAACCCTAAGGCCCGTTACAAATGGGCAGGAAAGTACGTGCTCAGCATGTACTAGGGTTAGAAAGGAGCGTCTCTTCCAGATGCCGCTAACCCTAGTATGGACTGAGTCCGTACAAAATGGCGGCGGCCATTCCACACGGCCACCGCCATCTTGACGTAGCGGACGCGCTGCGTCCGCACGTCGCGCCCCAAAATGACGCTGCGAGTGCACACTTCGGCACTTGTGGCGTCTCTTTCGGGGCGCAGGAAGGGGTGCAATTTTCACGTTCCTTCTTTGCAGCGTCCGGGAACTGTGCTGTTTGGCTGCTGCGGTTCCCGGACGCTGCAACTGGCGGCGGCAGAAGACAGCCGTCTTTCGGCAGTCTGTAACCTGCCTAAGACTACTTTATGTGCAAGTATTATCTCTCTAGAGTTAAACAAAAATGCAACTATTATCTTTGAATATCAGTACTGTACTGTATAAGCAAAGGGGCCTTACATGCAGCACAGGGCTTGTCTACACAGGGCAAAAAAAAACTTGTTTTCAAAGCGAGCTGTGTCCACACAACATACAGGCTGATTTGGGCCTTTTAATAACCTTAGGGCTTTAATCAGGAGAGAAAAGTGGGGAGTTACTCTGGATTTGAGTGCAAAATCAGGATATTAATGCCTGTGGACTGCACTCCACAGCAATGTCGGCGTGGTGCCAGGGCAGGATAGATTTTTGGTGGGCGAGACTGGTTGGGTCCAGCAAGCCTGTTGTCTGTTGCCATGTTTTTCGGCTTCATAGAATCATACAACCTTTGGGTTGGAAGAGAACACAAGGACCATCCAGTCCAATCCCTGCCATGGAGAAACTCACAATCAGTGTATTTTCAGGTGTGCAATCAGTGGTGAGGAGTTAGATCAGACTATCCCTCCCTCTTTTTACCCCCTGTGAACTGGAAAAATGCAAGGCAAGGCTAATATTTTTTTTGTCAGTGTGGATGCACCCACAGAGGAACAGAGACAGAGAATCTTCTGTGCAAACAGTGGCACTGATCAGAATCAGAGAGTTGGAAGAGACCCCAAGGGCCATCCAGTCCACCTCCCTGTCATGCAGGAACTCACAATAAAAGCACCTCTGACAGATGGTCATCTAGCCTCTGTTTAAAAGCCCCCAAAGAAGGAGACTCCACCACTCTCCAAGGGAGTGTATTCCACAGTCAAACAGATCTTACTATCAGGCAGTTCCTTCTAATGTTTAGATGGCTTCTCTTTTCCTGTAGCTTGCTTCCATGGTTTCGTATCCAATTCTCTGGAGCAGCAGAAAACGAGCTTGCTCCATCTTAGATGCCCGTGTAAAGTTTTGTTCCCCTAGGTCCTTGTACTGTTTGCCTTGCTCTCTCTATAACAGTTTGACTATTATCTCCAGCCCTTGAAGAACTCCTGCTTTTCAAAATACTCTCTCACATGACTCAGTTTAAAGCCCTCCTGATCAAATTTTCCAGACTATTGAAAAAAAATGTTTCTACCAACTGGTATGAGGTGCAAACCATCCCTCGTCAGAAGTCCACCCTCCTGAAACCACAGGCCATGATCCAAGAATTCAGACAGATCTCGGCAGAACCGAGATTAACGCATGGTGAAACAAGTGCACAAACAACTTTTCCATGTACACAACATACCACCTCACATCAAAACAAGGCTTGGCAGATATTAGACTGGGATCTACCCTAAAATGGTTTGCAGTAGAAAAATAGTATATTTTGACTTTCAACATCAACAACAAACCTCCTCCTCCTCCTCCTCCATTCTGCACATTAGGGTGCAAAAATGGAAGAAAGCTTGGTTTTGAGGATGATGGGAAGAGTCCATAAGCATGCAATTGTGTGAAATAACAGTGAACCCCTGGTAAAGAACAAAAATTCTTCTACTGAGCATGTGTCTCAGGAATGCTTTAGCTGTGACTAGCTTAATGGAAACGGGCTGCACTAAATGGCACTTACGGTCGCTTCCAACTTTATGACTCTGTATTCAGGCATGCTGTCCTTTAATTCAGAAAGTATGCCCCTGACTTAGAGCTTGAAAAGTTACTCTCAGAAAATAGTTTGGTCTTTTTATGCACTACAGAGTGAAACAAGCAACTAGCTGTTGCTTTTTAACAATATTTAAAAGGAACTCATTGCATTACTTGTTACTTATCAGGGAAAATCTAATAATTGATAAGAGAAAGGAATAAAAGCTGAACAACTCCACCCAAATGTCCCCTCAAAACTGCCTGAACTGATAACTACAAATCATAATCAGAAAGGTTGGTGGAACTGAGGATTTGAGTGCAAAAACAATGTGGATCTTAAAAGCCTAAAATCCCTCAGCTAAATGACAGTGCCCTTTCTCCGTACACGTAGCACACTAAATATTCTAAATTGGGAGAATGTCAGCACGAACATCCTCACACCTCCACATTTATTTTTAGTACTCCTCAACAAACATCCCTTTACCCATACACATCTAAATGCCATTGATGTAGTGGTTTGAGTGTTGGACTACGGCTCTGGAGCCCAGGGTTTAAATCCCCGCTTGAGCATAAAAACCCACTGGGTGACCTTGGGCAAGTCACACTCTCTCAGCTTTAGAGGATGGCAATGGCAAAACACCTCTGAAAAAACATGCCAAGAAAACCTTGTGATAGGTTTGCCTTAGGGTTGTCAAAATGACTTGGAAGCACACAACAACAACAAGTGGATGTTATCTCATCCATGTATCTCTCATGCTCTGGACATTTGCAATGCTTGACTGGAACCCCTATCATGAATAGGCATGCTCACCAAACTTTGTACCTTTCTTGCAACATGCATGCATTATACTCAAACTGAATATTGTATCATGACGAGAGCTTAGGGCTAAATCATCAACCTTTCCCAGTGCTTATATATATCTCTCTCCAATATGGAACTGCTGCATGCTTTGCAAACTTTTTTCTTTTTAAAAAGAAATACCTATATGTGAGATCAGACTTTGGTGCCTTGGCACATACATGTTGCCATGGGAACTGCAAAGTTCTAGGTAACGGTTGATGCAACTCCTAATCCCTTTTAATGGAGAGGACTAGGAGCCCTACACTAAACAGAAGCATTGGTACATATCTATGGAAACAGCAGGGTGTCAGAGATGAGTGTGAGCCGGGCCTCTCATCTTCTCCAATGGCGAGGAAGCAGTGTTAATGTACATCATGCACCTTGCAGCGATGGCTCCATGTTTCCATGGAAACCAATGGCTTCTTTTGTCTTTGAACGGGCCTGGATCTTTGTTCCTAGGAGGGAATTCGACTGGCTGTGAAGTCATTTTTGGCAATCAGAACAGAAACCCTCCCCGGCAGCCACTGTAGGAAGTAACAATTTGCTTACACATACAAGTATTCAAAAATCCCACCCACCCACCCACAGAAGCAGCCCTTCGTCACATTCACCTGAATAATCAGCAAGGCAAAAATCATGGATGTGAATGGATCAATCCATGGCCGATGCCTGGGGAAATAAGTTTAGAACATTCTGTTCAATGTCACTCACACACAGATTGCATCTGTTCAAGCAATTTGCTCTTGTAAGCAACCGCGAAGTCTCCCCTATCGTGAGTTATCAATGTTCCTTGGGTGGGCAGCCTGCTGATTAAACATATCGGCACCCACAAGATGGCATAAAGGTTGGGTGCTTTATGTTGGCATGATGAACTGGAAAACGAGACAGTTCTGTAAAAAGGGAGGCTTGTGAGTATCTCACCACTGTTAGTATAGCGGTTGCTGTTTGTACTGCTATGGCTTTAGATTGTATTTGTCCTCCAGTACCCCCCACTGTTTATCCTTGTTGCTCCCCTTGGCTTTGAGTTGTTGGGAATCCCATTCTACAAGCTTGACATTCAACATAACCTGTCCCAAAATCCACACAGTTGCTTTTATTTTATTTTTTAATTCTTCATTTCATATTTAAAATTGACAAAAATTAAAAAAAGACAAACATACAAAACAATACAAAGCCCAGCATTAAATTAACCAACACCCAGACAGCACACCCATTACAAATTTATCTTCTTGAGCTCCAAAATCAGTAATTGCTAATACAATCAATACTGTTAATTCAATCTCTAATCGTAACCATTCAACTTGCCCTTTTCAAAATAGTTTCCCCCCTTTTTTGTTATATCTATAGGCTGAATTTCTATATATCTTGTACGTATACCAAATCAAATTTATGGTTCTCCTCTTTCCCAAATTTTACTCAGTCCAAACTAAAA
>NC_056523.1:214072130-214170324 GCF_019175285.1 Sceloporus undulatus
CTTATTTTTCTATCTTTATGTAAAAAAATTTGCCTGGGGTTCCCATGTTTTTTTATTCTTTTCCCAGAGTTATTTTTAGAAAGCAGTTAGTAACAGCTATAGCCCAAGGAACAAAGAAGTAGTTGATAGTTTTTATAGTTTTGCTTTCCTTTCTAAAACGGTGAACTCTTTGCTTTCCAAGTTCTTCAAAATACCTAAACACTTTACATTACTTCTGAATAATAATAATAATAATAATAATAACAACAATTTATTCCTCACCCATCTCTCCCCATGGATTGAGGTTGGGAATAAAAACAATTAACAGACAAACAATATTGGTTAAAAGACATCAGTTAAACACACTTCAGTTTAAAAGGACAAATAAGATGTACAGTGGTACCCCGGGATATGAAATGACCGCGTTACGAAATTTCAGGGATACGAAAAAATTAGATAGGAAAAAACAGGTCCGGGTTACGGTTTTTTTTTTTTCGGCTTACGAAAAATTTTTTGGTGCTTTTCGGCGCTTTTTCGCACGAAATCGCGGCTTTCCAGTGCTAGCGGCTATGGCTCTTTCGGGTTACGAACGGCGCCGCGGAACGAATTAAATTCGTAACCCGGGGTACCACTGTATAGATATTTTAAAAATCCACATTTATTTATTTATTTTTATTTTATTTGTATCCCACCTTTCTCCCAAAGCGAGACCCAAGGTGGCTAACATACATAAAACACAACAATTAAAATTGTACAATTAAACATTACAAATATAAAAGTTAAAACATACAAAGAGTTAAAATTACCAATCCAAGACCAACCCTCTCATCTCCCAATAAAACCTGTCAGATCTCAAAAGGCCTGAATTTAAAATTCATCATTTTATTTCATGGTCTCCGGCATCATAGTCCAACACTCAAACCACAATGCCACAATTAATCCAACTGGGAAAATTGGAGAGTATGGAAGAAGTAAGAAACTTTGCAGAATTCTCCCTCTGGAACCCTAAGTGCAAAGCTTGTGCTGTGTTAGTGAACTATGGTGCTGTACAGACTGGTGCTTTGCGCTGGCCTGCACGCGTACTATGGTTGCCTCGGGGCGTCCTTTCCAGATGCCCCGCAACCCTAGTATGTTGTAATGGCGGTGCCCATTCTACATGGGCGCTCCTTCCTTTGTTTTATGTTGCTGGCGGAGCCTTTACATGACTGCGCCAGCGACACAAAGGAGAAAGGGGCCAAGGGGCCCCTTTCTCCCTCACCCTGCCGCTGTCGGGGTGTCCTTGGGGCATGAAGCCCCAAGGACACCCCTTTCCAGGCCATGGGGAAGCAGCCTTTTGCCGCTTCCCCACAGCCTGAAAAAGCAGTGGATAGGGCAGCTGAGGCCCCGATCTATCGGGGAAAGGGGCAGGTGCAGGCTGCCCCAAGCGGGCAGTCTGTACACCACCTATGACTCTCACTGAGATGGGGAAAACAGCATAAAATGTTAAGCAACAAATAAACATAGGGTCCATACATGGTTGGTCTTTGTCTTCCATTCAAGAGAGCGAGTTTAACCGTTAAGATAAGTGCCAACAACTTTTTTAACACAGAGAAGGCATAATTAACACAGACAGTAGGCATAAAGAGTATTTGTCACATTATAACTGTAAAATGGAGGCAAACCGAATTTTGGGAAACTTGGCAGAAGGCTAAAATAAAAATGTTAACATTTTAGTAATTTATTGTCTTATTATTTTTGGCATCTCTGTACTTTTTTTTTAAAAAAAGGAAAGTCTTGCTTTACATCTGTTGCCTCCCCCTCATAACTCAACTGGAGACCATTTGAATGCTTGTACTGAAGCAGGTCAGTCTTGCATGTAAACCGTGGGTCAGATGTTTGTGAAAACATATGTCATTGTCTCCTAGAGGAGTGCATTTGTGCCAGGCCTCCATGGGCCCAGTGCCAGGATCCTGGGGCAATTGGAAGCAGCTGCTCAGAGTAACCAGGTGAAGTTTTGTGATGGCCCCAACTATCACGAGACTTCATGCAAGATCTGACTGAAATTTTGCTCCAGACCTTGCTCATATCTCTTAGGACATGAAGATCTTGTGGGATTCGGCTAGAGAGTTGGCAGGCCTATACAGGTCATCCTACATGACTGTGGAGAATATCTGCATAGATAGGGTGACATAGTTGTAGTGTTGGATTGGTGTTGGGTAGACCGAAATTCATACTTAAGTCTGGAAGCACAAAATGTTATGACCAACACAACAATCACAATTTATGGCAACCCTGTGGATGAAACATCTCCAAGACTCCCTGTCCTACACTGCATTGCTCAGTTCCCCCAAACTCATACTCTTGAGCTCCTTAATAGAGTCCATCCATTTAGCATGTGACCTTCCTCTCTTTCTCTTTCCCTCCAACTTTCCTAGCATTATTGCTTTTTCTAGTGAGTCGTGCCTTCCCATGATGTGTCCAAAGTACAATAGCATCAGTTTTGTTATCTTGGCTTCCAGGGAGATTTTTGGCTTGATCTGCTCTAGGATCCACTTGTTTGTCTTTTTGGCTGTCCACAGAATCCTCAGCATTCTTCTCCAGCACCACATCGCAAATGAATTGACTTTCCTCCTATCTTCATTCTTAACTGTCTAGCTCTCACATCCGTACATGGTGGTGGGGAATACAATGGCTTGTATGATTCTGATTTTTGTGCTCGGTCATATATATTTGTATTTTAGGATCTTTTCTAGTTCTTTCATTCTTAATCTTCTGATTTTATCCCAGGTATGGGAACTTTTACTATTCCTATTTCCTTAATGTATTCTTGCCCTCCTCCTGAACATGATAGTACTGTAGTGTAAAACTGTTGCAGCATTCTAACTAATGTTAAACCACTGGGGAATTTTTTAAAAAATTGTTAATTAATTAATTTTATTTTTTTTCCAGTTTCTACATACATTTACTTTTTTTTAAAAGGTATTGCAATAATATTCATTGACAAGACTTAGGTACTGAAATTTTGGTTAGTCTTTCTGTTTTCCTGGATCCAAAACTATGACAGAATATGATCCACTCCTGTAGCCAGAGCCTTATCACATGAGCAAACAAAGCCATTTGGCTGTTAATTAATTAATTGATTGAATCGTTAAATTAAGAACTACTACTAACAATTACTAAATAAGTACAGCAGTTAATTGAAGTAAGAAGAACCAGTAAATTATTCAAAGATAACATTATTGTCAGTGAATGGATATTGATTTTGCACTCTTAGGCTAACCTACAATGCAAAACTGATTTGATGATAAGATAGAGGTGAAATTTGTTATTTTTAGATTGTACATCACTGGCAGGTTTAATCATTCTTATCGATTTTAACCATTCTATGTACAGGGCTGTGCAAATTTACAGCGCTTTATAAATAAAATGTAATAATAATAATAATAATAATAATAATAACAAGTAAGATGGGATAAAGAAGTGTGAAAGAATAAAATAAAATATTTTACCAGTCTTACTATTTGTTTTTTTAAAAGCCCATCCAACAAATTACTTTCCTGCTGGTTCCAGCTACAGAATGAGGGTCAGAGAGTGACATTGGTCTGCTGAATGCAGCAGAGAGGGAACTCCTTCCTCTAATCGCTTGTTTGGTTTTTGTACTGGATGGAAAAGAGGAACGGAGGCTATGATGCCAGCCCATTCATTTACCTGCATGTAACTCCATGAATGCAATTCCTGGTTGCCTATGGTAGCCATGCAATTGCTTAAGTGCAGGGCTGTAATAATTCTACATTGCTTCTTAATTCCCATGTTATACTGTGTTCAAAAATATATTTCTTTCTGGGTCAATTGAATAATCTCCGAAAAGGATACTACAAATATTTGACCACCCAGGGAACATTATCTCAGTATTTAATATTACTCACTGCCATTTTACTCCAAAAATTTGCACTAGATTTGAACATTTTACACCATGTGACACTTGACACACATTAGCAATTGATATTTGACAGTTTCTGAGAGGTAATACTAACGTCGCAGTATGCACTGATAGATGTAATCTGATATTTGCACACCTACTGGTATTATTTCAGTCTGCAAATTCCATATTGAGACCATGCCTAACCGCAGATCATGTGGTCACACTGTTTAGACTAATACCCCCCCCCCCCCCGCAATGGTCTGTTTCTTCCATTATCTCCCACTTTTTCTCAAACCATGATGAAGTATTCTGGATAACTCAAGTGTTTGTTCACTTGTGCAGCATTTTGATAGGTTGTAACATAGGCTGCATAAATAAAGTGGTTTGAAACTGCTTTAACAGTCATGACTCAATGCTATGGAATTCTGGGATTTGTCGTTTCTTATGCATTCTACAGCACTCTGACAGAGATGGCTAAATATATCACAAAACTACAGCTCCCCAAATTCCATAGCATTGAGCCATGACAGTTAAAACAGTGTCAAACAGCATTATTTCTGCAGTGCAGTTGCAGCCATAGCTGCCCGACTGTGGATTTTAAATTGGATTTCCTCATACATCAGCATGACTATCTTTTTGAAAAAGCAGTGTTGATGTTGACGTTTCTTTTGTAAGAAATGAACAATCACAGTCAGGTTTTGATTCTTGGGTGTCAAGCCTTTCAACATCCAACTTTCAAAATCTGAAAATTCATCAATTTTTAAATATTTCTTAGAATCTTGTTTCAGCTTTGCATTAGGAACTTTGGCTGCCATCCCAGTAAAGGTTGTAAGAGTGCTCCAAAACCTGGCAAAGCTGATATTTTAGCTTCCTACGACACTAGAATAGAAGCCATTCCACATTTAGCCCAGTGAACCCAGTCACATCTCCAGCTGCCTTTCCGTATAAGAAACAGGCCAAGCATCAGCTTCTTTTTTGTTCCATCCTCACTTTCTTGAAACCAACTCCGATGCTGATTGTCCTTTTCCTTGATCTACTCCACCTTGGCTGTTCCCATTGCCTGGGGGAAGAGGCAAGGTTACTTTTGATCAAACAGCATAAAATCTGACAAAATGCTCAATTTTGTGCTGTTCTATCATTTTTACCAATGTGAGATGCTCTAAGGCAGCGGTGGGCAAAGTCCAGTCCAGGGGCCTCATTCAATTCCTCTCTAAGTAGGATGACCAGATGTCCTAACTGCAAAGAAGGACAAGGCACTGTAAAATGTAGTTCATTCAAGAAAAATGTAGGACATTACTAAATAAAAGCTAAAAACACTAAATATAAATTCATTTCATATGGTTTATTTACAGCTATGTTACAGCTATGATCAATATACTGTGTTTTATTATGTACTCAACCATATTTTTCTGATGAACTTATCTTAGTTAAAATGCCTCGCTGGCTTGCCGTATGTTTATAGAACTCTGAGCAAAACAAATGCTTAAATTTGTACTTTACTAGCAACAAACCCTTGACTAAATTTGCATCTATATTAGTTATTATCCTATTCGCTCTCTATCCCTCCTGCTTCTTCCTCAACCCAGGCTGCACACTTTCAGGGGGCCCTTCCCCTTGATGCTACTGACCTGTTTCAGCAACCCAGATCCTCCTTTCCTTACAGCACCTCTATCAAAACACACACACCACATGATCAGAGATAGTTTTTTCACCCCTTCCCAGGGCTCAAGTTACTATATATGTAGTCTGAAACCTTACTGACTTCTGCCCTGTTCTTTTGACTTTCTGATGCAGGCAACAGATTTTCTGAATCATTAGGTCATTAGCCCCAGGCTAGGATCAAGCAGACCAGATGTAGATCCAATGAATTTAACCGGATCCCATCTTAAAGGGGCCTTAGGTAAAGGTAGTCCCTTGACATAAATGTCTAGGTGTAACCAACTGTAGAGGGAGAACCGAAGAGCCAGCATTGTCTGAAAACAAATCTGGGGGTCATGTGGCCAGCATGACTACACAGAACACTGTTACCTTCCCAATGAAGTGGTACCTATCTATCTACTTGCATTTGCATGCTTTCGAACTGCTAGGTTGGCAGAAGCTGGGACTAGTGACAGGAGCTCACCCCATCATGCAGCACTTGGGCCTCCAACTGCCAACCTTCTAATCTTCCAATCATCGGAATTGGTGTCTTAATCATTGAGCCACCGCATCCCTAAAAAGTAGCCTTAGCCGGGATTAAAAAGCCCATCTTTTTGTCACTGAGCCAAACTAACCCTTGTAGATGCACCTAAGATCAGATGCACAGAGTTTCTAGGAAACAGTTGGCAGACCAGACACCCTCATGTGCCCTGCCCTGTAACTGCCCTCCACTATCATGTCTGCTGAGAGGACCCCCCTGTCTTGCCCTGTGACATCAGATGGGGGCACCTGGCCTTGTGGATGTAGCCTAGTGCCCTGTTTCTGTCTTTATGGGCTGTGATGGAGATCTTCTCAATCAGACACAACAGTGGAGGCAAGTACAAGGTGCATGGTTGTAGTGGGTCCATGGCCCAAGACAGGACCTGAAACAGGATAGCACAAGCTTGTTGCTATCCTGCCCATCTGCTTAGGGTCAGGGTATTTCAGACCATATGGGCATTTACAAGAGTTAGTTTGACTCCATCATGTTGATTGTTTGGGTACACTCAGGTGTTATCCACACTGGCCAAATGATGCAGCTTCAAACTGCTTTGAAGCCACACAGTTTAAACAACGTACAAAGAGAAAGTGGATGGAAATTAATACGAAGCCCCACTCCAGGGCTAAAAATCAAAAAGAAGCTCAGATACTCTGACTTAACATGAAAAAAGCACACACACCATCACACCAATATATAAACAGCATGGTGCAAACACAGGGATCCAGGGAAGCGAAAATCTAAAAGTATGACAAACATGCCAATAATGCAATGGATGTAATTGCAACATATACAAACCAGACGGTCCAACATGGGGGGGGGGGGGGCTCCATGATTGAGCTTTGCCAATGTGTCACTCAACACAGAGATGTACTGTAGCAGAAGTTCATCACACATGCAACTGTGTGGTCAAGCACACCACCGGTCACGCGGGGTGACCAATGGAGGAGTAGCTGGGCAGGACAAGGAGGGTAATGGGTGGTGTTGATGTGATGGTGCACATACATTGTGGGGGAGACAAAAAAAAAATACTAATTGTGACCCATGGCTTGATGCATATGGACTGCCCATGGGTGTTTGAGCCACCTTGGGAGCAGCCCATGCAGACAACGGGATTTCAAACTGGTTTGAGAAAAACCAGTATGGAGTTGCTTTTTCCTGCCTGTCTGCTCCAGCCCTCAGTGAGTTACTGAATGAGTCATGGAAAAGAAGGAAGGAAGGACAAGCTAAGTGCTAGCCAGTGAGGAGTGGGACTTTAGCCAGCTACCTACCTAAATGAGAATAATTTAATCTCAGACCTTGAGAAACTTGATTAACCCTGCCACATTCCAGGTTTCATGAGCCTGGGTACTACCCATCCCAATTTTTATTATTTTAGTCTGAATTTGTTTCCATACCTTAAGTCTTATCTGATGACAGAGAAGTTGGAAGTGGAATGGATGGGGGGGCGGCGAAATTAAATCCCTTTTGGCATTAACACTTTTAACCGTGAATGGTATTCTTTGTAAATATTCATTATGGCATAGGACATTTAATATTTCATAGCAACCAAGTTCTGCAGAGAGCTATAATGTTCCGATTTGTCTGGCTGGTTTTACAAAGGCATAATTAAAGGTAAGAATTGTAACAGCTAATTTTTGTTTCTACAAAGAACACTGTGGTGCGTTTGACATGACAGACCCTACGAACATGATATGACACTCTTCAGTGTGTGGTTATTGAAAAGGCTTGTCATAAGGTGGCCAGTTAGATTAGATGGTCCATTTTGTAAAAGCTGGCAGCTGGTTGTTGTTTTTCCATATGACTGAGATCTAGAAGGTCACTGCTCTTAGAATCCCAGCTGTGTCAAGGACTATATAATAAACAGCCTCTGTACTTCACAGAATCCCATAGCCCTGAGTGGCACAGGGTTTAAAGCACTTGAACATAACTAGCTGTGTACAGGGGCTTTAAAATTGTGAAATGTCATAAAAAGCCTTCATATTGCTGAGAATGAGGGCATCTGAGAGATTCAAGGCCTTTCATCTTCTCATGTATAATTTAGAAATCTCTTTACAATATTTAATTGCACAATCCTTATTCTGGCCCTGTAAATTAAGACCAATAGTCATTTAATACATATAAGGAGTTAATTGAGGGCCAATAAACTGAAACTTAATCCCTACAAGATGGATATCTTGTGGATGAGTTATTGTTTGTCAAGTCCATACATTGGGATGAAACAGCATTTGGATCTTTCCTGTGAAAGAGCAGATAAATCATCTGGAGATATTTCCCTATCTGGCATTGACACTGGAAGCAAAGATATTTTCAGAGTGCCTTTGCCCATCTGTGACAGGGTATAGTGGCATCACTAGGGTTAGTGTCACCTCAGTAGGGCTCATGGTTTCAACTCCATGGCCTCACCCCTCACCAGCCACTGTCACCAATGGTGGACAGTGTTGTGGGAATTGGAGAGCATGAATGGGGATGATGCCACATAGCCCCCTGCAAACGCTCAGCTTCCTCCCATGCAAGAGCACACACTGGAACTCAAAGAAGCCCCCACTTTGTCCCTCCTTCCCCTTGGTGCCAATGCTCACCGGGGGCTGCCCTTGGATATATATGGCCAGTCTGACCAAGGGCGGGCACAGCAAATTTTTCTTCTGTTCTTCCTCTTGAGCAAGAGCAGATGCAATGAGAACCAGTGGGACAAAGGCAGTGGAGGCCAGCACAAAGGGACCTCAGCACTTGCTGACAGTCCCACTGCCCCTGCCCCCAATGATTAAGACATGGTTTCCTTGGGGTGCAGCCACTGCCTTCTCCACACCCTCTGATGGGTGTCACCCAATGTGCACACTCCCTGCATTTTGCCCTGGTTGGATGCATCGTCTCTGTTCATTCCTGGATGGAGACAACTTTGTCACAGTAACTCCTTGCTTAGATTATTGCAATGTGCTTTACATTTAAGGAGGATTGTTGGTTGCCTATCTGTTTCCATGCCTAATTCAAAATACTGGTGCTGACCTACAAAGACCTAAATGACCTATCGATAGATCTATCTCTCCCTGTTCCAGATTGCCTATGTTCTTACAACTAGGAAAGTGGACCATCATGTTGTCCCATCACAAGGGGAAGTACGTGGAATGACATCACATGATAAAGCCCTTGTCATGGTTGCACCACATCTTTGGAATGTCCCCTTCCAGAAGTTGTACCTGACACTAAGTTTACTAAAATTATGGTGCTCTTGGTTGGTTGCCACGGTAAAGATTAATGAGATCTAGTGTTGATTTTTTGTTCTCCCTGTTTATTGGCTTTATTAAATGTTTATTTTTTTTGCATTTTCTTGTTGGTTGTTTCAACACTGTTGAACACACATCCTCCACTTTTTATAAAGAACAGAACTGAGAGATAAAACTGGATGTATAAATGAATTATGACAGATTAACCTCCAATGTGTACATCTTCCATTCTACTTCATGTTACTTCAAGAGCAGCACCTCCTTTCAAACACATACCTAATCATCATCTCTTTATGATTACAGCATTAAATGATGAAAAGTGCATTTGAACAAACCAACTCAGACATTTCCACAGACAGAACATTCAAATCTTGCCTGATGTTGCCTCAAAAGCAATACTCTGCAATGAAGAGAGATTAACATACTCCTTTGCTAGTTGTTTAATGTTGAATAATTAGGCTAGAAAAGATGGAATAGTGCACACTCCAACCACCAGAGATGGAAGTTTCCCCAAGGCTAAAACACAAATCTCATAGCTTGAAAATTGTACTGAACCTTAGATTTCTTCATCTGCTATACCATCTAAAAATTTTCAGGGTTGACAGGACCCAGTGAGATTGTTTTAGCAAATGAACACTAGAAGGTAACCAGAAATCTCACATTCTATAAATACAATGCACTGAATAAATAGGTTTCCAGTCCAAATTATTATGGATAGCATAGGCTATCCTGCCAGGAACATGGCACTTTATAGAATAACACCAATAAAAAGGAGTATCTTGCTCCAAGGACTACAGAAGTCCAGCATGTCCAAATTCTTGGAAGCTAAATAAGGTTACACCGAAGGCCAAAAATAGCTCACAGGTCACACACTGCTTATCCATCCTGCCTCATATGTAAACAGCAAATGCATCCATATTGTGGAATCTCACTTTCCTTCTCACTGTTTCTCACCTGTCTAGCAGTACTGTTTTCCCCCCCTGGTACTACAGGAGTGCAGCTTTGTTCCATGATTCAGCAAGGAATTAACAAGTCTGAATCTAGTCCCAGCAGGGATGGCGAGGGACTATGACAGGTGACATCTGGAGTCAATAAAAATGCAGACTTTTATTCCGTAAAGCATTCACACTTCCCTTCTCCCCCTTGCAGTTGTTTATCTGAACATGACAGAACAATCATCAGAGAGAGAGAGAGAGAGAGTATAAAACAAAAGGCATTTAAAGTTCTTTGTGTAATTCCCCTGGCAAAGTACCACATTCATTGCTGACTTCAAAGTTATGGAGGAGGAGGGAATAGTCATTAGCAGAACATGATGCAGCTTGGTGAGAGCACAGCAAAGGATAGAGTGTTTTTGAATGGTTAGGAAAAAGAAATCTGCAAGGAGACTAAGAGCCAAGGAAGGATGGAATTGGTTCTTAATCTAAGGCAGAAGAGTTCTAAGGTCAGATCGCTGTTTGACCTCCACCAAAGAATATCATGCCTGCATGGGATAATCATCATTGCTATACTGGACCTGTTTTACTCTACACAGCACATGGATGGCATCAAAATCGGTACAGTGGTTAGAGTCTTACCTGATGGTAGAAGGGATATTTGTTCTGCATTTATACATATTATGTTGTTCACTGTAAGCTACCTTGGATGACAAATTAGATGGTGCTGGTAGTGATGACAATACAGAACTCCTTTTCAAAGACTTTAAAATGTTGAAACATTATTTATTTATTTGAAGAACACAGCTTATCTTGCAGTATGTATCAACTGGGCTGGTGACATCCCAGTCGCATTAGCATTAGTAATGTAGTTTTCTTCAGACATTTCAATGTCAAAAATGCCTTTTTAGTTGTTACCTCATTTTCATAACTGTAGTGTTTTTAGGATATACAGTGGGCCCTTGGTATCCATTGGGGTTTGGTTCCAGGAACCCCCCCCCCCCCCGTGTACACCAAAATCCATGAATGCTCAAGTCGCATTTTATACAACAGTGTAGTAAAATAATGTTCCTTATATAAAATGGCCATTTTTAAAGCCGTGGATGGTTGAATCTGTGGATAAAAAAAATCTGTGGATATGGGGAGGGGGCAACTGTACAATACTATAGTCTGGTTCCAGAGCTCGAAAAGTTCAAGTTACTTTCCAAAGGTTTTACTTAGAAAATTTACTTTTTGGACTACATCTTCCAGAATCTCCCATTATAATCGGTGCATTCTGGGATCCATAAGCAACATCCACATTGCAGAATTCATCCAGTTTGACACCACTTTAACTGGCACAGCTCCATGCTATGGAATTCTGGGATTTGTAGTTTTGGGAGGTTTAGCCTTCTCTGTCAGAGAGCTCTGGTGCCACAACAAACTACAAATCCCAGGATTTCATAGGATGGAGCTGTGCCAGTTAAAGCAGTGTCAAACTGCATTAATTCTGCAGTATGGGACCAGCCACTGTCTAAAAAAGCAACTTTTCGGAGGCCTGTGACTGATTCTCCAGAATCTCAAGCAGAGGATTTCTCTGCCTTGGTAGCTGACATCTGTTCAACTAAAAATGTCTGGGATATTTTGTTTATATTCTTATAGTCCCTCTCTATATCTCCAAATGACAAGAACCTCAAAGGATGCAGTGCTTATCCAGACTGGCATTTTGGAGGGAGGGAGGCCATCAAAAGCTTATTGGTATTTTGTCATATTTGAATTCATTTACAAAATACACAGTTCACACCTAAGTGAATCACACACAGCAAAAGTCAGCTTCTGCAACAAGAGATATACAGGGAGTCAGACAACACCCCTTTTTGTATGGGGCTTGTAGAGCCTCCACTAGCAGTTGCAATCTATCTGAATTAGTTTGGGGAAATACTCAACTTGGCTTTGCAAGAGGGGGGGTAACATATGTAAGAGCAAAACACCAACTCACTATGGTGACCCCAGTCATGGAGTATTATGCATATGTTTATTAAGAAAAATAGAAAGTACCATACACATGAAGATAACCCATTCAAATGTCCAGTATACAGAGCTAACCAAATATAGAAAATTCAAAGGGGAGAACGGAGACTGGGGAAATAGATACTTGTGCTGAAGACAAAGGTCCACAAAAAGTCAGGTAATATGGAGACTCAAACCACAAGACTTGAGTGTACAGGTTTCGGAAAAGGATGGGAATAAAGGAGTAAGACAGAAGCCTGAGTCACTGCACATGCAGGGGGAGTACTGGTTGCTACAACTGTAGCAAAGAAGTTTTCATTTGGGAGGTAATATATATACCTTTAATCCATGAGAGTTCTGAGGGAAATCAAAAGTTGGATTGCTCTACAATAGAACCTGGGAAAAGTTTCCAAAATGTGGAGTTTTGATATTTGGGAGATGAGAGGGACTGATTGCAATCAATGATGTTTCATAGCCTTTACAGCACCTAGACAAGTTCTGGAGTCCCCAGGCAGGAAAGAGGTGTTTAGGAATGCACCAGATATGAAAGGAGTTTTTCGGTTTTGTTTGATCCAGCAGAACTCATCTTTGGCTTTCAGAGTCCTGTCTGAAATGCAGAGTAAGGTGTGTGTGTGTGTGTGTGTGTGTGTGTGTGTGGTGGGGGGAGCAATGTGCTTTCTAATAAGCTCCTCTATCCCCATGCCTTTGCACATGGCTGCAGCTATGTGCCATTCAGATTACCTACTCTGGTGCTATGGAGGCCATCACAGTGTTTCCAATTTCTGGCAAATTCCCCGGAATTCGGGGAATTAAATTAATTTCTTTCTGGGGATTTTGACTGAATAATAATAATAAATATTGGGGAATTCTGGGGATTTGGGATTTTGGTAAAACATTCCGGGGAATATCTTCGAGGCTTGTTGGCAACACTGATTACAAACCACATCCGCTCATGCTACTGCCTTAAGGTTGCACATCTGGATTGATAAATGTAAGGTTGCATATCTGGATCAATAAATATATCAGGGGATGTTCAGATACTTATAGTACTCATTGTGCTTGAACGCAACTTCAAGAACACAGATAAAAGTCTCAGCTCACTTATTATTCTGTTTCCAAAGCAGCCAGCCAGATGCTTCAGAGATGCCCACAACCAAGACACAAACTCATTAGCCCCTTTTGCTCGAATTGATACTGAGCAAGCAGGCATACTTTTCATATTGGGAGTAATATGTACTCACCGATACTTCATCCGCTGTGAATTTGTCTAATCCTGTTTTGAAGCCAACCAAGGTCAACCCCCTTTGCTTTGTAGAAGAAAATCCCACTATTTGACTGTGTGCTGCAAAAAGAAGAATTTCCTTTTGTCTCTCCTGACTCTCCCATGATTCACCTTCACTACATATATGAGCTTCTGTTCCTATATTCTAAGAGGGGAATAAAAAGTCTCCCCATCCATTTCCTCCACAATGTATATAATTTTACGCATATCTATCACGTCTCTCCTCATTTACTTTTTCATTTTCAGCTAATTCTTATCCCACTGGGGTCCATTCCTCCTTTTGCACCTTTTCCAAAATCAGCATCACAATGATGAAGGATGATGGGAATGGGCAATCCAATAATCTTTCATGGGCTAAATGTTTCTCACCCATATATCATGATATTTTCACAATACATATTCATCGAGCTATGCATCGCTCCTCCAAGATCCTATTCCAGATCAGTCACTGCCAGTTATACATGTACAACTGAGGAACAATAATATTACTGATATTTCCTATTCAATATCCAGCTAAGAACAATATTGACATTATATTGAAGTATTGATACTGAACTATGAAATATACACCTTGTGTTTGTTATATGAGGTGGGCATTGTAGTTTTTAATATATGTAATTTTATATTATTTTTATTTGATGTTTCTAATGTTTTTTTAAAAAATTAGAATGTGTTTTTAAAATATTTTTATTTGTGAGTTGCCTTCTTTCCCTTTCTAGGAGAAAGGTGGCATTAAAATGGAATGAAACAAAATAAAACAACATACACCAAAAATAGTTGTACTATATCATATCATTTCATATGGCATGAATAAACATATACCTATTCTGTAAATTCTTTCTAAGAAAGCTATAATTCATACACATTCTTAGAAAAATAGCTGAGACATTGTAGGTAGCTGCAGCTGTAACCAGTCTGTACAAATTTCAAAGTGGCTGGTCTTCTTGCCAGGACAATGAGAAAGGTTACAGCAAACCAGATCTTAGAATTCAGTATTACAAATCTTAGCAGAGCAACAACAGAACAGTTCTTTTGGTGAAGCAACAACAGAGCAAACCAAAGGTCTTGGTTGCTTTCGTTTTTGTTTCACCACAACAGGCTTCTTCAGTTGAATATACAGCTATAGAAACCCACTGGGTGACCATGGGCAAGTCACACTCTCTCAGCCTCAGAGGAAGGAAAGGCAACCCCCCTTGAACAAATCTTGCCAAGAAAACCCTGTGATAGGTTTGCCTTAGGGTTGACATAAATTGAAAATGACTTGAAGGCACACAACAACCACCTTTTAAAACAGACACTTTTAATAGCATTTCTTGAGCAAATGTCTCCATTTTTGTAAGGAATAGATGTTAAGCGAATGCTCTTTAATTTCCTGGATTTCCCTAGATTACCTTTTAAAGGCAATTTCTACATTGGCCAATTTCCTGTTTGGCCCAGAAGCCAGTCTTCAGGACCTGTTACGTATTTTAATTTGAAAATGAACAATATCATATGTGAGTTATTTTGAAAACTTGGATGGATATCAAGAGCTAGTATCAGTTTTCCAATCATTTTTTTGTGATCACTTTGCTAGTAAGACCTAAAAATTCCCTTGTCACCAATATCTGCCCCATTTCCTCAGACTCCCTTGCTGTAAATGTCACTTCAGGGACAGGTTTCTGCCCTACACTTTTTGCAGAGAAGACAGGCATGGGCAGTTCTGCAAGAAGAGTAAACATACAATTTAAGGGAAGCAGAGCAATTTAGTTTACCCTCAGCTAATTAGTATGCCTGCATCAATTATATGATATTCATTTTCATCCATATTATAATTTGTGATTCTGATCTTCAGTCTCTCCGAAGCTATGGATGGATTCAGTCATTCATAATTAAGAGGCAAGGATTCATTGATTAAATGTTAGAAGTATTTCCTTTTGCATAATTATAGAAATGCTCCCACAACTTACAAATTGTCTTTCTGTAGCAGACAAGAAGTCTTTCTAGTTCAGCATCCATTTTCCGGTACACCGGCGTGGCATATGATAGCGATACCCTGCCGTTTTGACACAGACAGAACCAACTATATGTTGAGGAAAAGAGAGGCATCCTCATCAGATCTTGTTCATAAGGCATTACAAGTAATGACATTATCCGCACTGTGTTACTTTTGAGGGTAATGCAAACATAATGACAATTCTTCTTCCAAAACAGCAATGACTGGAAAAGTAATTACTTGCCCTTCGTATAACAAGCAATATGTACTTTTTACTTTTCTCATTACCTTTTGGGGCTAAATGTGCTTGGGAGGCATTTTCAAGTTTTTTGCTTTTTTCGAAAAAGAAAATTAAAATGGCTTTTGTTATTACTTCTTTAGATGGGTCCTCCCACTCAAGGAACTAAAACGCAATGAAAAGTTAAGAATACCCTCCCCCTCGACTTTGTAATAACTTAATGAAACAAATGAAAAAGTAACACTGAAGTTCGGGGCTCTCTCAAGTGGCATTCATTGGAAAGAGGGCAAGGAATATAGCAATGAAGTGTTGAAAGACAGAGTTGTAACCTAACATCCCGTCTGCATCCTCTAAGTCGAGGATGGGCAACTGTGGAAGATTTGGACCCACATTAGGTCTACAGGAGACCTTGGATGGCTATAGCTCCCACTATACCTGCTCCCACAAAAAACTAAAATAAAAAAATGGTGTGTGTGTATTCTCCAAACACCCTTTAGGGGACATAGTGGCATATTTGGGAGCCTTCTTGGACATCTAGAGAGCATTTAAGGGCAAAGAAATCTTTTGAAATTTTTTTTGCAAAAGTTTCAGTTCAGTTCATCTTTATTATGGTCATAGACCAGCACAGGTAAAAAGCAGATATAGAATAAAAGAGGGTACAAACAAGGTAAAAAGGAGGTAAAAACACAGGTTAAATTGACCCCCAAGCTCGACTCAGGCTTGCATCCTTCCGAGGACGCTAAAATGAGTACCCAGACTGTTGGGGGCAAATTAGCTTACTTGCTAATTAGCTTACTTGCTGTTCACCGCTATGATCTTTGGAATAGCGGTATATAAATAAAACAAATTATTATTATTATTATTATTATTATTATTAAGAACATTTCCACCATGTTTGGATCCCCCTGGACCCCTCAGGGGTCAACATGAAAATGTGCAATTTTTCAAAAGATTGCAAAATTTCATTTTGACCCCTGAGAGACCCAGGGGGATCCAAACATGGTGGAAATGTTTTTCATACTCTCTAGGAGTCAATTTTTGATATTTCAAAGCAAAATAATATTTTAAAAAATATTGAACACCCCCCCCCCAAGCGGGGTCACAAAAATGACTGGGGATGGGGCTGAACATCGCCAATGAGCCACACTTTGGTCATCCCTATTCTAAGTGAACTGATTGGTTTCAAATACATTTTCCCGTTGCAGTTGCTGAATTAAAATTCAATTTTCAGTCCAGTACATGAAATACAGAAGAGACACTATTAGGGTTCCCAGCCTCAGGGCCTTGTTCCTCTTCTTCAGGTTCAGAATTATGCCTTGAAAAGTGTGTGCATGGATGGAGAGAGAGAGAGAGAGAGAGGAATACACCCCTCATCTGTTTGACCAGAAAAGGATTATAATACTTGGTAAAGTGGAAGGCTGTAGGAAAAGAGGTGACCCATACATTATAGGTGGATGGATTCAATTATGAAAGCCATTGAGTTTGCAAACTTGGTATAAAACAGACAGGTTAAATAAAGCAGTTTCCAGTTGGAAACTGCTTTTGAAGGTGATGTGTTTGGAATCCAGTCTGAAGCCATGTTCCAGGGCTAAAAATCAGATAACAAAGAACCCAGGATAGTCCAACTCAAGATGGAAAATGCATATGCGGCTGCATATAAACACCCCAATGTGAGTGTGGGGCTGTGGCAAAGCAAAGAAATGAAAGTATGACAATTCCAATGGATGTAATTAGAACATACACAAACCAGATAGTCCACCAGGGGAGCATGGTGTAAAGGCATGTGTGAGAAAGGGGCATGCATGGGAGGGGGGAGCTCCATGATTGTGCTTTGCCAATGTACTCATGCACTGATGCCTATATGGGCAGAGCATCACACATGTGACTGTATGGCCAATCCAGGGGGTGCATGTAGTGGAATGGCATCTGGGCATATGTGGGAGGTACTTGGAGGTTGCAGGAGGTGTGTTTGTGTGATGGTGCACATGCATGGTTAGGAGGCAACAAAAAAATTTACCCAGTGGCACGGCTTGACGCCACACACCACGTGGGCCATGTGAACAGCAGGGTTTTGACCTGCTTTTGGAAAAAGCAGGATTGAGCTGCTTTTTCCTGTCCATCTATATCAGCCCCCTGAGTTGATGACTGGTGCTCATAGAGGCCTTTTGTTTATATGCTCACCATAAGTCAAAATCAACAAATAATGATTTAGGGCTACAAAGTGTCAGTTGGATGGTGGATCTTCACCTTCTCATCTAGATGTTACCTCCATCTGTGCTTTGATGTATTTAAAGTTTTCTAAATATTTGTATTCCAACTTGGAAGTGGCAAAAAGATGTTGGGCTCAGGTTGTAACATCAATTCTCAAGAAGTAGCATACAGCCAATAAAGGATTTGAAGAGCACGTTCTTGAAATATTAATCAATTCTACCTCTGAGGCTTGTCAGTTCAAACTACAGAGGGGAGAAGAGCTTTGGAAAGTCAGAAAACGGTGTGCTCTTTCATTCTCACTCTCTGGAATGCTAGACATTGAAAACAAAACAAACCCGACTATAACACAACCATATGCATACATATTCTCCATACACTTGGATCCAAAGAACCCTGGTATGAATGAATGGACAGTGGTGTAGCCACAGGGAAGAAGGACAAAATGAGGCCAATGCCTCCCTTGCCATGATAGTTCTGCTCTCCCAATGAAATTCAATTCCCTCTCCAAATTCCTAGCATTGCAGTAATTTAAAGCTTCAGTTGAGCATTTAGAAATTAACAGTGTAGGCAGCCAAAGAAAAGGGGTCAGGCAAAGTTATCAAGGGAATGTAAACACAGGAAATGCACATGTATTAGGGAACAAGCTTGTTTTTTGCTGCTCCAGAAAACAGGACCAGGAACAATGGATGCAAGCTCCAGGAAAAGAGATTCCACCTCAACATTAGGAAGAACTTCCTGACAGTAAGGGCTCTTCGACAGTGGAACACACTCCTTCCTCAGAGTGTAGTGGAGTCTCCTTCCCTGGAGGTCTTTAAACAGAGGCTGGATGGCCATCTGTCAGGGATACTTTGATTGAGAGTTCCTGCATGGCAGGGGGTTGGACTGGATGACCCTTGTGGTCTCTTCCAACTCTATGATTCTATGACACTCTTTCTCATTAAGGATTCATCACACCAGACAGCTAAGACACCACAATCATGTAAATGTAGAAAATGTACACATGCCAGGTTGGGGACAGTCTGTTATGGGATCTCTTCTCAAACCTTAGGTTACCTTTACCTCTTATCCATAGAAATCCCCTAGTCACTAACGCTTGCCCTGCTTTTACCTTATTATTCTTTTTTGAAGTGTAAAAGAGCCAGTGTTCCAGGTGTCCCCAAAACCAGGTCAATATTTTAGGTGGTGTGCTTGCCTTTGGTCATAGTTGATAGAAATCACTCAGGCAGAGACATCTACTGTAAAAAAATAAATGGTAACTTTATTAAATAACATAAATAAAGGTTACTTGAACAACAACAGTTGCAGGCTTTTAAATACTCTGTACCTTACTTTCTCACTCTCAGAAGGAATACCAATCAGACCTGTCTGTCTAACTGTATCATGGCCCCTTCTGGACTAACTGAAATGAACTCCTTCGCCTGTCTAAATCCTTATCTGATCTTAACTGAAACTGTAAGGGGCTCAGCAGACAGCCCCAAAGTAACAGCATCCTGCTGCCCCTTTCCTTGGAGTTTATCAGACAAGGGGACTTGGAAGTATAATCCAATGGCAATCTGAACGCAATCATGGGTTTAACGTTATTGTGTGATAACCCACTACACACAAATTTGGGCAATGGGAAGTCAGTCCGAATGCAATCATGTGGTTTCACGTTATTGTGAGATAGACTGCCACATGCAAATTCGGGCAAAGGCATGCTATTTTCAGGCAATGGGTAGCCAATTCGAATGCAATGCATATTCACGTAATTGCACAAAACTAGTGACTTTAAGTGAATGCGTTCTGGCCCCACTTTCTTTTCATTCGAATTTAAGAGAAACTCCTCCTGTTTGATAAACTCAGATTGGAGCTGCAGCAACTACATGCCATGGCCCCAATCTGGCGGTTTGCTGGTGCTAAAAAGAACAGCAAAATGCTGCTTCTTTTAGTGCTGGCAAACAGGCACTCTTGCCATGGCAGCAGCAGATTTTCACTACTCCTTTGGCACAGTGCATTTAAACACTACATCAAAAGACTGCCATGATGTCCCCTGCCATGCGGTTGAGCACATGACATGATGCCAGCATCAAAGCAGCACTGGAGCATGTGGTGTGCAGACACTACGCCCCCACTCTGCCCCAAGTCCAGCGTGAAATGCCAGTCTGTTCAGCCCCTAAATGTTCTAGGTGTGAATGTTTTTCAGTGTTTCACTCTGTGGAATGCTAGAAATTTGGGGACTAAAAAACATTTCGTGGTGGTGGCAGCAGTGCACTTATTGATTCTATAGATTACTCTCTGTGTGTACATATGTGCCTTCAAGACACATGTTGCTTTATGATAACCCCAGGAATTTCATAGGGTTTTCTTTGGCAAGAAATACAGTGGACTCTTGTTATCCTCTGGGGTTTGGTTCCAGGAACCCCTCTGAATAACAAAATCCAAGTATGCTCAAGTCCCATTAAATACAATGGCATAGCAAAATGGTGTCTCTTATATAAAATGGAAAAATCAAGGTTCGATACTTGAAATTTATACTTTTTAAAAAATATTTTCAAGCTGTGGGTGCTTGAATCCGCATATAAAAAATCCGTGTATAAGGAGGGCCTACTGTACTCAAGATAGGTTTTGCCAGTTCCTTCCTCTGAAATATATTCTATAGCGCCTGATATTTGGTGGTGGTCTCCCATCCATGTCTGATCATGCTTAGGGTCCAACGTCTTTCTTACCTCATAGCATATTCTGGGAAAGGGCAGTGAATCAGCAAAGGGAGGGGGCATTGGGAAGTGTTCTTATACAACTGGAAACCCTCTTCTAAAGCCCTCTTTCACCGCAATAAGAAATCTTTCAGGGAGAACTCATTGAGCTGGGTTTAAGTTGTGCAGTCTATTTCCTGATGACTTTTACACCAAAAACATTTATGCTCACTCTTCTCTAGGTTTGCAGTTGCAGTTCTTTGTGTTCAAACCATTATTTATATTTGTTTTTAGAGAAACATCTTGCTTAAGATGCACTTTTTAAAAAAAAGTTCTCAAAATGTGCTGAGGCTTTCATTCCTTTTGAAACCCCAGTTTCTCCTTGGACACATATCGGAACAGTTCAGCCCAGACCACTGCTGTTCCAAACCATTTCACTTCGCCTTGTTGTTGGCAGCATAGCTTTTCAGAACAAACCCACAGGTAGTTACAGCACAGCTAGCTCCAATCTGCTCATAGGATGTCCGTTGTTTCATTCTTTCAGAAGTTTATATTGAAAACACAGCCAGCTTTAAAAAAACAAATATTTAGCTACTGCAGGGTGCTGACGTTAGCATGGGATTAAAGAGCCTTCCAAGCAGGGCGCCTTTCTTCTAATTAGATACTGCATTGTCTGCCTTATTTAAAAACAATTAAAAGCCATTTTCACTGGGAGTTTTCTTGCTATAATTATGAAAAGTCTGCTCTTGCAGAGAGTAGCAAGGAGAAAGAGCAATACTTTGTGAAATTAATTTTGTCAAAGTTAATTTATAATCTCCCTCCAATACTTATCTTTTTACCTACCTCCGTCTGAAATGAATCTCATACTAATGATGCCATATATCAGATACTAGACAATCAACAGCAGCAGAAAGAACTTAAATGTATTTCTTAGCATTACTTAACACAATATCAACCATGCTATAGCTGGTTGGTTTAGAGATTCTGGAAAGTGTAGTCCCAAAATTTAGCTTTTCTAACCACTGAATAGTGTGTTATTGGGGATGGCAGTACAGGAACGAACCCTGGAGTTCCCAGCTCTCATGCAGTGGAAGAGAACCCAACCAAGAATAGAATAATCCAAGCGTTTCTGGTTCTTGCTGGCTGCCAAAGCTGGCTACAAAGTGAAGGGAAAGCAAAGTATAGGGGAATAAAATTGCAGTTTCACTTTAAAATTGCTGCTTGTCTTTCATTCACTTTGCTTTTCACACCTGGGCTTAGCAATTCTCCCTAACAGACTGATTTCCATGGATGTTTCAGTGTATAAGCATTCAGAGATTCATTTTCCAACATGAAGTGTCACCATTCCAAAAAGAGTTACAATATATAATGTTTTGCAGATCCTTCTAAGCAGGTGGCTGAAGTCTGGTGCAAGAGAGAAGCTAGGGAATAGGGTACGCATATCTCTTAGCTAAGTGGTGGACGGGCTTCAGCAGTGTGGGATGAAAATTGTTTTTACAAGAAAGGAACATGGGTCTTACATGTGAGACATTTCTTTTCCATGATGGAGGCAGAAGCATCCTATCATGAGTTGCTCCTCCTCAGTGCTGTGGTAGGCAAGAAGTAAACTTTGATGGAGTCACCATCAGGTGGTGGAACTCCAAACAGCCCCTAGTCCATGTTACAGCCAAGGTGAAAAGAGTAGCTAAAACAACACTCTCAAATGAATTAATGTAAAATTTAGAAGAAAAACTCCCACTAAGAAATACAGGTTAAGAATATATCACCACCAAGGAGAAATGCTTTCCTCAGTTCTGGGTGGGGAAGATGTTTCCACTTCATGTCCATAACTGAAAAGAAACTTCCCACACGTAAGACCAATGTTCCTTTGTCTACTGGTGAAAGAGGAAGCATCCTATCATGGGTGAACCAAATTAGATAGACATACAGACATCACAGATTGTAGTGTGCATCTTCTGAATGAGATTTCCACAGATTTAAAGGCATCTAATCTGTAGTGATGCACAAATGTAGGAGGGGAAGCCCTTGTTGTAGCCCTACATAAATCTAAAATAGGTGCATTTGTGCTAGCACCATAGAAGTTGCAGCAGTGTGTATGGAATGACAGACAGCTGTTCCCAGCAGTGGCATGCCAATATCTCTGAAGGCCTGTAAAGAGAAACAGATCTGATCAAGGCATCATTAAGACATGCATATACATATATGTCCCACTGTTTCCAGTGGGTCACCAGAGCCACCATCACTTTGGTGAACACCCTTGGAGAGGATAACAGCATGAATGGTAGAATGGCAAAGCACAGGTATTGGTGGTAAAGCAAGTTGATCAGAATGTGATAGTACATGTTGGTCATGTACAGGTACACAAGAAAATCCTGGGCCAATATGCCTCCAGAATTGTCTTGAGGATCTCCATTCTGAAGTTGCACTTCCTCACAAACCAACTGACCCATTTCAGGCCCAAAACTTCTGTCCCCAATTTGTGCTTTTTTTGGGGGGGGGGGGGGCAATGGAAATGATGGATTAAGTGCCTTCTAATTTTTCTGAAGATGGCAATGTTTTGATGGTTCAAACCTCAATCTAATATTCTATGGCCTCTAGCATCAGCTGATGTATCTCTGGTTTCCTGGACCTTGGGGAGACAATGAAAAACATGAGAATGGTACATAAATTCTATTAGATAACCTTCTTTCAGTGTTGAGAGGACCCACTGATCTGTTGGTCTCATCCCCAATGTGGAAGAAAGACTGCATCCTTCCTCCCACCTTTAACTCCAAATAGTCATGACTGATGAAATTTCGTCCTTTCCAGAAGTGGTACTATCACTGACATTTTTGTTATTGGCTCTGGAGAGACCTTGTGCTTGGTACTGTTGCTGAGGTTGGTATCTATGCTCAGACCACTACCTGCTGAACCTATTGTCTCTAGGGCTAAAGGAATTATAACTGTATCTGTAGGGATGAAAGGAGGACTGTTTCTGACAAAACGGCCTCTCATCTTCTTTTTTGTGTGAAGAAGCTAATGCTTTCTTCTTATCATTTGTTTCTGCCAATACTGGATCCAGTGATTCTCCAAAGAGCTTGCCTCCAGTAAATGGGGCAAACATTAGATTATGTTTAGAACAAGCATCTGCATGCCACTTCATTAGTCAAATCTGACTGGTACAGAGGTTGCCTGTGCTCTACAGCGAAATTGTATCACATCTAGACTAGCATCAGCTGAAAAAGCAGCTACTATAAGCAGCTTGCTAATGCCTTGGCGTAATTTGATATTTCTCTGAGAGACCTCCTGAATAAGATCTTTGGCCCAAATAAAGGCAGCCCTAGAGAAGACTGGAATTGCTGATGCAACCCTAATTGCCATGGAAGATGCCCCATATGCCCTTTTAAGTGCTGCCTCTGTTCTCCTCTCTTCAGAAGTTTTTAAGGGTGTCTTCTCCATCTTTAGCATAAATGGAAGAAAATACAAGGGCTGATAATGAAGCTTTCACCAATGGGATTTGTAGTTTTCCCATCACCTGTTGAAATAAGTTATAAAGTCTTTTAACAGACAGAGAATTTGGGCATATTGTGGTTGATTTATCCCACTTCTCCTGATCACTTTCATGCAGTCAGCTGTGAATGGTATATCTGATGTTCTCACCCAGGTGAAGAGGATGGTTCTCTTTACTTTGGGGACCCATAGCTATTACCCCTGTGACTCCCCTGTGAAGATCCCTCTTACTCAGGTATGGGGAAGGAAACTGAGAGGCAGGAAACCATTGATTGCATGGATGAGTCTGCCAATACTTCAAAAATAATGGCACATTCCTACTCAGAAAAGTTGGAGTGCAGTTCCTGACCCACTACTATGGGGGGATTCAAACTATTACTCAACCCCTCTTCCATTTGTTGACTGGCTGCCTCTCTGGACCTGACTTGGGTCTGGTGTTTGCAGCAATGGATGCTACGGTCCCAGTTAGAGGGATTTTCCTCCTCCAGCCACGCCACCTTCCTCTTTAGTTTACTGTGATGCACCACGTTAGTCTTAGTATCCCCAAGCCAAGAAGTGTGGGCAGGTGCCTGAGATTCCCTTGTTCTGGATTGAGTTCATGTGTGCCATCATAAAAAGTCTACTAAACACCCTCTCCATTGTCTAGCTCCCTGAGAAAAACGACCAAAAGTAGATAGGAAAGGAAACACACACACACACACCTGATTTCTTACATTCGCCATTATTTTGGGAGCATGCTTTTGGGTGAAGCAACCACTACTGTCTAGTTTCAGGGAGTCGGAAATCTTTGCCAACCAACTGTACATCACTAAAGAGATCTAATAGTACTTCCAAGTCAACCTTCTGCCCTCTCTTTAGTTGGTGAAGTGCATCTGTTGATGAGCAAATTACTTTTTCTTGGACAAATTACTCTCTAAATTGCAGGTTTGTTGTGAAAGAAAATTGTTGTTATGTGCCTTCAAGATGTTTGTCACTTATGGTGACTCAAAGAAAAAATTATCATGGGTTTTCTTGGAAAGATTTGTTAAGAGGGGGTTTGCCCTGGCCACCCTCTAAGATTGAGTGAGTGTGACGTGATGAAGGTCACCCAGTGGGTTTCCATGGCCAAGCAGGGATTTGAACTCTGCTCTCTAGAGTCATCATTCAGTACCCAAACCACTAGGCTACACTGGCTCTGAAAGTAATATTGTTGTTGTGTCCCTCTAAGGTGTTTCTGACTTACTGCAACCCTAAAACGAACCTATCGTAGGATTTTCTTGGCAAGGAGGTTTACATTTGCCTTCCTCTGAGGCTGAACAAATGTGACTTGCCCAAAGTCACCCAGTAGGTTTCATAGCTTAGCTAGGAACTGAACCCTGGTCTCCAGAGTCATAGTCCAGCACTCAAACCACTATGCCACGCAGGCTCCTGAAAATAATATTATGTCCATATTGTAATATACTATGAACCTCTGGGAGGATTCAAGGGAAGGGGAAACCCAAAATGAATTCATTCAAAATAGCCTGGATTGGAGCAAATTTAAACATGTCAATAGTAATCAGAAGCCTGCTGGCTCTCTGGGGGAACTGGGAATCCCTTTGCAATCCCTGAGGGTTTTTAAAATAGGATTTGTCTATTGTGTAAGGAATAGTGATTAGGCTTTATAGCAAGAGGAACAGAAAACCAAGAATTCTCAGGATAATGAACGTGGTTCCAGTGCATCCCACTATGGGAAAGAAAAGGACTAAGTATTTCAATGCTGCTTTTCAAAAAGGTCAGTGTGGTGTTGTTCTATTAGGCAAGCTCTGATGGTTTCAAGTTGTGTCTATTTCAGGATTTAACACAATTAAATACAGTCGCTGGGGAGATACAATTTGGTAGGAATCAAAGAGATTAAAAACCCAAACATTTCTTGAACACAGCCAGCTTGAGTGCTACAAGCTTTCCTGCTAGTGAAAAAGTGAATCATATCAAATGGATTACACACTTACACACACACACAGAGAGAGAGAGGGGGGGCATGTTTTCACTCTGGTTGCTTCTCACATTTTCTTGAAGGGTTTTTAACCTCTTCGTCATACACATATATGCTCACTCACATCCCACACCCACCTACACTCTCACTATTCAAGTCAGTTAATAAAAGTAACTTGTAAGGGAATACATTCTGGAGACAGTATAAGAACCTCGTTGTGCTTACTACCATTCTCTAGGAAGCATACAATGAGGTTCTTATAACATACTGTCTCCAGAATGTATTCCCTTACAAGTTACTTCTATTAATTGACTTGAATGCCCCAAACTGGCTTTAATTGCATGTGGTTCTTGGCATGTTGTATGATAGGACGGCACCTACCCTTCCTTTCCTCCTACTTTTCTGCTTTACAGTTGCCACAAGGCTATGTGAATGTTATCCAGGACTGATTTCAAGGTTGGAAGTGTTGCCTCTGGCAGCCATAAATATCTCCTAAAATCATGTTTAGTTTTCCAAGATGGTGCTGCTCCATCAGATGGGGAAAAAATTCAATACCACACCTTTTACTTCCTCAGTTATCAGAAAATTTGGGAAAATAACCCCAGAACTGGGAGATTCTGCGAGTTGTAATCCAAAAAAGTACCATTTCCAAGCTCAGTTAATTAGGTACATGGATGATCTTGGCCAACTGAGAGACTCATATAAAGAATGAGAAGATCTGTTAATCCTGTATATTGTATATAACTGTATAGCCAATTGAGATTTGGGCCACGAGCTGATGTCACGGAAGGTAAACAAAGACAATTCAAAGCAAGGGCAGTATTTCCTGAAACATTAATATGTTCAAACTCCTTTTGAAGCACTTGTTGAAAACTGGGTGAGTCCTTCCTGAATATTTGTTTGCAAAGAAAAACCAGAGAGAGAGTTATCTCTTGCAAAAAGCTTCTAGAGAATACCAAAGGCGTTACCTTGGACAAAATCTAGCTTTGTATTTACTCCGAATCCTAATGATCCTCTCACATAGTAATTTGTTAAAGACTTAACTTTTTCATAACACAGATAACCATGTAATCTTGAATTCAAATCTGAACTCTCAAATTGTTTCAACTTTTCATTTGACAAGATTATCCAGCCTTTCAACCATACCATACAATATGCAGTATAATATGTTATGAAATCTGGTTGACCTAAACTTCATTTTTTCCCTTTTTTAATATCTTAAATCTTATTTTTGGTTTCTTGTCTTGCCAGATAAAAGAAGACACGTCATTCTGCCACTGTTTAAATGGTGCATCATTTAATATGATAGGAACCAATTAAAATAAAAAACAACATTTTAGTCTTCCTGAAAGTACTTCATTTTCTGATGCTGCTAAAATTGATGATAAAAAATAATGCTTTTTCAACGTCCTCCTTATTAACATATTGTACAACATCCCTTGCAGAAGCTTATCACAGGGCTGAAGGGCTGGCGTTCCTTATCCCCCACCCTTAGAGCCCTAGTACAGATATTCAAATATAGGATTAAATATTATCAAATGTAATTAATCAATCAATTAAATGCATGGCCTGCCAACTTGATTGATGAAGACTTCCAGGCAACATTGGCCCTGGTCCAAATGTGAAGCCCAGCAGCTATGAGAATTAGGACAGTGAATTAAGCCATGGAGAATTCAGGTTCATGTTGGAAAGCCTAGCAAACTGTTCTATAACTTATCGCTATTCAAACAACAAAAAAAGTTCATTGCTTCCGAATTGTCTTGCTCCAGACAAAGAATATTACACTAGTTATGTGGGGATGACATGGGCTTCCACCATGGAATTAATTAGTGCATATTTACATAACTGGTGTTATTGTTACATAATATAATTTCTGTTTGTTCGGAAAAGCAGTATCTCGGCTTAATGAAATTTTATGGTCAGAAAGTCAGATTGAAAACTAAGGTACAGTATGCCTGTGTCATATGCGTGCGTGCGTTACGCGGCTTTCAGCATATGATGAAAGCCATGTGGGGAGAAGTGGCGGCACGTCCCATAGGGACGAATGGGGCGCACACCTGTGGCATGCGTGCACTGCCACGCCACCACACTGCCGCATGCATGAGCCCCATTCATTTAAATGGGGCTCGAGCATAGGCAGTATTTGCTTTACACGAGGGTGTCTGAAACGGATCCCCCACGTATAGAAAGGGTGAACTGTATTTGTTCTCTCTACCCAGCACATTTCAGCTGCAAAACTATTTGTTTCAGTCTCCCATCAGCCATTCCAAAACAATGTTAAATTAACCAACCAACCATCTTCTAGTTAGTCATTAGTATCCATTAAAGAAATGTTTCCCTCACTATCAATACAAAAGAAAAGAATTGGATTGGGTTGGATTAATGGTAATTAAATATTAGACGACGTTCGACTTTCCGAGCTTAAAATTTCATTAATACTTTTATATACTACTTTTCTTCTCTCTTGAAAATTTGTATTAATCTCACTGTAATCCTGTTTAATCATTGGCTTCATTCCAACTGTTAAACTGAAGCTGAGGAGGCTCAATGAATCAGTTATTACATGGCAAATCAGCATTTATATATATCCTACTGATTCAATGCATTTACTCTTTTTGGGACTAGTAGTTGACCATCTGTGTACACATGCCCGGTGCCAGAAAAATTCTTAGTTGGGGCACGCGGCCCCAAAACGGTTCACCATCACTGTAATATCAGGACCAATTCTTTATAAACTCACCTAGGAATGTCCCATTAACGTTAAAGGAGCTCACTGCTAAGTAGGCAGCAATGGCACAGTAAGGTGTTATTTATCACGTTCTGTGTTTCCACATCCTCAGAGACAATTTATACTGAGATGATGTACACCTTCTCTTATCAGCTTCTTTTATGGCAGAGAAAGCCCTATTATATTCTTTTTGCAAAGTCCACAGAAAGAATGAGACGCACAATTTAAAGCATTGTTTATAACACCTATTCATTGGTTCCCCTTTACAAAATTCTGAACCCTATGCATATTAAAGAAAAAGCATGCAGCATTAAACAACAGGCTGCAATGGGCAAACAGGCTAAATTTGCATCTGCATCGCTTGTCCAACTCCTGTTCATTTCAACGGTACAGCATTTAAATCTCCCCAGTGGCTTATGCCCTTTGTATCAACTTTATTATTCTGTCATTTACAGCCAACTTGACTAACCTGAAAAAGAGACCTTCACCATTAGAAATTTTACAATACAAAATATCGGTTGCATGCATCCACGAAAACAAACAAAGAAACAAAAAACCAATAAAAGTTCATTGAAAGTTAATAGCCACAGGATTAGTCTACATGTAAGGTTATTATGCAGATTTCTGTAGATCATCACACATTTTATCAGTGTTTAATTGTCTTCACTTTCCTGCAGAAATTCACATCTATTTGCATCTATTTACCCTTCCTATACCAAAAATGCACATCCTCCAAATCCATGGAGATGCTTAAAGCTGGTCTCTTTCCAGGCACAAGTATTTGTTATGACCTATAAAGCCCTATATGATTATCTGAAAGGCCGCATTCTCCCACATAAGCCTATCTTGTACTTCGAGACTTTCTGGGAAGGCTCCTTCTCTCAGCTTCACTAACCTCACAAGTAATAATAAGACTAATTTAGAGGTTATTCGGACACTGTTTTTGCTAGCACAACTATGCAGTTTATCAGACAAGGGAAATTGGAAGTATAATCCAATGGCAATCCGAACGCAATCATGGGGTTTAATATTATTCCATGATAGACTACCACATGCAATTTTGGGCAATGGGAAGTCAGTCCGAACGCAATCATGGGGTTTCACGTTATTGTGTGAGAGGTGATCACATGCAATTTCAGGCAACGGTAAGCTATTTTCGGGCAATGGGAAGTCAGTTCGAACACAATTCAAATTCACATAAATGCGTTCTGACCCCACTTTCTTTTCATTCGAAATTAAGAGAAATTCTTCCTGTGTGATAACGTCCTGTGCAAATAATCTTACTCATGCATTCTGATTTTATTGTTCACACTATTTTTTTTTTAATCGGAACTGCATCTATGCAAGTTCTGTTGCTCACTCACATCACCAATGCAAATAAAGATAGAGTCAATGATGTTGGTGCATTTGAAACACATTCAGAGTTTTATCCTGGGTCTATTTGCATTGGTTATTCACACAGCCAACAATGTGTATCTTTTAGGAAAACTCAGGGGGAAAAATGAGATCTATTATACTGGGTTAAGTGAGCTTTTTAGCAGCTTCCCCGCAACTTACTCAGGTGCATTTAAAATGCATGTGAACAACAAAGATTCAACCCACATTCTACCAGGATTATTTTTACCATCTGAATACCCTCCTGGTGGGAACGTAGGAGAGAGCCTTCTCAGTGGCTGCCCCTAGGTGCTGGAATTCCCTTCCTTGAGAGGTTAAAATGGCATCCTCTCTGCTATCCTTTCCCAGGCAAGTGAAGACATTTTTTCCCCAATAGGTCTTTGTTAACTGATTTCTTACAGGGGAAAGGACCTTTCAGAATGTGCTGTACTGCTTATTTGTTTTCTTTTTAATCATCTTGCTTTTGAATGCTGGTGATTCTATTATTAGTTTAATTATATTTCTAATTTTTTGTATGATATGCATTTTAAAATTGTATCTGTTTCAACCTTTGTAAGCAACCTTGAGTCCCAGATTAGGGAAAAGATAGGATATAAATAAATATCACCACCATTATTACCACTAACACCACCATCACCATCTCCCCTTCTGTCCAGCAGATTTGAGACCTGGCATTACTTTGTTGTTTTTATTAATTTATTTTCCCCTTTTCAAATAGAATAATGAACAACAGATAAATAATAAATACTTATATCACAAAATACTGAAAGTGCAGTTGGCCCTCCATATCCACAGATTCTTTTATCCATGGACTCAAGCATCCATGGCTTGAAAGTATATATATTCCAGTAAGCAAACTTTTATTTTATATAAGGGATACCATTTTACTATGCCATTGTATCCAATGGGCCTTGAGCATCCATGGATTCTGGAACCAAACCCCAGTGCATACCAAGGGCCCACTGTATATCCTAAAAACCCATGATTACATGAAAATAAGATAACAACTAAAACTTAAAAACGTTTAAGGCATTTTCCCAATTGAAATGTCTGAACAAAACTACAGATATCTATTGACACTGAAAAATAATGATAATGCAACTGGGATGTCATCAGCCTAGTTGGTACATACTACATGCCCAAGAAGATAGTATACATTCTTCAAATAAATGAAAAATGTTCCAGTATTTAAAATAGGATAAATTTTAAAGCTTTATAAAAATTTTAAAAGTCAAGGATTCAGCTTTTCCTTGGAAGTGAATTCTGAAGACAGGGTTCCACATTCATAATTTGAAACAATTCCTACACAGGCAACCAACCTGAAGTTTACAAAAAGCAAAGTGCTACTTGTGTCGGAGCTCAGTGAAAAGCCATTTTTTTTCTGTCATGCTGTCAGTATAAAAACGCAGTAGAGGAAAAACAAAACATGTCAAGCAAACCCCATGTTAAAGGCCATTCAGTCTACTTTCCTTGATTACAACCCTTGTGTTTTGGCACACCAGAGACATGGCATCGGAAATAAATATTCAATCAGACCAGATCTGCCCTTGGGCTACCAGCCATTGTCAGACATGATGGCCTCTGGGGTGGAAAACACAGCACATTTATTTAATAATCCTGAACAAATGATCTGCCAGTAACCGAACAAAATGTAAGGTTAGGTAAGAGGTAACAGCTAGAGTCTGAATCCATGATGACAATCTAATATATGGATCTAAACCTAACAAGCGGCCTTCTATTGCATTAGTTAGAGGCTAATGGTCTCATTAACACTGTCTGGCAGAACCTCTGCCGCTTTCATTTGCCACACAGAAACTGTCTTCTGCTGTTTACATCTTACCAGGCAGCAATAAGGAAGTTTATAAAAATTCCATGACTTCTCAGCAGCTCAAATGGGAGACCTATGGCTAATGCAGAGCTGACAGCCTGTTCTAATAAATACAGCGTGTATAAAATATATATCTATAAAGTATTTTAAGGAAAATCCACAGACAAAGCCAGATCAAAACTTGCTGAGACTTGCCTAGTCCCCCTAATAATGTCTGTTATTCTAACGATTGCGTAAAACTTTACATTTAGTTGCTGTTGTTTTTTGGGCCTCTAAATATTATTGAACTGCAGCTCCTAACATAGTGAATAGTAAGGAATACCTGAAGTTGTAATTCAATGTGGACAGCCACATGTCTCACCCCTGCTCTAACTTGTAGTTTACTTAGCTTATGTGCATAAATCCAGCACTGGTATACGAAATGGGAGAGCAATGCTATTTCTCGCACGATGACTCACAATGAATTGCAAGAAGCAAGCAGTAGTAGTTTATTTCCCCAGTAGTTTAAAAAATACACAGTTGACCCAAAATCCATAACTGTGGGGAGTCCACTATTAGCAGTCCATTTTGAAAACTGCTTACTTTCAGCACAAATTTCTGGGTAGGTATAAATAGCAACGTAAACTAGAGGACAGAGCATTTTGAGCATTTACAGCTGGCGTACCAGGTTGCTTACCCTCCCTCTAAAAGAGTACCGATCGAGAGATGTAACCCCTACCTTTATCAAGAACCATCCATTTCACTGTTATTAAATTTACTGAAAGTTATGTGTATAATTCTCAGCACAGTAAGAAGGTAATATATGTTTCAGAATGCCATAAAAACCATCATTCAAGGAAGTACAGAAAATAGCTACCTTTCCAACCCTATGATTGGAGATGAAGCAGTTCAGTGTTCACTTGCACAGCTTCAAAGAACTGCTATCACTTGGGTCAGGCCAAGCGTGCTAATCTTGTCCTGAATGGACAAAATAAAATAAATGGTGCCAAAGAAGTTCAATTCAGACTAAAGATACGTTCAATAAATCACTTTTGTTCATTTTGTTGAATACTACTTACTGTAGGTTCCTGACAGAAAAGAAAGCATTCCTAAATTTTAATATGTTTTTCTTTTCTTTTTTAAAATATATTTTATTAACACAAACACCGTGAAGATTGTCAATTTGACTGTCAGTTACGTATCTTCAATAACAGATTTTTCAGACTGTGTGCCATGTTGGACTGTTGGAATGCCCACAATAAATAAATGAAATGATTAAGGATTCCAGTGAACCCCTAGGATTTGCTATAATGGGCCACAAGGATGGAGGGACAGCTGCCCGGTGTGGTCAGCCACTGAACTGCAGATAGCAATCTTCTGGAAACGAAAGAGGGTGCCCTGTAACAGCTGAACCTTGCCCAAGCATTGAGAAATCTTCTTCAAGCATTTCCTTCTGTTTTTCTTGTTCTTTCATTCTGTTTGCTGTCTGATTTGGCTTGCTGGTTTGTGCTCTGTTTCTGAAGGACTGTTCTTGCTACCCTACAGTGTTCACTCAAAATTTTATTTACCTTAATATTTATCTAACTTATATCCCACCTTTCTTCCAGCACGCAACTCATCATTGCAATCACCAATTCCAAGGTACATGCTCATCTCAGATTGCTACCCATGATGCCAGCCTGAAACAAGTGATCAGGGCCAGACCTGATATTAGGCAGAATGGGATAGAATGAGATGATGAGTGTTTAGAACTACATAAAATCACAGAATTGGAAGAGACTACAAGGGCCATCATGTACAAGGCAGATTGCCATGCAATTGGCTAGGAGTGATGGTACAAGAACCCAACAGTGGGAGGGGAAAAAAACCCTTATATAACCAGCTAGGGGAAAGGCCCATGGCCTTAAATGACTCTACACTAGTGCACAGAGCATGGGAAATAAATATGATGAACTTGAACTCTTAACAAAATGAAGCAAATATAATAAGCATCACTGAAACTTAGTGGGAAGAATCTCATGACTGGAATGTAGTAACAGAGTGGTATAACATATTTCAGAGAAATAGACCAAACAGGAAAGGAGAAGGAGGAAGGGTACCATGATATGTCAAGAATGGTTCTACCTATAAAGAGATCCATGACTTAAATCTTGGGAACAAGTTTGAGAACATCTGCCTAAAAAATAAAAGGGGGAGAAACAACAGAGATTGCATTGTGGAGGCCTACTACAGATCCCCAACCTAAACTGAGGATTTGGATGATGCCTTCCTGGAACAGATGGCCACACCTCAAAAAGTAGAGATGTAGTAGTACTGGGGAATCATAGAATAATAGAGTTGGAAGAGACCGAAGGGCCATCTGCCATGCAGGAAATCCAAATCAAAACATCCCCGACATGTGGCCATCCAGCCTCTGCTTAAAGACCTCCAAGGAGGGAGACTCCACTACTCCAAGGGAGTATGTTCCACTGTTGAACAACCCTCACTGTCAGTAAGTTCTTCCTAATGTTGAGGTGGCATCTCTTTTCCTGGAGCTTGCATCCATTGTTCCAGGTCCTGTTCTCTGGAGCAGCAGAAAACAAGCTCGCTCCCTCTTCAATATGACATACCTTCAAATATTTAAACAGGGCTATCATATCTCCTCTTAACCTTCTCTTCCCTAGGCTAAACATCCCCAGCTCCCTAAGTCATTCCTTATAGGCCATGGTTTCCAGACCCTTCACCATTCTAGTCACTCTCCTTTGGACCTGCTCCAGTTTCTTCACATCCTTTTTAACTTTTCAACTGTCTTGACATTTGTTGGAAGTCAAACTCTGCTAAAGATATAAGATCCAACAAATTTCTCTCTTGCCTTGCAGACAACTTATTTTTTTCTGAAGGTGGAAGAGTCAACAAGCAGATCAGTTATTTTAGATCTGATCCTAACCAACAGTGATGACCTGGTTAATGAGATAGAAGTGGCAGGATCCTTAAGTGTGAGTGACCAGGTTCTCCTGGAGTTTGTTGTATAGCAGAAAGGGAAAGCCAAGCGTAGTCATGCACACATGCTACACTTTAAGAAAGCTGACTTCAATAAACTTGGTAAAACTAAAAGGGAAGGGAATCCACCATCGATAGAACTTTCTAAAGGTGAAATATTGAAGGCACCATCTCAAACAGTTCAAATGAGAAGAAAAAATGGAAAGTGTCTAAAGAAACCAGAATGGATGTCTGTCAAGAACTGCTCCCCCCCCCAATTCAGTGAACCAGTCTTCTGTGTTTCAGACTTTATTCCAGTAACCATAGGTATTAGCTAGAAGATGTCTGCAGACAGAACTGCTATCATTTTCCTACACCAGACCAATATTCTCTTTACCCCTCTCTACAGTTTTTGTTGTTAACTACCTTCCCATCCATCTTGACCCATGGCGACCCTGTTGATGTGGAGTGGCACATGACATCATGGCGCCCTGGAGATGGAGTCAGGGCATGCATTATCTGAACGTGACACCCTGACTCCGCCACCAGGCCGGCCTTAATGGCTGCAGTACAGGAATACCTGTCTACTCTAAATACCTTCAAGTCTCCAGGGCCAGGGTTTTTGTTTTTTGTTCTTGGCAAAGATACTTCCGGAAATTCTGGCTGCCCACAATACACAAAAAGATCAAGATATAACACCATGAGATGTGATATTGATTACATTATTATTAAGCAAGCATGTCAAGGGCATCTCACGAGTAGGAAATGTAATTAATTTGTAAAGATCTGAGAAGAAACCATTGATATCTGGCACTGCACGGCTTTTTAAAAAGTTCATTATATCTAACCATTTTTCTTCTCAGTCCCTTTTGCATCAAAGATACCCTTTATTATTATTTGTTTTACAATTTATATCCTGTTGTGCACTTCAAATGAAGTCTCAGAGCACTCAGCAATGAATAGAATCTCGCTAAGGTTGAATAAAAGATGATCAAATATAATACAATGCAATACATTAAAAATAGATGACAATGAAGTTGGAACCCTGCATTTTCTTGGTAGAGTATTCTATAAACAATTATAAATGAATAATATGATATCTTGTGGACAAGCATCCATTTTATAACAGGATTATCCTTGAAATTTCTGACCTATCTTCAGGGAACAGGAATTGGAAGCCCCTGAGAAGTATTAGATAACTCCTGCTCCTCTTTGTCGGAGAGGGAAGAGGACAAGCAAAAAGCAAGTTGGTAACATGAGCTTAGTGTTCTCTGTAACTTCAAGCTAATATTTATGCCACTTCTCATTTTATGACCTCATTTCAATACTCAACTCAGAGTCTATACAGCAGTGTAGAAAAACATATTGAAATTTCTTCTTCTATACAGATGTCCTCTATTGCTTTTGGTCACCGTGCAGAGCTGACTCAACTATTAGACATAATGAAGTAGTAATGGCAGCTACATTTCTATACTGCTTCATACTGAACTAAGCTGTCTAAGCAGTTTACAACATCTAAGCTAATTGCCCCCAACAAGCTGGGTACCCATTTTAGTGATTTCAGAAGGATGCCAGCCTGAGTTGACCCCGGAGCCCCTGGCTGCAACCGAACTCACAACCTTGTGGCTGTGAGTGAGTGGCTGCAGTACTGGCATTTAAACACTGCACCACCAGGACTCCTCAGCCAGCAGATTTTGGGTATCGTGAAAGGGTGGCAAATCATTTGCAGATTAATTTCTTGTTATACTTTTAAAAAAACACATTAGGAAAGGGGAGAGGTACATGTGGGATTTTTGGCCTCAGGGGCCCAAGTAACTTGTTTGAGTTTGAGTATTATGTGCCTGAATGTAAGTAAGGCTGCCCTCTGTTGCTCCATCTAAGCCGCAAAATGGTCATGGATTGCCCTGGGCCTCGCTTAGAGGCACAGTCAGAGGACTCAGACTCTGAAGACACAGAGGAGGCTGAGACAGGGGCATGTTTGGGCTGCCTGGATCAGCAGTCTCAGAGGAGGCTCAAGATGTTGCAGAGGGAGAAATGGACTCTAAGCTGCAGGTGCTAGGACCTGTGGAGTGAAGACAGGTCAAGGAGTCTTTGAGGTGTTCTTCCAGGCTAGAAGCCAAGAGGAGATCTAATAGGTTTCAGCTGAGAGAAGCAGAGGCCTTTTAAAAGACTTCCATCTGCAGAGGCTCTTTGCAGTTGACAACCAGTGTTGCAGCCTTGTTGTTCCTTGCTCTTGGATTCATGAGTCTGGTTATCTGACCTCTGGACTTGCCTTGTGACTACACTCTTGCCTATGCCCTTTGCTGTGACTGGTATTGTGTAACCTTTGGACTGTACTCTGGACTATTCCTTTGTATATTTCCCTCCTGTGCTGCCCTCAGTAGAGGTAAGCAGGACAAAATGTTGTGGGCCATCCCTCCAGGGAAGCCAGGTAGAAGCAACAGGACTCCCAGAAAGAGCCATGATAGCACCAGAGAAGGCTACACCATGTATTTCTTTATATAATCCCCACCTCCATATTTTCTACTTTCCTATGTTCTTTGATTCAACACAGATTCAACCTAGAGAATGAGGAAATAGAAATAGTAAAAGAATTTTCATACCTGCGATCAACTATTGACCAGAGTGGGGATTCCAGTCAAGAAATCATAAGAAGAGTAAGAATTAGGAGGGCAGCTATGAGAGAACTAGAAAATATCCTAAAATATAAAGACATACAACTAAGCACAAAAGTTAGAATCATACAAGCCATTGCATTCTCTATCACCATTTATGGGTGTGAGAGCTGGACAGTTAAGCAAGTAGATAGGAAGAGAATTAATTCAGTTGAGATGTGGTGCTGGAGAAGAATGCTGAAGTTACCATGGACAGCCAAGAATTCAAACAAATGAGTCCTAGAGCACATCAAACCAGAAATTTCCTGGGAAGCCAAGATGACAAGACTGAGGCTATTGTACTTTGGCCACATCATGAGGAGGCACAACTCACTGGAAAAAAAACAATAATGCAAGGAAAGGTGGAGGAAAGCAGAAAGAAAGGAGGGCCACATGCTAGATGGATGGACTCTATTAAGGTGGTCAGAGGTATGAATTTGTAGGGCCTGAGCAGAGCAGTGGAGCATAGAGCATCTTGGAGATGTCTCATCTACATGGGTCAAGATCAACTTCAGGGTGGATAACAACAACAACAAATGTTATTTGAGCAGAATTCTACAGGATGCATTTATAGAGAAGAAGCGTTCCTCCTAATAATCTATCATCAGACTCTTTGGCATAAGAAGTAAAAATAAATAAGATTTGTTTTATGCATGTGGAGATTACCATCAAGGTCTACATATATGAGATCGGGGCTTTCAAGTACTTCTAGTCATTTAAACATTAGCAATGACTGCCCACAGATGGGCTTATTCTGGCTCACTGCATGATTTGCAGACCCTTGAGTAAGTATCTAATTCACTCAGAGTCAAAGCTTTGATGCAACTTCAGATAATGTCATCTGTGTATTAAAATAAATATTCAAAGCAAAGAGTAATTTTTGTTTTACATTCTTTTCAAACCCAATAGAACCTGGGGGACTTAAAGAAGCTGCTAAATGTATACTATAGATCTTTCTGAGAACTTTACTTACAAAATGTTAGATCTAAAAAGAAACAAAAAAACCTTCAAGTCTACTTTTGGAAAAGAATATAAACTACCTTCAGTTGTATCATTAAAGGAAATTCACAAGAAAGAATTCAATAACATGGGCATAGCCCTACTGATTTTCTTGCACAATGCCAGTGACTATGGCATATTTCAGCAAGCTAGCAGTCATCAAAAACTGCAGGTGTTCTACAATGGGGCAAGAAACATTAAGGAACCTAGCCATAATGTGTACTGAGTGTAATTTTGAAAAAGAAACTGGGGCGCTACTTCATGATTTCATAGTGAAAGGCCAGAAAAATAAAGCATTCAAGTTAATTGCCCTAAACTTTGCTGCCACATGGGTCAATTAGAATAAAACACCCAAGGCATTGACAGGAAAATCTGTTTGAGGAAATGTTAAAAATCAGAAAACTTGTAGGCTTGTCATGCTGGCTATTATTACAGTGCGCCCGCATTTTACGTGGGTGTGCCATGTGCAGCTTTCAGCATATGCTGAAAGCTGCACCAAAAGAGCCCCTTGCATGCCCTGGAAGAACTAATGTGGCGTGCACCCATGCCGTCGTGCACCTGTGCACCACGAGCACAAGCCTCATTACATCCAATGGGGCACCAGCATACGGTGATTTTCCCTTACACGGAAGGATCCGGAACAGATCCCCGTGTAAGGGGAGGGCCCACTGTACTTTTAAAAATTAGATGTGGCTCTTTTTTAGAAATTTAGACTATGACATGTTAATTTCAGAATAAAAAAATATTTTTTTTCATGCCTGGCATGGGATGTGCCCCCTCTTGGGTGGGCATGGGGGCCTTCTCCATGTTAGCAGAATCAAAATAGTCAAAGATTCCCCATACCTTGGATCAAGTATTTATCAGAATGGAGATTGCAGTCAAGAAATCAGAAGAAGACTAGGAATGGGAAGGGCAGCAATGAAAGAACTAGACAAGATCCTAAAGTGTAAAGATATACAATTGAGCACTAAAGAATAATTCAAGCCATTGTATCCCACATATAGATGTGAGAGCTGGACAGTGACGAAAGCAGATAGGAAGAAAATAAATGCATTTGAGATGTGGTGATAGAGAAGAGTTGCTGAGGATACCATGGATGGCCAAAAAGCCAAACAAATGGATCCTTAACCAGATCAAGCCTGAACTTTTCCTGGAAGGTGATGAAACTTAGGCTGACTTTGGTCACATCATGAGAAGGTATGACTCATTAGAAAAGACAATAATGCTAGGAAAGGTAGAAGACAGTAGAAAGAGAGGATAACCACTGGACCCAATTAGGGAAGTCACAAGTCTGAATCCTCCCAGCAGTGGAGGATAAGAGTCTTGAAGATGTCTCATCCACAGTGTTGGCATGAGTCGGGTTTGACTTGAGGGCTGTTAGCAACACCGTAAACTGTAGAGCAACATCTCTACATGCTTTTGATGGTTGAGATATAATTTCTCTTCTGAATAAAATTGAGAAGCACATTTTATTCCCATGACTGAAAAGGTATATTTCAAGAAACGTTTATTCCAATCACTGAAAAGGTACACTTTCAAGAAGTGTCTGAAATGGTGAAAATTACATAGCCTTACAGATGCTTATCTCTGTTAGTCCCTGTGGTGGATGTGACTCCTCTGAGCACAAGCAATTTTGCTTGGGCTGTGCATGGGGCTCCTGATTTGTAGTTCTATTACTGATTCAGACTCAATTCAGATTGAATCAGTCTGGATCCAGTCTGTTCTGATATAGATCCCAAACCGGAACCAGAATTCTGGAATCTGAATCACCAGTCTTCCCCATTGACTTATGTACCCAAAATGGCATAACATTTATTTATTTTCTGATAACCATGTAAAATTTGAAGACATGTTATATATTAAGCAGAACATTAACATAATCCAATTTCAAACTGTTAACTGCAGGAATTTTTGTGGTGGGCACATGTGAAATTTTCTGTTTGCCAAATAACAACAACAAATTCAAAAGCTGTTATTGACTGCACAATCTTTTTTTTTAAGAGTCTTATCAGATTATAAAAGTAAGCTGAGATGCAGCAATAGAGAAGTCGCTTTCTGTTTATCTCTCTGCATGCTCTCAAAGCACTTCTGTTCTATTCCTGAGGGAGATGGTTGTAAAAGATGGTTGCACTGGAAAAAAATCTATTTGGCAAAAGGCATGCTTTTACAATCATCTTCCTCTGAAGGGAGAACAGAAGTGCTATGGCATCATGCAGAGAATAAAGCAGAAAGCTACTTCTATCTCCTTGTGCCTTGCTTGGCTTACTTTTGTAATGCGATAAGACTCTTAGTTTTTCATTAAAATACTAAAATACTGATAGTGATGATAGCATTTTTGAAAAGAAGGTACTTTTTTATTTAGTGTACTAGCAAATCATCTGGTAGGATTCAGTGACACACAATAAAGAAGTAGAAGATGCGAATTAAAAGATGTGCTCATTTTTTGTTCTTGTCCGATGGGTCATGACTGTGCTACCTATCTACTTTTATTTTTTCTTCTGTCTCTCTTCTGAGTCAAACTTCTTGGTGCTGCATCTTAAAGTGTTGTAACAGACTGCTGGTGCCGCAACACTGTTTACCTAGAGTTATTTGTTATCTATAGGGAAGATAGATAGCAATCCTGAGATCTTTCTCCAGCCCAGCATGGTTCCAAACAATATGCCATCTTTTCTGTAGAGATTCAGACTACCTGCCTTCCATCTGACAGCTGTGTAACAATAACAAGAAGGGATAATTGGGGCAAAGAGAGGTAAATATGTTTTGCGAGCTAAAACCCACATAAACTCATTAAACAAATGAATTAAAAACAAAGACAAACAGAAGATTAAGCTAGGCTATTTAGCAAGATAAAATAATATTGAGAATGATTTAGGAGATTAGCGGAATGTAAATGCACAGGGTTGGATTCTATCGCACAGCTCAGTCCCCAGGCAGTACTCATCCTGTACCTGATCTGGGCTTCTCCCTGACCTTTTAAAGAATGGGAACCCAGTTTTTTATAAGGTCTAGGAGAAGCCAGGTACAGGTAAAGGATGAGTACTGCCTGGGGACGGAGCTGTGCAATAGAATCCAACCCTGTGAGTTTACATCCCGCACCTAGTGCAGGAATAATCTCCTTAGTGAGACCAATAATCACTCAGCCCTCACTAGAGCCGTTTCAGAATCTGCTACTAACACATAATGTATTTTATTTTATTTTATTTTATTTGAATGAACATGAAACACCATATAATCCCTCCTGACAATCATTATGACTGCACAGTTCTGGTGAGATTCAGGCTGCACATTATAATGGTCCTATGCATATCACCCCACATTGTCATCTTCCTTATCTGGTCATCCAGTAACCTAATGTCCATCTTCTGCCTACTCATTTTTGATGCCTGGATCAAAGCAGTCCAGACTGCGCCATTCCACTCCAGAATGGAATAGCCCTAAATGCTATGTTGTATTTGCATTGGGAATGAGTGAATGGTAGAGAAGTGACTGCTCCTTGCGCAAAAGACAATCTGGAGATGGCAAAGGCCCAGAGCTGAATAATATGGAACCATCTCCAAGCTTAGTACTACCATTAGGCAGAGTGAGGCAGCTTTATCAAGTGGCTAATTTGGGCTGGTTATTGAATGTATCATTTCAAACGGTTAGTCATTGAGCTCATTATTATTGTATTATTACTGTGATGGATGAAAAGAAATTGTAGAATACTCTGACTCAGGATCAAAGTAATGTCTTTGGCCTGAGGGGCTAAGAAACTTAACCAGTCATAATAGGAAAACCATTCATTGCCTTGGGGACCTTTGTGGGTTGGAAGGCAATAAAGAAATACTATAAACAAACAAACAAACAAACAGAGAGAGAGAGAGAGATGAGGACTTGCCTTTGGCAGCAAAATATCCTGGCCTAGCCCTAATGAACAGCCTCCTATCTGGAGCAATACCCTGGATGCAGAGGAACTTTTCTTAGTAATTCATTTCTTGTGCCAAAGTTACTTTGTTCCAGCTGATTTTTGCAAATAATAATAATACAGTATTAATAATAATAAGTAACTTCCAAGCTATAATTTTAGATTCATCAGAGCCAAAGTTACTAATTTTACTTTAAAATACATATTGCAAGTAGTCAAGTTGACCAGGAGCATAACATTCAAGTTTGACTATTCAGTTCAAAGTAGGCTAATCTCTTGTCCACGAAGGTATTTCCGGTTCAGTTTTTGCAAAGTGCAACTGTTTAAAATAGCATAGGAAAATGAAGGACAACCCCTTGGTATTAATGGGTTCTTTAAAAAAAAGAATCAGGTATTGGATGTAAGGCCTATCTGTTTCTGATTGCACAGCAGACTGTTGAGATTTAATCAATAGAGTATCTCAAATGAACACTGAGATCTTACACTTAGAAGCAATTACTGACCAAGTCTATCTTCCTCATAAAAAATGCAAGACTAACATTAAGCCCTCATTTGGAGCTGAACAAAACACCCAGATTCTATTCAGGCTCTTAAAGGGCCCTTCATTTATGCATCTATTGAGCTAAATTTAATCTACAAATGGAAGGATAGGGGGAAAGTAATGGTGCTCAGCAGAATGATGGGTGCTATGGCATTATTTCCCTTCTAATTTGTCTTCTTACCCAAGACAAAATATGGGTTTCAAACTTGTTCATGGAAATGTTGCCAGACCTCCAAAAGTCTTTTTAAAAAGGAATCACTTACAGATACCATTGCCACCCCCCAAACCCTTCTTGTTAGCTATTCTTTGAATTTTCACTTTTAAAAATACAGTTGGCCCTCCATTTTCACAGGGGATCTGTTATTGTTATTGTTGCTGCTGTGTGCCTACAAGTAGTTTCTGGCTTATGGAGACCCAAAAGCAAATCTATCATGGGGTTTTCTTGGCAGGATTTATTCAGTGCCTTCCTCTGAGGCTAAGAGGGTATGATTTGTCCAAGGTCATCCATTGGGTTTCATGGCCAAGCCAGGAATCGAACCCTGCTCTCCAGAGTCACAGTACAATATAATGGAAACCACTATGACTAGGGTTGCCATATCCCACCTGTGGGCGGGACTTTCCCGGTTTTGGGCAGGTCCGCATGGTCCCGCCCTGGTTTGGCCCCGCCCCCGAGATTTCCCCCACCCCAAGCTGAGGGGAGGATTCCCTCCCCGCTTGCGCTCCACTGCCACCGCCGCCGCAACGAAGCCGGATCCCAGGCCGGGAGGGAAAGCCTCCCTGAAGGAGGATTCCCTCCACGCTTGGACCCCCTGCTGTTGCCGCTGCCGCAGCGAAGCTGAGGCCCAGGCCGGGAGGGAAAGCCTCCCCTCAGCGAGGCTCCTTTTCAAATGTAGGACACAAAAAAAATGTGCCCTACATTTGAAAATTTTGTCCTACATTTGTCCCGGTTTGGAGGTCCTGACGAATGGCAACCCTAACTATGACCCACTGGTTCACTCTGGCTTAGATAAATTTAGATTGGCAATTCCCAAACTATGCTCCCCCAGGTTTTTTGGACTTCAACTCCCAGAGTACTAGCCAGCTTGACCAGCAGCCAGGAATTCTGGAAGCTGAAATCCAAAACATCTGGGTGACCAAAGTTTGGGAACCACTAATCTTAGATGAACTGAAATGTGCCTGTACAGGAGAGAGGAAGATTTTAACTCATTCCTGTCGGAATCATTCCGTATAGGGTACAGAGGGCAGCTTTGGAGACCATGTGGCAGAAGAGCAGAAAGGGAAGTCTAGAATGTTTATCTTGGACACACATCTTAGAATGACTTTAAAATCCTTATTTTTTTTAGTAATGGAGAAAAACAGGCCTGATACACACGGGCAGGAAGTGGTGTGGTTGATTCTAGGGTTCGCTGATTCTAGGGTTCCAGAGCATGCAGCAACTGCATGCTCCGGAACCCTAGAATGTTCCACTGCTGCCATCATGGCGGCCTCCCATGCACACAGGGGCACCATGATGACATACGTGATGCGCAGCATCCACACGCCGCAAGGAAGAAGCTGCTCTAGGCAGCTTCTTACTGGTTTCATATCATTCCCACATGGTTTGGCTACTCCGGGAACGATGCGCAGCAAAGAGGGCAGGCATTTCGCCAGTAGTGTGTACGGGGCCACAGGCATCTAGTAAGTACCAAATGATGCAGAGAAACAATTTCAATTAGTAATCAAAAACCTTACTAATAAATATGATGTTTTTAAGGGGTCAGCATAAAGACAAGTGCCTGGCTCAACCCACTTAGTGACCCTGGGCAAGTCATTCTCTCTCAGCCTCTGAGGATAGCAATAGCAAACCCTCTCTGAAGAATCTTGCCAAGAAAACCTCATGATAATTCGCCTTAGGGTCACCATAAGTCGGAAATGACTTGGAGGCACACAACAACAACATGAAGTACTGTAAACATTACATTTTTCTCCCCTCTGTAACAATTCAAAAACCTGTAGGGGGTAAGTTCAAGATGATATTATATAGCATGTTTGTTGACTGCTTAATTAAGTATCAAATGGCTTTGCAATTAGATTGTATGCTTCTGTAAATTAATGATAACTTCCATATGAGAAAGGTCCTTTCTCAGGAATATAAAAGGAGATGTCAGTCCATATCTGGATTCCTTTTTAATTTATGTTATATATTTTATCAGAATCAGTGCAACACAAAGGTGAACAACGTGCTGATGGTTAAAATATGGCCATAGATAAAATAGTTTTATGCAGTTAATTATTTAAAAGTTTTTAAACAGCACGGTCAGTCAGTAAAGGGGAAATTAGGAGACAATAACTTAACTATCAAAAAGTAATAAAGCTAATACACTGCATTAAAACAGACCTTCTCCTTTGATCGCATGTAAAGGTTGGCTTCCATATATTTCAGTTATCTGTTGCTTAAAGGCTTTAAAATGCTGTTAGACAAAGGGGACTCTCAGCTCTGGAAAAGGCTTATTTATGTCAGACAAAGTAGATTCCTTTTGGGGCATTTTGAAGATTCTCTAAAGTACAATGAAAGTAAGTTAAAACAATATGGACAAAAGAGAAACCAAGCAGTTCTATTCTCCCTTCCATTTTGATCTTGCCTTTGTGTGTCTGCTCCAAAGGATTTTGATTATGTGTGGCTTTTTGAAGAAAACACACAGACACACTATAGCTTAAGTACACTGCAACCTCATTTTGTCCAAATAAATTTTGTCAGGTCTTGCACATTCTCATGAAACCAGGGCATCGTAGCTGGTGCGAGATTGCAGAGGGTAATGCCAGGATGTTATTGGGTTCTGCAAGAATGTAGCTGTGTCCACACGGAGGAAAAGAAATGTTCCTGCCCCACTCTTGCACTGACCCGTTGAGATGATACATGGGGTCAAAACTCACAAAACATGGATCCAATCCATGCTTCAGGGTGAATCTCCAGAGTAAAAAGAGACTCTTTTGCTACAATTCAAGCCAGAAACTCCAGAGAATATCCTGAGAATGTGGAATGCATGCCGGTGCAGGGATGAGGCATGAACATCACTGGGTGAGTGAGTTGAGGATCTCTTCTTGCACAAAATGTCCAACTCCCTACCAAAGCACTTTTACTTTCAAGATTGTGTGATTCCTCTGGTACCAATATTTCTCACACATGCCAATTGATTGCACAAGCACACATTAACACAACAATACCATCTGTACAGTGCACCATCACTCAATTGGATAGCCATTGCACTGGTAATCTCCCATTTAGATTTCTGTAATGCGCTCTACATGGGGCTACCTTTGTACCAAGTTCGGAAGCCTCAACTAATTCAAAGTGCAGCAGCCAGATTGGTCACTGGAACTTCCAGATTAGACTACATAACACCTGTTCTAAAATCTTTACACTGGCTGCCAATTAGCTTCTGGGCGCAATAAAAAGTGTTGGTCATCACCTTTAAAGCCTTACATGGCTTGAGCCCGAGTTACTTGAGGGAACGCCTCTCCCTACACAATCCGCCCTGCACTCTCGGAACAACCGGTAAGAATTTACTTGACCATCCCAAGCTGAGATTAACTACTACTCACCAAAAAGCATATACCGCTGCTGCCCCCATGTTTTGGAAGAACCTTCCGGTAGAGATCTGGCTCATATCTACCTTAGATGCCTTTAAAAAGGAATTTAAGATGGAGCTCTTCCAGCGAGCCTACCCCCTAGATCTTTCATAAAGAAGAACAGTTTACCCCCAGGTCAAAAGGCCAGTAATTGATTTTATTGCTGTAGTTTTAGAGATTGTATTTTAGACATGTATTTTAGACACTGTATTTCTGTATTTCTAATTGTAATCCTGCTTCAATCCCTCTGGAGAAGCAGGAAATATAAATAAATTATTATTATTATTATTATTATTATTATTATTATTATTATTATTAGGGGACAGGGAGAGGGGTCCCTGGAGAGTGTGCACACAATGCTGGTGGTATTAGTCTATTGTGGGTTCCTCCAGTATGGGCAACTCATCCTTCCTGTGGATCTGGAACCCCTGACGTAAACCACGTTTTCCTATCAATGATGCGACAGCCCAGATCTTGTTTTCTCAGGACTGGCCCAAGACATAATGCTGTGCTGTGCTGCATGAGTCTACATAATCAAACATAAAAAAAACACAAACCGCACAAGACCTCTGACTGAATCAGTAACAAACCACAAATGCAGGTATATTGTGCAATTAAACTATGCGTGGCTGTTTATATACAGATTCTGTTTAATTTCTGTATATAATACAGTTGTTTTTCCTGCTAAACTTCAATAATTTTGTTGATACATGTTGAACCAAATGTGTTATATAAATTTCTTTACTGCATGTATATATAAAACTGCCATATATAGTTTAATTGCACGATACACCTGCATTTGTGGTTTCTCGCTGCATGAATATGAACAACAATAAATGCATCAAAGTATAGTGTCTAGATCAAGAGAAGTAATAGTGCCACTATATTCTGCTCTGGTCAGGCCCCACCTGTGTCCATTGCTGGGCACCACAATTCAAGAAGGGCCTTGAGAAAGTGGAGCGTATCCAAAGGTGGGTGACTAAAATGGTGAAGAGTCTGGAAACCATGCCCTATGAGGAACGACTTAGGGAGCTGGGGATGTTTAGCCTGGAGCAGAAAAGGTTAGGGGGTGATATGATAGCCATGTTTAAATATTTGAAGGGATGTCATATTGAGGAGGGAGCAAGCTTGTTTTCTGCTGCTCCAGAGACTTAAGACCCAGAGCAATGGATGCAAGCTACAGGAAAAGAGATTCCTCCTCAACCTTTGGGAGGAACTTCCTGACAGTAAGGGCTGTTCGACAGTGGAACACGCTCCTTCCTCAGAGTGTAGTGGAGTCTCCTTCCCTGGAGGTCTTTAAACAGAGGCTGGATGGCCATCTGTCAGGGATGCTTTGGTTTAGATTTCCTGCATGGCAGGGGGTTGGACTGGATGGCCCTTGTGGTCTCTTCCAACTCTATGATTCTATGACTCTATGAGAAGGAGTCTTCCTCCTGATTCAAATCTAAATGTCTATCACCCAAAGGTAGACACAGGTTTTTATTTTTTGACACTTGAGTAAGAAAAAACCCACAAGCAGGAATGGACTATTTGCTGGCAGATTCTGCTGCCTGAGGTGGGTGACTCACTCTGCCTAATGAAAGGCCCGGCCCTGAAGTTCTCATGTAATTTCACATCTACCAGGGTTGCAGATATTGAGTCTTAAAGCAATTCTGTTTAGTAATTTAGGGCTGAAGTAAAATTAAGATAAGACAGCATTAGTTAGAAAATCATATATATTGAGCGTTCATATTGTCAGCCTTGGGAAGTGGGAAGTCAAGTATACGCTGTGTGAGTTATGTTTAGCAAAATTATTAATGTGTGAGTTGTCATGATTTTGTATAAGGGGAGGCACTGAGAGGGTTGAGGGTGCGGAAATAGTGTTGAATAATAGGATTTGAGAAGGTATGGTTTTTTTATTTATTTATGTTGTTGTGTGCCTTCAAATCATTTCCATCTTATGATGACCTTAAGGTGAACCTATCATGGGAATTTCTTGACAAAATTTGTTCAGAGGAGGTTTTCCATTGCCTTCCTTTGAGGCTGAGAACATGTGTCTTGCCCAAGGTCACCCAGTGGGTTTTATGGCCAAGCTGGGAATTGAGCCCTGGTCTCCAGAGTCCTAACCCAATGCTCAAACCACTATGCCATGCTGGTTTTCTTCATTTGTTAGGATTATGTGATGTGTGTAATCAAATGATGTTAAGTTTTGTATGCTTTAAAATTCAATATAAATTATTGAACTTTATTTTTTTAATGTCTACCAGAAACTGCTGGGAAATGGTGGTCAGAGTTATGGCTCTGTTTGATGTGTGTCTGTGGATGCCATGACTTTATGCTTGAGGTTAGTATGAGACTACCAGTGAGCAGACCTGTTTGTTTTAAATTCATCTGAGAAGGCAATATTTAGAGAAGTATTACTCTTAAGTGGTGATCTGTCCACAACTCATTGACTGCTGCTCTCAGTGAGTTACCAGACAACTACACAAACAGGATAATATGACACAATGGTCTCTGATAATGCTTTCTTGGTGTTTTCCATTGTGCTAAGGAACATCTTAAATACCCTAAAGGCACATGATGTCATCTGATCTTGGAAGCTAAGTGGAGTCAGACCTGGTTAGTACTTGGATGTGAGACCACCAAGGAATACAGAGTGTTGTAGGCCGTATTTCAGAGGAAGGAACTGGCAAAACCACTTCTGAGTATTCCTTGTCTAAGGAAACCTTATGAAATTCATAGGGTCAGTACAAGTCAACAGATGACTTGAAGGCAAATACAGACATAAATACACACAGAACATGCCCAGAGAGATCCATTTTTTTTTAATGAGATGCAGGGAAATTTGTTGCTCTCCAGATGTTGTTGGCTTCAGTTCTCAACAGCCCTAGCCTGCAGTGTTGCGGCACCCAAAAAACATCTGGTGGTTAACAAGCTGCCCACCCCTGTGCTTAAGGATTGGCAATATATGGCTTTTTAAGGTAGGGTTTTCCTGATTAATATACTGGTGATTTTACAGCATGCGGTTTTTAATACTGTTTTAATAGACTGCCTTGTGGTTTCATGGGGATTTTAATGTGGTTTTCCTGAGAATTATTTATTTTTTGAGGCTAAAAAACCCTCCAGGATAGAATATGTTTGAAATAAAAATCAAATTCAGATATATTTTTATTAATGAATGAACACACTATTAACTAACAATAATAACATTAGTGAAACTACATCCGCATATTATAACAAAAAGAACAGAAAGGGAAAAAAGAAAGGGAAAAGGAAAAAACATAATACAAAGCACCACCCACCCACTCACCACCAATGTTAAACATACTCTCTCTCTCTCTCTCTCTCTATATATATATATATATATATATATATACCTTAGACTTCCAACCCATATAGTTTACAGTTGATTAAATCTTTCATTGCCTTCATCCCTCCCTATATCAACACTTAGTCACTATACACAGGTTCATTGTCCACATTACAAAACAGATAAAATGTTTTCATAATGTTCAGAAAAAAATGTTTTCATAAGTGCCCATGCCAGTGGGTTTCTCATAACATCTGCATATATGCGGAAAATGTCCTCATGTAAAACACTGCCTGCTTACTGTTAGGGAATACTCCACCTGTTTTTGCACTAGGCCTTACACTTGCCACAATGCAACTAGTCTTGATTGTACTGCCCTTCTTTGACTAGGTTTTGAGCATCTAGGGAAGTACAGGCCCGTTACAGACGCGGTCTTGGGCTGCTGCCGGTTGCAGCGCGGAGGAGCCGCAGCAGCCAAACCGTGCAACTCCTCCGCGTTGCAAAAAGAGAGTGCAGAAATCGCACTCCTTCCGGCAACCCGGAAGAGCTGCCGCAAGTGCCAAAGCGCGCACTCGCGACGACTCTTCCGGATTTAGACATCCGGACGCTGTGTGTCCATTACATCAAGATGGCCATGCCCGTCTGTATAGGGCGCTGCCATCTTGCCATACGGAATACGCGCGAGGGGCAAGGCGCGTCCAGAAGCGCTGCCCCTCGCACGTATTCCTGGCGCAACGACTGCGCCGCTTAGGCCCATCTGTAAGGCGCCGTAGTCTTGTTATCATACCTCATAAGCAGGAGCTACAATGGCATAAATACCCTAAAGGCACCAGATCATATTGGACCTTGCAAGCTCAGCAGGGTCAGACCTGGATGAGAGACCGCCAACAAATATCAGGTGTTGTATGATGTATTTCAGAGGAGGGAACAAGAAAAATCAAGTTTGAGTAGGTAAAGAAAAGAGAAGCTTGGACAGAGTTAAATCCTAATCAACAAGGTCAAGTTGGAACTAAAGCCAGTATGACGTTTTGGTTTGAGTGTTAGACTTCGACTCTAGAGACCAGGGTTCAATTCCCAGCTTGGCCATGAAACCCTCTGGTGACCTTGGGGAAGTCACATGCTCTCAGCCTCCAGAGAAAGCAATGGCAAATATCCTCTGAACAAACCTTGCCAAGAAAATCCCATGTTTTAGGGTCGTCATAAGCCTGAAATTACTAGAAGGCACACAAGAAGAACTAGAAACAAATCAGGACCTTGGACAGAAGCCACAGAAATCTCGCCTACACCAAGGGTAGCTATTGCTTCAGATGGATGAAAAAGCTTTCCAAGAGTGTATAAAAGTTGGCCAGTGTCATACTAAAGGTAACAACACCCATTGCTTGCTTAAAAGCTATCTGCAATTTTAAACAGCCATTGTTTTATTCAACTGTTTTTGGCTTTTATGACAGCTGGGGTGGGGGGATAAAGTCATCTAAATATAAGTCAAGTAGGGTCATTTCCTCTGGTCTTTATCACATCTTGATGACAAGTGATACGTCTGCTGGCAAGTCAGACAGAAATTGCATGTCACACACATCATTGCCACACATTCTACCACACTTGCCTTGTAGGTCAAGTGAGATGATAAAATGATTTCAGCTTCAGAGAGCTCAGCCCAGATAGTTTGATTAGCGATATGCCATGGTTGTTTCTGAGGATTTTTGACATCCAGTGCAGATCATTTTTTCAACATCTCCCCCAACAAAATTATTTCTAATCATCATTATGAAATGAAAGAAATAATAATAATGGTAAGAAAAGAAATACAGAGATTGAAAATTCTCTTCTATTGAGATTTATATATATAATCATGCCATTAACATTAATAAATTAATTGTAATATAGTACAAAAAAAAGAAGAAAAACGATGGATTAATATAAGTTACAGTGTTTACCTTAAAAACTTACATTTGCAATATGACCCCTAGTGCCTCTTTCTTTTCTGAACCTAACTTGGTTAACTGGCATTTCTCACTCCACACATGGTCTTTGTTGTAAAATGTATTATTTGACATTCCTTACAAGAAATCAAAAGCCCCCCAATGAGCATCTATGTATCAGTGCATCTATTTGGCTTTCTCTTGCAACTCCTTTCTAGGATCATCCAGTCCAACTCTCAAGAAGCCTTGGCTTACATTAACCCCCTCCCCAAAACCCTGTAATGATTGCCACTTATCTTTACATTGTGTGTTGACATGCCTATTGTTGTTGTGCGCCTCCAAGTCATTTTTTTATTTTTAGCAACCCTAAGGTGAACCTATCATACGGTTTTTCATGGCAAGTTTCTTCAGAGGGGGTTTGCCATTGCCATCCGCTGTAGCTGAGAGAGTGTGGCATGCCCAAGATCACTCGGTGGGCTTTTATAGCTGAGACGGGATTTGAACCTTGGCTTCCAATATGCTGGCTCTCTGATATGATCATAGCTCTGCTAAAAAGGAGAAAAGAAAACAGCAACATTCTCTTAGGAAAATCTGGATAACAAAAGCAAGCAAGCTCTTTTCCCCCTAGACTAGAGGGACATCATTTTCTGTAGTCTATTTCTGCTTCCAGATAGGCTAGAGATTTTTTTTTTTAAATCTGACTTATATTTCAGCGTGCACTTTTGTGGACATCAAACCATTGCCTCAGTCATGACACCTGAGGAAGTAGACTGATATAAATATAAATATAAATCAGGCTTAAAGGGGCTGCTGGATTACCTCCCTGTTTCTTACACCCTGATCTCACACTGGCTGTTCCCATTAAATTTCCTTATTTGTTTTTCCATGTATAATTATTGTTTTTCATTTCTCAGAATGTTCTACCCTCAGATCTGTGGAAGTCATTTGGCTGGCAAGATGTTTTCACCTTGAAAGTTGCACCTCTTTTGTCTTTGCCACCTTGGTGTATGAGTGCAATCAGCTGCTTTTGCTGTGCTTTATAATTTAACAGGAGAAAATGACACCTGCATGAGAAAAACCCTCCAATTTTTCTGTCTTCCAAGCAGAGCCAATTACAGCCATGTATGTGCAAAGCAAAATACGCTTGTATGCATTTGACCGTCATTTGAGTAGCTGTGATAACTGTTTGGGCTGATGTTGTATCAAATGTAGAAATAAAAGCTTTAGTGTTGTTGGTTCTCCCTGGAAATTAGAAGCTTTGCTGTGCAAGTTTACATGACCTTAAAATGAGTTGTAGAAAACAACCTTCAAGTAAAAGGTTGTTGGTAGAGAAGGGTGGCTGGAGTCCTGAACATACATACTTGGGTATAAGCCCTGTTGAATATGGGGGGTCTTGTGTTTTGAGTCAACATACATGTCATGGAGATGTTCATGGGGAAAAACAAAGGCATATTCTTCTTTAAAATTTTCTGACAATAACTGCTGCCTGATCCTATGTGGTTTTAGCATTGGATTATGACTCTGGGGATCAGGGTTCAATTCCTGCTCAAGCAAAAAAAAAAAAAAAACCACTGGGTGACCTAGGGCAAGTCACATTCTCTCAGCCTCACAGCTTGGCAATGGCAAGTGTGCCAAGAAAAGCCTATGATAGGTTCACCTTAGGGTTGGCATAAGTCAAAAATGACTTGGAGGCACACAACAACTCTAGGTCCTAAGAGATGCTTACAGCGTGTCTCTGTCTCTTACGAGTAGGTTCTTTTTTTAAAGCAGTGACCAAAAACAAAACAGCAAAAGCTATCAGCCCATTAATTTCTTCTACAAGGCCTAGGGTGACCAGATATCCTAACCGCAAAAGGAGACAAGGCAGCACAAAATGTAGGCCATTACAAAATAAATGCTAAAAACACTAATAAAAATATAAATTCATGCTTCTCAGTCATGCTCAAAATGGAGGATATTTTGAATTCCTCCTGGACGGAAAGTTGAAATGTTGGACATATCCTCAAAAAGGAAGACATCTGGTCACCCTCTTTAAGGCTGCTCTTCAATCCGTTTCCCATTCACTTTCCACACAAAAGCCAAAATGAATTATTTATTCACCAGTTAGGTTTTCCAGTAAAAAGCTGTTATGTGCTCATTCCCATAGCCACTTAATACAGGCTAATTGATCCCTGTTTTAATTTAACAGAGCTGTAAATCACATGACTGGTGACATTTCCATGTGATAAGAAAAACTCATTTCCACAATCCAGCACTATCTGCAGTAAGCGAATGGCACTGGGGGTTGGGAGAGTAAGACTGATAAAATACATACAGTAATTCCTGCTCCCTCTAGTACCACCAATATTCTGGAGTTACAGATGCTAACACCTGAGTGGAAATATTCTGGTGTAAGGATGGCAAATATGTCTCCCTGCAGATGTTATTGTATGCTAGTTCTTAGCATCCCTCACTATGGGCTGTGCTGGTTTGCATGAATGGGTGTTGTAGTCCTGATGCACATATTCCACACTTACTCTTTGACTGATGCAGTTAAAAAAAAAACCTACACCAGTAGAATGGTACTCAGCTAGTGCAAGTACAGGGCAGAGCTAGAAAAAGTTACTTTTTTGACAGTTTTCAAAACCTCATAGCCAGTATGTCTAGGCCCCAACACACTGGCCATGCTGGTTCTGGGATTCTTAGAGCTGTAGTATAGTTGTGCTCCAAAGTCATTGGCTACCATTCTAAAAGGTAAATTTCACACCCCCAAAGTAACTAGAATAGTTACTTTAGTAACGTCTAAAACAAAAGTTTTAGTTGTTGTAACTCTAAACTTACGAGGTGTTGGCCTGTAGTATAAGACAGTCTCCTCCTTCCCACCCTGTTGTCACCTGAGATCATGAGCCATGACATAAGGCAGAAGCTAACCATGTTATATTCCTCCTCTAGCAGTTTGTGGGGCCACATGCCTAGGACTGCAAATGTAACTAAATGTTACAGCCATGGACCAAAAGGCGTGAAGCTAGCCCTCATTATGTCACAATTGCAATGTATTGCTGTTATATATTGGTTATTAGGGAAATGAATTATTTACAAGTAAGCAATTATTTGTACCTAGTTACCTCAGATATCAGTGCAAATGTGTGCATCTGTTGACTTATGGTGACCCCATGAATTTCATAGGGTTTTCATAGGCAAGGAAAAACAGAGGTGGTTTTGCCTGTTCCTTCCTCTACAATTTAGCCTACAGCAGCTTGTATATGCTGGTTGCCTCCCTTCCAAATAATAGCCAGAGCTGACAGTGCTTAGCATCCACGATGAGAGGGGATCTGGTGCCTTTAGGGTATTTAGGCCATCTCACTGCAAATAGCATGGAGTAACGATGTTTACATTCAGTAAAGAAGTTCAACTGGTTTCCAGTTAATTCCTGAAGGTAGGTGGAGGTGCCGGGATTGATCTTTGAAGCTCCACTAGTGGTAAAGCCATGAGAACATAGAATTTGCCTCCTATTAAATTTTACGAAGCAAGTGAAATATTTATTTTGTTTATCTTGGCCGGTCTTGCAGAATCTGATAAAGTCAATCTCTGATTTCTCCATGCTGTTTCTATACTGGTTTAAGTAAACGGTTGATTTAACAGTTGACAACTGATTTCTTTTTCTAGTCCGAGGGAAGATTTTCCTTTTCTAGTTTGAGGGAATGAGAAAGCAACTGTACCCTTGGAAGGTGACTGAGGCCTTAGTTGTCCGAGACAGAAAATGGTTGTCAAATTAATTATTTAGGTACATTTATATCTTGCTTTCCTCCAGTGTCCTCAGAGTAGTGCACATAGCTCTTCCATTCCCCAATTTATCTTCACAACAACCCTTTGAAGCAGGTCAGGCTGAGAGAGAGTGACTAGTGCAAGGCCATCTACTTTTGTGGTTGAGTGATTTGGATTTCCAAAATCCTAGTCAAATACTCTACATGCTAAGCTACATCTTGCTGCTATTCCATGTAATCTTGGTATTCCCTCACCACCCCCAAACACTAGTGTTACAGTGTTTATTATATTTTCTAATAATTCTCTGTTCGTCTGAATAGCTCAGTTAGGAATTAATCTTGCAAGTGATGTTTCAAATGCTCTAAAATCAGTCTTGCGAGTGGAGGACCCTAAGGATAGTTTTTTTTAAAAAAAATTGTTATGTGTCTTCAAATCATCTCCAGTTTAGGACAACCCTAAGGTGAATCTATGGCGGGTTACAGACCGCCGAAAAGCGGCAGTCTGCTGCTGCTGTGGGTTGCAGCATCCGGGAACAGCAGCAGCCAAATGGAGCGGTTCCCGGACGCTGCAAAGAAGGAGTGTGAAAATCGCGCTCCTTCCTGTGCCCCGGAAGAGACACCACAAGTGCCGAAGTGCGCACTCGCAGTGTCATTTCTGGGGTGTGACGTGCAGACGCAGAGCATCTGCTATGTCAAGATGGCGGTGGCCGTGTGGAACGGCTGCCGCCATTTCGTACGGACTCAGTCCATACTAGGGTTAGAGGCGTCTGGAAGAGACGCCCCTTTCTAACCCTAGTATGTGCTGAGCACGTACTTTCCTGCCTGTTTGTAACGGGCCTATCCTGAGGTTTTCTTGTCATGTTTGTTCAGAGAAGGTTTGCCATTGTCTTCCTCTGAGGCAGAGAGAGTGTGACTTGCCCAAGGTCAGCCAGTAGGTTTCCATGGCTGAGTGGGGAGTTGAACCCTGGTCTCCTGGAGGCCTAGTTCAACTCTCAGATCAGTACACCATGCTATCTTTCAAATGCAAGGGTTTATGTGAAGTTTGTAACTGATATGTGGCAAGGTTGGCATATATATATATATATATATATATATATAGAGAGAGAGAGAGAGAGAGAGAGAGAGAGAGAGAGATGCTTCTTTTGCTCTGAGCTAGGCAAATCATTTATCTAAAGGCCAATTTGACATTTTATTGAAATATACAGTTGTTACTGAAAACAGCAGTTCCCTATCTCATTCCTTCCTTCTCTGTAACATTTACCATAGAGGTAGGCAGGCTATGGCCTTCCTTATCATACCTCATCATGGGCTATACTATCTGGGACTGATGGGAACTGAAGTCCAACAATATTTCAAAGCCTATAGGTACCCCACTCCTTATCTAGTACATGTCATATTTTTCTTCCTCACACCTTTGGCTACTGTATTCCCGTGGGGTAAAAAAAAAAGGTGAAGATTGTGACAGATATTGTGCTACACACTGATACTACACATAGAAAGTAACATCCCCTTTGCACCTTTGTTGCTCCTGGGAAATGTACTTGAATGTTTCACCTATGTTATTTCAGAAAATATGGACTAGATAGGTCAGAAAAGCATTTATCTGAGATACTTGCCATTGAGAGCTTCACAAAACATACAGTCACTTTGTGTCCTTAAACTTTCAAACTCACAATTACACAATGGTAGTAAGTATGGAAAAACAACTCACAAACAATGCTCAATCAGCTCAGAAGCACCTTTTAACTCCACAGGAGGATATTTAATTTTCACTCTCAAAATAAATCCTAAATTTGCAAGCCTCTTGGCCTCCCAAATTAGACAATAAGCAGAGCATGCGTGGAATATTAGCAAGAGAGGTTCACAATGATAATGGATTTCTCAAGCGCATGGTATGAATGATTTTACCCAATGCCTGTGAGGATTGTGTCTGATGAAAGCTAGCCACTATGTATTTCAGAGCTGGCATGGCTTCTACATATAGCCATTCACCTTCTGCATTAGAGAGCTCTCATTAGTCTCTAGTGACCTAGGCTGAATCTACAATAAGTAAATAATGTGTCCATATCTCCATCTCAGTCCTGTTGCAACACATAATGTTCCTCTCCTTCTGATGTGCAAACACCTCCTTTTGAGGCCTGAGGCTTTTAAAGTGGTTTAACAATCCCCCAATTTATTCCAATATTTTGGGGAAGAACTCGTTTTTTGAAATTTGTGGTTTGACCTCTGAATTGGGATTGCGATGAGATAGGTTTTAAGTCCTGGGGCCAGATTGGTGGGTAGAAACAATGGGTGGTCACCTAGATCACCTGCTTGTTCCCGCCATTGAGGAGTAGCTCCCTTGTTTGAATTAGCATCCAGAAAAGGTGGTGTTGTCTTTTTTTGGGGGAGTGGGGAAGGGGGCGGTATTTGTATGCACAAATTCACAGCTTGGCATTTCATCTCCTCCTTCTCTACCAGCTTCACTACACACATTTTCAGGTCAGTGGAAGTGAGGGGAAGGCAAAGGGATCAGGATGATGGGTGTTGTTGACCAGCTGTGGGGTGGGTGGGCAGCAAATACACTAGCTCAGTGGTTCGCAACCTGTGGGTCGGGACCCCTTTGGGGGTCGAAGGACCCTTTCATGGGGGTCGCCTAAGACCATTGGAAAACACCTATTTAATTACAGTTATGAAGTAGCAGGGAAAATAATTTCATGGTTGGGGAGTCACCACAACATCAGGAACTATATTAAAGGGTCGTGGCCTTAGGAAGGTTGGGAACCACTGCACTAGCTGGAGTTGTATCTCCTAGGTTGCTACATGCTTATGAAGGGCTGAAAGGGTCAGCACCACTTTTCCTTTTCCCCTTCCTTTCCACTCCAGACATATCTAAAGTTTTGCATCTTTAATCTTTGCATATTTGTTTGTCTTCAGAAGGCCTTTTGAGTAAAGTGAAGGCCGATCCCACGGGGCAAGCACTATAAAACACTTTCCTGGGAGTGAACACTATTGAATACATTTGGGTATAAGATGGCATCATATGGTGTCAGATCTAAATTTAATTCCTTAAAATTAAATTTAAAAAATGAGGCAGCAAATTAGAGAGAGTGGAGGCAACACATTTAAGATAACTGCCCATGCATGCACCCAGTCCAATGGGAAAGTAGATGGGCAGACAGAATGATCAAAAACAGAGAAGGGCTATTTGATTCTACAAATATATACATGCATGTTTCAACAAACAAACAAAAAACCCCACAGCCACTGCAGTCATGGGAACAGACATAATCTGAAATGGGGAACGTGTTCACACAGTAGAAACAATGGGTACATCATGGGGGTGCTATGTGGCTTTCCAAACTGATTTTGGTTTGGATTAAAGCTGGTGCATTAGGCAGTAAAGGAGTCAAACTGGGGCTGGCTACTGTGCAACGGGGCTGGGATACAACCCTTGTGCAGATTTTGCCCTATTCAGTTTAAGATCAATGACCATAGTGTAGTTAAGATCAGATCAGTGGAAAATCAGATTTCAGTGTAAAATAACCAATTGCTGGTGCTGTGCTAGAAAAGCAGTAAGCTTATTAAATTAAAAGATCTTCTTCTTTAAATAATAAAAAAGGACTTCTTTATCATGCAATAAGCACCGATGTTAATGCCTTTCCTCCTTTGGGGAAATGTCTTGTTTTGTATGCACTTTTTGTAGCAATAAAGAAAAGTGCTATGTGAATTTAATTAAGCGGAAAAGGCCTGATGAAAGAACTAGGAGGTGTAACCTGTTGCCTTTTATTTTCACTGATATTTCCACCTCACTAGAAAGTGACATTGGATGTCTGAGACACTTACTTGCAAAGGTGAGCTTGTGCGATTCATGTGGGTGACATTCTCAGAATGATTAGTTCCTATCCTTCCTTATTCAAAGTTCCCACTTCCTTGCTATTCTGCATGATGCTGGAATGTCCTTGTGGTTTCCTGGAAGAGCAGTACTTTGAGGTTCTTGTGGTCACATGTTGCCAAAATGGAGTAGATACATTTTAGGCTGATCCGACAAGGCAGTTATCATAAGACATTTTAAGAATTAAACTGGAGACAACAAACTTTTTGACCTCTACAATACTTCATCTTACAATGCTGTCAGTCCCATCTAGCATGGGCGGAGGCAGTGGATTATGAGAGTTGTTCAAAGCATCTGGAAGGCTAAAGGTTCCCTCTCTAAACTATATACATCACAGCTATATACATCCCAGTTCTCCCATCCCTTGTGCCTAGTGGTCTTGTGATCTTTTCAGTGAATGCTATTCTAGCACAAAATATACCTCCCCTCCCCACACACACTCATTTTAACAAACTCTGACAGGCTGCACCAAGGACTCTTGACTTCAGAGAGCACCATGCAAAAGAGGCAGCTTTACAAGATGTATTCGCAAGAGGGGGAGAGTTGCCAAGTTGTACTGATTCCAAAGATCAGCTGCTTTTATTGTTTTATGGTTTACTTTGGGAGGAAAAGCACAGTGCAGCTATTTCCTACCATTACAATAAAAAAAGACTTTCCATTTAAAAATAGAAAGTTCTCTCCTATCTTTTTAGAACTTGGTGCAGGACTGTATATTTTAATATCGATTTTCTCATTCCTGTAGGTTAGGACATTTGATTTGAAGAAGTCTTTCTCTTTCTTCCTTCCTTCCTTCCTTCCTTCCTTCCTTCCTTCCTTCCTTTCTCTCTCTCTCTTGCTCACATATTATTTATTAGTGATGATAGCAATGAATCATGCTCCCAACCTGTAATTCTTTGTCAACACTCACAGAAATGTGTAATATCAGCAGTGGTTACTACCTGCAGAACAAGGACAAGAGACAAGGATCATTAAGCATGCAAGGTTACAGAAAAAGATTGTCTGCAATAACCCTGCCATGTTATTCTCCTGGTTTAGATCAAATTTGATTTCACACTCAAGTTAAAGCTCACCCTGCTGAAAGGTCTCCATTCTACTGATAATGTGATTTATGTCCCAACTGTAATTCTTCAAAAAGACACATACTAGCCACTGCTAGAATTAAAATCAAGCCACAACTGGTGAGTCAAAAATTGCATGGGTCTGATGTGTTCCTCTTTTTTTTCAATGGGGCAAATCCTGATATTATAACAAGATCACTTTCTGGCCTTTCCTTCCATTTTAGTTTGTCACCTTTCTCTGCTTCCCTCTACACTGGCTGCTCCTTTTCAATTTCTGTCTATCTGTTATACAGCTATTAAATGCACAAAGTCTCTCTGAAGAAATAAGATGGGGCAGCCAGGGGGTAAAGTCCATCACTGAAAGGTCATATATTTAAGTTAAATCTATTTTGTTTGACTTTCTTCTTCAGCTTATAAACCACATGTGAGAGCAACCCCATTCTAGGAAAGCCTGTACTACTTAGCATTGCTGGCTGAGATCCATGAACAGGAATGAATAGACTCTAGCACAATGGCCAAGAAGTAGGATACAATACAGGGCTCGAAAAATTGAGTTCACCATTACTTTCAGATGTATATTTTCAACCACATCCAGTATTATCCATGAACAATGCTAAGAATCATGGCTTACAAAAATTACCAGTTTTCTTTTGCCCACCATGGGGTATTGCTTACTTCAGGAAGAGGTCTGGAAATTGATGGAATCATATTGGACCCTCCTGGATACCAAAGGATACCAAAGGAAACAACACTGCTGTTACCAAAATATGGTGGGTTGCTAATTCTGCTACCAGCACTACCATTGTCACTAAAGCCTGGCAGTGGCAACAGTAGCAACAGTTCTCTCTAATGTAGAAGGGTGGCAGAGTGCCCCCCTGCACAACGGAGTCCTACCATTAAGGGCAGACATCTGTCCCTCCTGGAAAGGAAGGGAACATGGGGGTTGCTTTGTTTTTTTGGAACCCGCCTTGATCCAAAGGGAGAGGTGGGATAAAAATAATAATAATAAATTGTTGTTGTTGTTGTTGTTGTTGTTGTTTATTTTGGTCACCCCCCCCCCCCCCCGCCCCTTGGCATCAGCAGTAGTGCTAATTCTGATGATCTGATTGTCAGTTGTAGCAAATGGGGACAGCAGACATCACCCCATTCCTGATTTAGGGGCCCCTTTAAGCATGTTTTCTGTGGATCAGCACTCTTATAAATGTGCCAAACTCAATACTTTTCATTTAAAGAGAATTAATTGCTAATATGCTTTTAAAAAAAAATGTCTGAGGCTGAATTTTGCTGGGAAATGCTTAGGCCTTCTGATGATCAAATTTGACATATCTATCATTGAGTTATCATCTCTTTTCTTAGAGGGGCAGTATGGCTCATTTGCAAGAGTGTTCTTTGAATACTACTCATTGGAACCAAGGCGGAACTAATTAAACACACACACACACACACAAGAAAGTAGAAAAACAAAAACCCTTAGGACTGATTTAAAAGAGGATAGATATGTGCCATTGACCTTTGAATTTTCAGGGGTCCCTGACCGAGACCAAAGAAGGGGACCCATCTTCACTCTCCAGTGATCTTTTCTTAGTGGTATAGTTGATGATTGTACAAGTATTCACACTCAAGTACAAAAGTTCCCATGCAAAGTAGCCCTCTGAAGCTTCCTTTTCTTTCAGAGGTAAACAGATGGGGGATTTTCAAAATTAGAAGAGGTTTTAGAAGTATTGTCAACAGTGCTCTCTGAGCTATTAGGTGCTCTTCACACTCTTACTCACAAAGAGCATCTGAAGGATCCACAGACGTATTCTTTTATTTTAATTGCTGTACTTCTGTCATATTCTTCTTTCCTTCGCAATCTAAGGCATTCTCATAATTTCATGGACTCTCTCTTTTGCTGATATTATTCACTGCCCTTCTCTCTCCCATTTCTCAGTTTTGCTATAAAATCGTCCATGAGATGAGATTATCGAGACTCAAAGTAAACTGTGCCATCCTTTTATTTATCTTGTACCATTACACACATACTTTTATAAACTTCCCTCCTTCCTTGGTCCTTATCCATTCTCTTCTTCATTTTGTCACATTAGATTGTCCAATGATGCCAGGGTCTCAAACATCCCCTTCCCTTTTCAAGAGAGGTTACTTTTAATTCAGAACCCATCAGCATGTTCAAGTAGTTCAAATTGTTCCTTTCATTGTGCTCCGCCAATTTGCCAATGCACTTATCTAAATTGAATTTCATCTGCCATTGTGTTGAACAGTAATCGTGCTTTTTGTATGTGTGCATTAGGTCTTTGTGACGTTCCCTATATCCATCCTGGAGGGGCATGATAAATCTTGGGCAATCGGTACCATCCTTACATTGTCACCTAGCAATCCTCTTAATTTTGGAAGCTGCTATTAAATACCTTGAAGGACATTTTGTTTAGCCTAATATGGTTGGGGCCAACTCTTTATTATCCCCTTTTCCTATTGAAACTTGCCCATTCACTCCTATCTTGTTGTCGCCTTCATCTCTAAACTATTTAAAAGCCTACAGCCAATTTTATCCTCTCAACCAACAGTTGCCAATGTTTTTTGAATGAGATTTTCCAAAGGATTTGATCAGAGCCTATTGCAATTTAAATAAAATTATCAAGGGGTGCTTTGTCACTTATCTACAATTTTGTGATCTCCATTTGGGCAAATTAATAGGAACAGGGTGTGGAGGCAAAACATGCCTATTTACTTACACTCTTTACTAATTTTGGAATTCAATCCTTCTTTCTTTAATGATTTTTTCTTACATCATTTAACTAATCCTAATTATCAAAATGTCTGATTTGCATATATTTTTATGGTGATAAAAATCCATGTCCATCTGGCTGTTACTTGCAATGTATCCTCCACCCCACTTAGATTAACTTTTAATCAGCAGAAGTGAATGAAAAGCTTATAAAATGAATAATAGATTGTGGAGGTAACAGTCACGGAACTATTGACAGTGTTTTAAAACAAACCATTAGCAATCTTTAGTACGCTCATAGCTGAATCAATGAAAAAACACACAAGTATGGTCAAGGTAAAAGTGGATGGTTTAATCCCTGTAAAATCCCAGCTGAAATGAGTTGCTCTTCTGATGCAATGCAATATACCACCCTTTTCTAATCCTGTGAGGCTCTCCTGTGTCCCAGAGTTATCCAGTTGGCTATGTAGCTCCTCAGTGCATACCACTCTCATGATCTTTCTGAAATCCGTTTCATGAACCAAACCTCAGTGAATACTAAGCACCCACTGTATTATTGGTCAAATCGTGTTGACATTCTCATATCTTTGTTTATACTTGTGTTGGTGTCCTGCTTGTAATTCACAACATCCCTGTAAGGTAGATTAGGTTTAACGATAAAGGCTGGTTGAAGCTTCATGACTCATTGGACCTAGGGAGTCCTTTCTCCATAATAGTTGCTTCAGATAACTCATCAGCCTCATAACAACTGCATGGTCAATGAGGACCAGCTCAGAGGAACCTTCATCTGAACACCATTTCTTCTCCAGCCCTGGATTTGTTAGAGAAGGGGAAGCTTCTCTAGGTTCATGGTAACACATACCAGTTCTATAATACACAAAACTTTCTACTTCATATTTCATTTACTTTATATGTCTTGTGAACTTATTTAAATTTTCCAGGGCTTAAACTTCACAAACGTTAACTCGCATCAGTGTGCAGCCTGTATCATTCACAGGAGTATGTGCCTGGGGTACGAGCAATTGTTGCACAGGTGCAAGGCAGACTGTATCATGGGACAAAATGAGAAAACATGCCTGGTGGCAGATGTTGTGGGAACAGCTTCCTAGCTGTTCAAAAATTCAACCCTAGGCAGAGTGAGGAAGCCATCCCTGGTAAGAGGTTTGCAGTGTTGACAAAGGCAGTGCATTGCTAGCTGTCGATTTTGTCATTGTATTTTTATTGCCGAGGTTAGGCAGAAGTGTTCATAGGATTTTCTCACTCATGTACTAAGATAGGTTGTTTGACTTTGATATCCACCACCTTGACTTGACAGGATGAGGTTGCAGTTGCTGTACTGTCTTGGGTAGGGCCTGCCCACAACATCCCTGTAAGGCAGATTAGGTTTAACGATAAAGGCTGGTTGAAGCTTCATGACTCATTGGACCTAGGGAGTCCTTTCTCCATAATAGTTGCTTCAGATAACTCCTCAACCTCATAACAACTGCACGGTTAATGAGGACCAGCTCAGAGGAACCTTCATCTGAACACCATTTCTTCTCCAGCCCTGGATTTGTTAGAGAAGGGGGAAGCTTTTTGTTAGACTATCGAGAACCCTTTACTTTCCCCCGTCACCTCATAATGCCTTGTAAGTTCTTTCTTGATGTAATGGTACATCAGAGAGAGGCTGCCCTCAGTTGCATTTCTTCTGTGTTTTGACCTCTTGAAGAGAAAACATTGATCCAGATTTTGAAATAAAGTAAAATGCAATAAACCGATTGTTACAGGCACTGATGGATCCCTCTGCTTTTTGCAAGAAACCTCTTTTTTGATTATTAGATTTGGACACGAGGATGGCATAGTAGTAGCAAGACAAGGGGCAAACTGTCAGAATCAATGTGCATGTTTACTAAACACATAGCTCAATCCATGACAAGCATCATTTCCCACAAGACCCACCATTCCAGACAGCCAGGCCAGTTGCTTCTTGTGGTTTTGACAACCACTTTCATCACCTGAGTCTAGTCATCCTACCAGCCTTGGGGGTCTACTTGCAAATTACACTTTATCTTCTGTGTGGCATCTTCTTTGTCCAACTCACTTTCCATTACATCTGCCATTTTGTCACAAAACATATTGCTTAGGATATTATATAATGCTATACTGCGAGGGGGTGGGGAGAGCAAATAGCAACATTCCTGCTGAAATTTTCAAAGAAACTGGATATGTGAAATTTAATATTTGTATTTACATGTTGACTGTAGTATTCAAAGGTTTAATGCTTTATACTGTTTGCATCTTGGGATTGTTCTGACAGACATAAAGTATGGAAACCTTACAAGTTGTCATATATTTTCAAGTCCTACACTAGTGTGTCACAGTGGTTTGAATGTTGGAATGTGACTCTGGGGATCAGGGTTCAATTCCCGCTCAGCCATGAAACCCACTGAGTGACCTTGGACAAGTCACATGCTCTCAGCCTCAGGGGAAGACAATGACAAACCACCTCTGAATGAATCTTACCAGGAAAACCCCATGATAGGCATCTTACAGTGGCCATAAATCAGGAATGACTTAAGACACACAACACACACACAATATTATTTTAGAGATGTAATGTTGTTGTTTTAGATTGTACACCGCTTGGCAGCTTTTTATTCTTTTTTTCTTATTTTATTTGACCCTTACTATGTAAAGCGCTGTGCAAACTTTACAGTGCTGTATAAATAAATGTTAATAATAATAACACTAGGGATACACCAGTGCAAAAGACACTCTGAAAACTCCTATTTGAAGTCACTGGACTAAACCTACAGGCTTGTTCCAACTAGAGCAGACCTATAGAATAAAGTTAAATTTATAAAATTAAATAGAGTCAGTCTAATTGGGACTAACAATTGGATGTTTCACCGATCAGATGCTGTTGAAATATCCTTTTAAAAAAATTAAGATCACCTTCTTTCTCCTTCAAAATTTGTACCAAAGCAATCAGGATCATATTATGAATATTATTTTTTACAGGAGCCAATCAAATTTTATCACATGGCAACATCAACAAGAACAAGCAATGTCATCTTTCAGCTCTCATCATGTCAGCATGTGCACTTGGACATAACTCAAAATGCACGAACAAGCTCACATGCAACTGAGAACAATATAGTGCAGTGAAATAATATCCATACTTCTTTTTACATCCAAACAGGCATTTCCTGCTTCTATTATTTCGCCTGCCCCTCTCCCCCTAAAGCCAAGGAAACCAGGTCCTGAGTCCTATTGGTTTGTTGTCATTGTGTGCCTTGCAGTCATTTCCAACTTATGGTGACCTTAAGGCAAACCTATCTTGGGGGTTTCTGGGGCTGAGAAGATGTGACTTACCCAAAGTCACCAAGAGAAGAATTGAACCATGGTCTCCAGAGCCGTTGTCCAATGCTCAAACCACCGCAGCACTGTAGTTGCTACTAAAGTACTATATACTCATTAAACCAATTGGATTTATATAAGTGTTAACTCACCATTTGTCACCTGGTTTAATATACATATCCCAGTTGGAGCTACTAAGATTCAGATGCAGACAACTTCTTTCTCCTTCTTCTTTCCTTTCAAGATGCTTACAGAAAATGTTTACATAACTTAGTTCTGATTTCATTCTGTTGCTGTTGTGTGCCTTCAAGTAGTTTCCAGCTTAAGGTGACCCCATTTTCTTAGTATAATTTGTTCAGAGGGGGCTTGCCATTGCCTTTCCTTAAGACTGAAAGAGTGTCATTTGTCCAGGTGTGATCTGCAAGGGTTTTTCTCTGCCCTGGAGCCCATTTCCTTGAAAATGCATGATAGTCTTGGCCTGATTGAGCTTGTGGTCTCTCATTGCATGAAGGCAATATGCTGGGTACTAAGGAGAAAGTACAGAGAAGCTATTTTCAGGTTGTAAATAAAGTAATTCTCAGATTGGAAGCTAGAACAGCAAATCAAATGTCATTCCTTGTCATCTCAAATACAATACTTCTCCACTGGAGAATGCCTCCACAGCTCAATAATCAACTGGTGAATGGGCAAAAATATGTAATATGCAGCCAACACATATGTATATTTTACGTTTTACTGATGCACACAATTTTGAAACTTTTGGATATGTGCGGCATATAGTTATTTGCAAATAAATAACTCAAATGCTAACCATACATTTATTGGGCTATAATTCTTTTCAGACAGTCTTCCATCCTCTTCCAGGAGATTGTGATGTTCTGTTTTGTGTCTATTTACAATTTTTTTAAATTTCAAAATCCAGCCATTATGGTACTACCTGATACTAGTCATTGGAAACTTTGGCCCCATACAGACAGGCTAAAATAAAGCTCCTTCGAGTCACTTTGGAGGTATGCTGTTTAAATAATGCATAAGTACTAAGAGTCCGGAAGTTGCGGCAAAGCTGCGTTCCAGCTCTTAGGACTGGATTGTGGCTTTGGCGCGGCTTCCAGACTCTTAGGATGCATGCATCATTTAAACAGCATACCTCCAAAGTGACCCGAAGCAGCTTTATTTTGGCCTGCCTGTATGGGGCCATAGTTGGTGAGTTCTTAAAAAGCTCTAGTAGCTCCTGGCCCATTTTGGTGCTGGTGGTCTGGAAGCTTAGTATTTCAAGGAATGCCTTCTCTATCCAGCCTGTCTGCTTTGGGAAACTTCTTCTAGGTATGACATGAAAGAACAGTGTCTTACTTTTTGCCTGAGCAAGATTCTCCTTGTATGTATAGGAACTGTATTTGAGTTAACAAAGGATGACATGAGCATCCCATCTGGGGCGATGAGTTTTGCTCATTCAAAAGGACAAGCAAGCACCTGACACTGCAGCCAAAAATGATGTCAGTACATCGGGAAACTAGCCCACATTCTGCTTGGCTCTGGGTCTCAGAACATCCTACACTTATTGCTCAGGAATAGGCAATTCAGCATGTCTTATATGTATTCTTCTTGAAAGTAACTTTCCAAGTACTGTTTGTACACTTCTAAACAATGTGGAAACAAGATACTGTTGGCCCAATCCCAGAGTGGCTCTTCTTGAAAGAGTCCTGCTCCTTTAACATATGTGGGCAATGTGAAATTCAGCATGTGCCACTTTCATATCACTATAGCCTTAAATAGATTTTCAGATTCATTACTCACATTTTTATTTTGGAGAAAAAATCTGAAGATGCACAGATCTATTTTTTCTCCCCTCAGTAAATATCCATGATCTTAACTGAGCACTTCTGAGAAATTGTTACCTTCCCCTTCTTTCCAATATCATTAGCCTTACCATAGAACTCCCTATGTTTTTTTCCATTTTAAATTTCCAGTGTAAGGCTTACATCATTGAAGATCTGAAAAACTGCAGGGAGTCTGTCTAAGAGGCTGAGAATTAGAAAGCTATCTGGAGAGCTCATTGTCTGAAAAACCCTTTGGTGAAAAATCATGCCACTGAATACATGCCATATAATTTTGAATATTTTTTTCTAGAAGTCAGCTAGTGCATTAAAAATTTTTTGCATAGATATAAAGTATCAACAAATCGTTCTTTTAAAAAATAGAATTGTTAATTTTATGCCAGATGGTATATCTCTTAAAAAAATTGGCTTCAAAGAAAATCTGACTTTAAAATAAGAAACCAACAAGTTAAATTGTACCATTAGGTTGCAATTCTAGGCACACTTAACTTTGGGCAAATCCTACTAAACTCAGTTTAGCATCACTTGGGACCAGGACCAGTTCTACCATTAGGCCAATGACACATGTTGTTAAAGAGTGGTGTCACCTTCAGTCATTCCTCCTGAGCCCCTTCAAATATTTGCCTCTCTTGGAGGATGGAGCTAGTGGACCAGCCTGTTCTGCACTCCTAAATTAACATGCTGCCCTCTGGTGCAGCAGAGGGGCCTAGCAATTATTTTTAGTCAATGTCCCAAGGACTGGTACCACAAATGTGTCCGTTGACTAAGAACTGTTCCTTTCTTTCCTGCAAATTCCCCAGGGACCAGAAACCAATGGCTTGGGAACCATCACCAGAGCATGAAACATTAACTTGAGTGGCACAACTTCAGGGTACAAAATAAATGATAGTGTCCTGTTGATTTCAAAGGAGGAGAGCTAGGCCCCCTTTTTGACGTCCCATATAAATAACATAGAATGTAACATGGTATTTGGGATGGATCTGTACATTTAAAGTTAAGTGAAATTGACATTCGTTCGGTATGTTTACAATATATTTAGGAAATTGGCAGTTATGCCATGATAAATGTAACTGAAAGTCTCCAAAAAATAAACTTGGGGAAAAGCCATCATCTTGAAAATGGCAGATGGCATTTTAGCTAAATACACCAGCATGCTTAAAACTAAGACATAGCCGAATCTAACTTGCTAAAATGGAATGATATTAGACTAAAAATGGTCAGGTGATTACAGAAAACAATGCTGTTGTCAGAGTGCGAGACCAGAACCCTGGACAATCAACCAGTCAGCTTGATTGAGGAATCAACAGTACTTTATTGATAGATCCAGAATCAGCAATTCTACATCACTCAGCTTCATAGCTGAGACTGACCCCTCCCAACAAAACCAATAGCTAAATCCCCCTTAGTTAGACTACTCCTCCCCTTAGCCAAAAGCCCACACAGAAAACCCGACCTCTTTCTCACCAGTCGTCATCCTCCATCACTCCCCCTCGGCTTCTATCCCCCTTAGCTGAAAGCTGCATACTATGAGAGCAAGGCCTTCAAGGACACTAGATAAGCACCACCTAGCTCTACTGAACACTACTAAGCCCTATCTGCAACAGCCTAGCCAAAGCATATTCCAACCACCATTATCCACACCAATAATACATCTGATAGAATACATCAGGATTCTAACAGCTGTGTCGGGTTCTGAAACCTGAGATTTTAATGGACTGTCCTGCATGATCCCCATGGTCATGTTAGAAACATGCACTGGAATTTTCAGCTTTTTCTTCTAACCATCTGGAGGAAATGCTTGCTGATTTTAACTTGACTATAGCTCTAGGCAGTTGTTACTGAAGTACACCACTGAATAAATATTGAGTGGGTGTGAGTTCGGGAGAGTATACTAGCCTCACCCCTCTGTTCCTGGTCTTGACATGTTCTATGTCTGGTGGATGACAAGTGTGAAGAATATACACCCCTTGTATCGATGAAAGCTTTTTGAGTAAGCTGGAACCCAGGAAAATCAAGATTACAACTCATATGTATAAACATGGGAGTTTATATGGATAGAAAGGGGCTCTTTTGTTCAGAAGGTTGCCCTCTCGGTGTATAGGTGGGGGATGTAAGTGACTGTGGAGGGGACAGAACTAGTGAGCTATCCCTTCTCCCATATTTACTCAGCATGTTTCATTAATGCTTATATATAACTACAGTATTGCTACTTGGACTATGAAGTACGCTGATAATGTTGTTGTTGTTGGCATGCCTTCAAGCTGTTTCCAATTTATGGTGGACCCATCATGGGATTTTCTTGGCAAGTTTCTTCAGATGGGATTGGCCACTGACATCCTTTAAAACATGGGAAGAGATGGTGTTGTATTTCTTTGAAGTATTTTTAACATTTTTATCTTTTTAACTGTATTTTATTATTTTATCACGTAATGTTTTTAAATATTGTAATAATTTAATTCTGTTTTAATGTACTACTTTTGTATGCTTTTAATTGTATTGGGTTTTTTTTTTAATGTTGTGAGCCTCCCTGAGTCCCATTTTTGGGAAAAGGGTGGGATGTAAATAAATATAATCATCATCATTGTTGTCATCATCACCATCATCAACCTCTGAGGTTGAGAGAATGTGCTTCCTCAAGGTCACCCAGTAGGTCACCATGGCTGTGTGGAGGTTTGAACTTGGTCTCCAGAGTCACAGTGCAACACTCAAACCACTACACCATGCTGCATAATATTTCATAATGGAAACAGGGTGGTGTAGTGCATTGAGAACTGGACTGGGGTTCAAATCCCCACTCAACCATGGAAACCCACTGGGTGACTTTGGACAGATCACACTGTTTCAAGCTCAGATGATGCCAAAGGCAAACCCCTTTGGAATAAATCTTGTTAAGAAAATCTCATGATAGGATCACCTTAGGGTCACCAAAAATCAGAAATTACGTGAAGGCAAACAAGAACAACAAACATAATAATTACTTCTTTAGTTCAGGAGTCTACACTGATTACTAAAATGGAATGAGAACAATTTTGTTCATGAGTGTAGTATACAAGCTCAGCATCAGAAAGCAAGATGATGCCTTTCTCGATTCCAAGTACTGAAAGTGATGGGACTGACAGTTGAAACTTCTACAACTGTTCCACCTCTCTTAGAGGCAGCAGGTTGGCTTGGGGAGCATATAGAAGGACACAGCTGTGTCCTCCAACACCTTGCTGATGCCACTCCCCACCCTCCATTACATCCTTCCTGAGGTGGCTACCTCACTCTGGTAGAGCTCTGCTAGCATAACATCCATTCTCAGAATGGTAAGAACTGAGGAACAACTTTTTTATTGTTGCCATATGTTTTATTCCAGCTAAGTCCCCTCTGTCATGCATTCTCCAAAATGTCATCTAGTTTGATCTGTGCTCACACAACCTGTTCCTGCTTATTAGCACACATTTCAACTTCACTGACATAACTTTTACTATTAGGAGCCAACCAGCAGCTTATCTGGTGTTTATCCCAGTGAACTGTCTTGAAGATCATTCATACCCACAAGGTATCAGTTACTTTAATCATAGAGTTGGAAGAGACTACAAGAGCCATCCAGTCCAACCTGCTGCCATGCATTAAGACACAATCAAAGTACTCCTGACAGGTGGCCATCCAGCCTCTGTTTAAAAACCTTCAAAGAAGGAGACTCCATCACTCTTTGAGGGAGTGTGTTCCACTGTCAAACAGTTCTTACTGCCAGGATGACTTGCCTGAAAGTGACATATCTGGTGCTTTTCCTTTCACTTATTAAAGAAGAAAAAGGTAAGAGTTTGGTTGGTAAGATCAGTAGGGGATGACTACCATTATGCCAAAAGTTTATGACTCTGTGATCTCAAAAGTAAAAGCAGCATTTTATATTGCAGAGTGTGTCTTTTCTGTAGAAACGCTGTTGCAAGCATGACTATCATTCATTTATCTAATTCTGGGAATGGAGTGGTGGGGGAAGCTGCTCTTTGTGTCTCAATTACCTCCATTCCCCCTGCCTCCTTCATAAATGATTGGTATTTTTGCAATCCCTTGGAAGTCCAAATCTAAATATCTAGACAGAAAACCAATAATTCAAGAGCCAACGATTCGGCTGGGCACATCTTACAGCACTTAAACAACTTTCAGCTCTTGAAGCTTAATGACTGTCATGGCATATTTATTAGACAGGAAGGAAAAGCAAAGACGTTGACATCAATGTTTAATGAAGGTGCCGGTGGAAAACCACACCTAAATGCTGAATTCTTCTTCCTGTTGAAGAAATACAATGATGCCTTTATCGGCAGCATATCTAGATGATGAGCAATGTGCTAATCAATAGGCGTTATTGCCTCCCTAAGCATAGCAAAGTAGCTGTGCAGGAGAGAGCTAAAAATATCAAAAGCATTACATTCTTTAAACCAAGACTTTGTTGTTTCAAGTATTGATGTGTCTTCCTGAAGAACTTTGCTTCCACTCATTTATACACAGTATGCTTTGCAAACCGGTTAAGCAAGATAAATGCCAATGAAGTCAGTGATCACAATCCTTCCGAGCAGGGTTGCCTAAGACATTTGGCCAACTGAAGTGAAGGGCAAAAAGGTTCCCCCTTCCTAGCCCATGTATAGAAGCTAACTGGGTTTTACTTCAGTGGTGGTGATAACATACTGTCCTCCACCATACTTGGGTCATCAAGCTTGTTGGAGGAGTAGGTTGTATGCCATACAGTACTCTGGACTGATGATGGGAAGGACTTGCTTGTACTTAAGGCATTCATTCCCAGGTATTATTATTATTATTATTATTATTATTATTATTATTATTATTATTTATAGCCCACTTCTCCCCGGAGGATCAGGGTGGGTCACAATTAAAAATAAAACATAGTAAAATAATAACACAATCCCTAAATAGTTACCTTGGGTAATTCACTGCTCTAACATATGGTGATTGCCATTAGCCTGACTGGCTTAAAGGGGAGGATTTGGACAAACTTGTCAAGAAGGCCAGATAAATCAGTGACCATTATTAGCCCTGACTTTCTTACTCAGGCAGACTGTTCAACTGGGTCTAAAACTAGAGCGTGACCAAAGGAGGGAGACTAAAATGGTGAAGGGTCTGGATCGACTTCTCACTTTAGCAAACTTGGGGTGGAGAGATCTAGGGAATTCAACACACCTTTAAATAACAGTGACCCACAGAATTATTTAGGGTTGTACAAATTCTTACAAGAATTCCACTCAGGTCTGCCCAAGTAGGTGTTTGCAAGGATTCAAGCTGAGTTGATAACATGTATTGCCTGAGGCAGAACACCAAGTGCTATCCTTACCATCCAAGCTAAGGGGAATAGTTCTGAAAGCCAGATCTTTGGGAGTTATTTTTAAGCAGATTAGTCATTACTTTTCCTAACACATTCATTGTTACTTTTTTACTTCAACACTGACAGGTTGCTAACACTCTACTAATGGACTAGTTTTTAGTAAGACCATCATCATAATCACGGAAGTTATTATTCAAACATATGCTTGACATAAAAGTGGCCAAAATGGCCTAGTCCGGCCCGCAAAACAATATTTTTGCAGAAATAGGTAATCATGGTTACACTGAATGTTAACATTGCATTGTTTTGTGAAAAGGATAATGACACACCATTGTTAACCCCGCAAAATAACATGTTACTTGCAAGCTCTTCCAAAACCAATTATTTTGGTACACTTGCCAGACAATTCCACATTCATTGTCTTTATCCCTGACAGTAGAAACAGAAAAGTAGCGAAGTAGGCAACTAACAACTTCTTGCCTTGCAATAACACTCAAAATCTGCTGCCTGAAGGAGCTTCTTGTTGTTGTGCGTTTTCAAGTCCTTTCCAATTTATGGTGACTGGACCTAAGGCAATCCAATCATAGGGTTTTCTTGGAAAGATTTGTTCAGAAGGGGCTTGCCTTTGTATTCTTCTGAGGCTGAGAGAATGTGAATTGTCCAAGGTTGACAGATGGATTTCCATGGCAGAGCAGAAATTTGAACCCTGTACTCTGGAGTAATAGAAGTGATGCTGGGCCACCCCACTCATGGAAATAAGACTGCAACACAAGATAGCTATTATCGTGTTATTTTTTATTTTAATTGTTTAAAATTAGAAACAACAATAAACAAATACAAACAAATACACTATATATCTAAAAACAAACTTACATAGATAGCAAACCTTACTGAACGATATATCAAGAACTAACTAAAACAAAAGGAAAATAAAACACAGAAAGACAGGGGAACTGTGGCCTCTGATTATGGTTCTTTAGTTATTTTTACTCCTCTATAGCTATTCAAAAATGCATCCATATTTTCAAATTAATCTCAGGATGCAAATATGTCTCTCACACTAAAGAGCTAAATTTTGTTGCTGTTGCGTGTCTTCAAATCATGTCTCACTTATGGCAACCCTATGGAAAACCTGTCATGGGGTTTTCTTGGCAAGATTTCATCAGAGAAGGTTTGCCATTGCTTTTCCTTGAGGCTGAGAGCATGTGACTCGCCCAAGGCCACCCAATGGGTTTTTATGGCTGAGTTGGGAATTGTACCCTGGTCTCCAAAGTCATAATCCAGCAGTCAAATCTCTATGGCACACTGATATTTGAAGTATTATTGTTGTTTCAAAGTATTATTTGATGCAATACCAGTGAAGAATCTTCCCATTATCTTTACTATTGATCATCCAGACACCAAACTTCATACTGGTCAATCTATTCTGGCTTCTACCAATGTGCACAATATTTGGATTTACCTCCAACTGTTCCTCATTATTATATCTGAGACTGAGAGGATCATGGGCAGATCTGCAGACAGACAACAACTCACTGTTTGGAAGAAGTTGCAATTATGTGAGAAAACATGTTTGTGTGAGGCAGAAACACACACACACACAGCAAAACTGCTGAAACGTTGGCAGCAACAACAGCTTTATAAATATGAATTTTATTTTATGTGCCTTTTCCGCTCCATTCAGCATGTTTTCACCATATGGGTGGCTTCTGGGAGGGACCAATCTCAAGGCTTACGAAAAGTCAAGAAGCTTGCAACTGTATTAAGAAGTTCTGAACAGTTATTTATTATTTAAAAATGGAACTCTTGACAATTCTTAGAGAATTTGGACATATCCCTGAACATCAGAGGTATTCTCAGACCTTTGAGCAACGCAAACAAAAAACATTGTCTTACCGATGGTACAATGATTAAGTTTTAATGCTCCAATTGGAGGCACAGTGTGGCTAGTCCTTCTATGTTGGGATCCTTCCTGCTCATTCTTCCAGGTGGGCTCCTGGGGTTTTATTCCATAGTCCTGCCTTACTGTCATTTTTTCACCCATGATATGCACATGGAACTTCTCTGAAGGTAGGGATGCCTCTCCACTTTTAGCTGCCAGATTATTCAGAAAAGCAAGACATTATTTGCTAGTTAGGATGTGCCTAGACATTCATACACCAAGCAGTACAGCAGCTATGGAAGTATATTCACCACATTATTTTTTGTTAATTCAAACAGGCTTCAGATGGTATAATGTAGTGGTATAATGGGACTTGGAAGATCCATATTCAGGTCTCCACTGAACCATGGATTTCATTGTGTTACCTTGAGCTATTCTCTCTCTTCCTCTGTGCCTGACTTCGGGAAAACTGTGAATATGAGAAAACCCCATCATAGGTTCATCTTAGAATCATAGAATCGTAGAGTTGGAAGAGACCACAAGGGCCATCCGGTCCAACCCCCTGCCATGCAGGAAATCCCAATCAAAGCATACCTGACAGATGGCCATCCAGCCTCTGTCTTAGGGTCACCATAAGTCAGAAATTACTTAAAGGCACACAGTAACAACAACAATGGGAAAGGCCAGAAATTATTCATTCTAACCCCATTATTGACAGAGAGCATATGATACTAGCTTTCCATTTAAAGCAATCTTATGTGATCCTCATTATAATGTAAAACAAAGAGGTATACCAGCTTTCTCAGGTACACTGCCTACAGATAGGTTGAACTGCAGCACTCACCTGATCCAGACTGGACTATCACCTGGGGGAAAATTGGGAGGAAAGCAGAGGTTTAAACTAACATTATCCAGTGAAAATTGTGCAGCCGTGGTGAAGATTTTCACACGCATCGAGATTAAACAGGATTTATCCCAGCAATAACCAAGTAATAACCAGCAACAAATCATTCATGGGATTTTCCCATGAATGATTTGTTGCTGATTAATTGCCGGTATAAGTCCTGTTTAATTGTGACATCATGTGAAAATCTTCATTGTGATTGCACGATTTTCACTGGACAATGACACTTTAAACCCCCAATTTGCCCCATGTGATAAGGTCCTGTGCTGGCTAGGAGTGGTAGTCCAACACATCTTGTGGATATCAGAAGAGAAAAGGCTCTGGGGAACAAAATAGTTGTAGTTTTGTTCTTTTGTGTCTTTTTAAAAAAAATTATGGTAACCCCCATGATGATTTTCTTGGTTGAAATCATTTAGAGATGGGTTGTCATTGCCTTCCTCTGAGGATGAGAGAATGTGACTTGCCCAGAGGTCACGAAGTGTGTTTCCATTGTGAGTGGGGATTTGAACCTTGGTCTCCCAGCATCCTAATCAACACTCAAACTACTACACCATGCTACCCCCCCCCCATGTAAGAAAACATGCAACTAATAAAACAATCTATGAAAGCTCAAAGAAATAATCATTTTTCTCTGTTTTGGCTGATACCTCACATTCTTAGGAGTCTGCTGTCTGATTATACACTCTGTGGCTTTCATTTCTACACAAGAATTATAGCATTGGTACAAAGGCAAATTGTGAGGAAAATGCATTGCAAAACCAAAAGCTACAAAAGTCATAAATGGAAAAGATTTGGCAGCTCCATGGCAAAAAACAACCTCCTAAATTCCTCAAATTAATAAGAATCCTCATTCCTATTCTCCCTGTGTAATTTGACAAATATGAACTTGGCTTTGAATATGAATATAAACCCTATTGTTAATGCTCAGTCTCTTTGTAATCTCACCATTTGAGACATCACTTTATTATTAAAGATTTCACAATTAATTAACAGCTCGTTTCATGCCAGAAAATAGTCCTGAATACATAGACAGCTGGAGCATCAGTATTTTCTACCTTGCATCCTGAGATGCATTCCATTCCAAATCAAACAGAAAAACAAGACAAACCTTCTAGTTGTGCCTACACGAGGTCCATGGAAGGTGTACAAGAGTGTTCAGGCCAATGGGACTTAGGAAGGCATCATAGGATAAAAGAAATACATTACGACTACTTCTACTTCAGTTCTAGAAAAATAACAACTACAAACAGTGCCTAGCCTCAATATGACTGTGTCTAGCCTAGGGTAGCATTTTCCCTAGATTGCCAATTTTTTTAATATACAGAATATAATTTTACATTGATGACGATTCCAGTGTGCACTTACAAAATTTTCAACCTGGAAAACTTTCTGCACACATAGACAGTCCAGGGCTACAATTGAGTGTCAAAACATAGGCTTTGTATGCAGAAAGTCCCAGGTCCAACCATCAGAGTTACCAATGCTGGTCTGAGTCAGTATGAGGCAGCTTTCTGTTTACTGAAATGAGAACTGCAGTAACCTATATAACAGCAATATTAGGAAGGACTTGGAAAACCTCCCTAGGAGAGTCTGAGAGTTGTATTCCTCCAAATAACTTTCTGCAAGCTCTGATATTTAAAGAGTGCAAATTCAAGATGCAGCAATGCAACTATTAGGTGGATTTGTGATTGGCTGACTGGCCAAAAGCAAAGGGTCCTCAACAATGGATCCTCTTCATCCTGGAAAGAAATGACCAGTGGGGTCCCACAGGGGTCTGTCCTGGGCCCAGTGCTATTCAACATTTTTATTAATGACTTGGATGGAAGAACAGAGGGCATGCTTATCAAACTTGTAGGTGACACCAAACTAGGAGGAGTAGCTAATACTCCAGAGGACAGCTCAAAATTCAAAATGGCCTCAATAGATTAGAAAGCTGGGCCAAAACTAGCAAAATGAACTTCATCAGGGAGAAATGTAAGGTACTACACTTAGGGTGGAAAAATGAAATGCACAGATATAGGATGGGAGACACCAGGCTGAATGAAACTACATGGGAAAGTGATCTAGGAGTCCAAGTAGACCACAAGTTGAACATGAGTCAACAGTGTGATGTGGCAGCTAAAAAGACCAATGTTATTTTAGGCTACATCAATAAAAGTATAGTGTCTAGATCAAGGGAAGTAATAGTGCCACTCTATTCTGCTTTGATCAGGCCTCACCTGGATTACTGTGTCCAGTTCTGGGCACCACAATTCAAAAAGGATGTGGAAAAACTGGAGCATGTCCAAAGGAGGGCCACCAAAGGATCTTACAGAAGAAGATGGCATTTATATACGCTACTGTACTGATGGTAGCCTGTTTAACTTAAGCCCCCTGAGGGCCTGCACTAAGACTCTAAACTATCTAGTCCGTGAGGTGCTTTTTGCTGACGATGCTGCCCTCGTTGCCCATACGGAAGCAGCTCTGCAGCGCCTAAGATCTTGTTTTGCAACAGCTGCAGAGCTCTTTGGGCTGGAAGTCAGTCTGAAGAAAACGGAAGTTCTGTACCAGCCGGCACCACAGGAAGAACACTACCATCCCCACATCACTGTAGGCACATCTGTGCTTAAGCCTGTCCAGCAGTTCACCTACCTGGGAAGCATAATCTCCTCAGATACCAAGATTGATAAAGAGATTGATCACAGACTGGCAAAGGCATATTGTGCATTCAGAAGGCTTCACAAAAGAGTCTGGAGTAACAAACACTTGTATAGTGCCATTGTACTGTCTATTCTCCTCTATGGGTCTGAAACATGGGTCACCTATCGCCAGCACCTACGACTCCTTGAACGCTTTCATCAGCGCCGTTTACGCACAATTCTAAATATACACTGGACTCACTATGTGACAAATGTTGCTGTCCTTGAGCAAGCAGGGATCACCAGCATTGAGGCCATACTGTTGAGGACGCAGCTGCACTGGGCAGGACACGTTTCTAGGATGAAGGATCTTTGCCTCCCAAAACTAGTATTCTACGGTGAACTCGCCACGGGTCAGTGTAAGAGGGGCGCCCCAAAGAAGAGATACAAGGACTCCTTGAAACAACATCTCAGGCTTGGCCAGATAGATCACCAACAATGATCCTCCCTGGCCTCACATCAGGAGGCATGGAGACACACTATCCACGATGCTGCAGCCTTTTTTGAAAGCTCACGGTGAACGAGTCTCGAAGAGAAACGACAATGCAGAAAGAACCACAACCCAGAAACATCACCCTAGGAGTCTTTCCGCTGTGCTTTCTGCAACCGGACCTGTTTGTCCTGGATTGGCCTTTTTAGTCACCAACATGCTTGTACGAAGCAAAGCCAGAGAGAGATAGCAAAATTGTGTCCCTCATATAAAATGGCAAAATCAAGGTTTCCTATTTGGAATTTATATGTTTTTAAAATATTTTCAAACCATGGATGCTTGAATCCGTGGATAAAAAAATTCATGGATACAGAGAGCTGACTGTAATTTATTCATTCCCTCTTCAGCTGGCTAGAGCCACACCTGCAGAATATTTCAGCATTTTTAGAAAATGAAACCCTATTTGCTCCATGCCAGGTTGGGAGATGGCCCCTTGTTTTATGAAGTGATCATTTTATTTCTTTGAATTGCTTCCCCAATGGAGGCTTGACCTCCTGGAGATAGATGAGCACACAGATGTATTTCATTTATTTGTTCCAGGTATATCATTCATTTGTTCAAAACGATTCCCCTATTTATCCCACAAATTCTGAATGTGAAATTCTATTTAAAATTTGAAATGAATTGGTTTAGGATGCTATTCCTACACCTGTTTACATGGGAGAAGCACCACTGAATTCAGTGGGACTTGGATATCTGTGTAAGTGGCACATATGGGATTTTTCTGTTAACCTTTCTGACATCTCTGACTTGTTTTGGTAGACATCAAATATGAAAGTTCACAAGCTGTCAAGTTGTCATAACACTGTCAATGATAAATACTGCAGCATGCCATCCATTAAATGCTGTCAACTGCTAACTCCTTTTGGCAGCTACAGTGTAGAGGCAACTATTAAACACTATTGCCAACTATCGTGCATTCGGCTACATTGCATATCGCTGAATACTACAAAATATTAATGCCACTGCAGGTCAACTTCCAAACACTTTCAATTACAAAATGCCACTCTTTATCAAGTATTCATTATCAACAAGAGAAACACATCTTCTAACATCAGGAATAAACTCTTCTAGAACATGGCCACACAGCCCCCCCAAAAAACCCACAAAAAACTATAGATTTTTTAACTATTCTTTTGGCATCTTTGGAGATTATTCAAAAGAGGTGGGCCACAGGTTGTAGATCTTCGATTTATTTACACAATATAGTTTGCATCCCTGGATAACAAGGAAATGGCTTACTTTGGGACTTCTTCTTTACATCCTACCCTTTCCCCAAAATTGGGACTCGTTATGAACTGAACCCTAATAAATGAACAGATGACTATCGACCACAGAATACAATAGCCATAGAAGAGTCCTCCATTGCATTTTTTCATAAAGCTTCTTGCTTTTAAAAATATCTTCAAGTAGCTGAAGAGAATAAAAACCATAGCCTTGTTGGCAGCTCCCCCTTGTAAGAGATGATTTACACATCTTGAAAGGGCACTTGGCACACCTCTTGGTGCCCTGTTTTCTTTCAAAAAGCATGGGGAGAATTTCTTCTTTAACATGCTAGCTTTTTTCATGCAGGGAGAGTGCTTCTAATCATTTTTTAAATGTGAACACCTATAAACAAACTACGATTTCCCCATCTCCTCAGTCTAGATTCCCAGGATCTCTGAGCACGTTAGGAACATGGCTCCTTTATGAACACAATTTAACCAAAGACATAGCCGTGTTCATCTGGAAAATCAGTATGCAAAGGGATCTTGTAGCACCTTTGAGACAGAATGAAAGAAGCTCTAGTGACCGTCATTAGAACTGTACGTGCCAATTCATCTCCATACCCACAACATTTTTGAATTTGAATTGACATTCTCACACACAAATGGCTTATATAGGTCTGACTCTGGCTTCTCTATTCCAGTGCATCTGAGAAACTAGGGTCAAGTTTACAAAAGCTCATGCTACCAACTTCTTTCTTTCAGTTAGTCTCAAAGGTGCTACAAGATCCATTTGCATACAATTTATTTGGTTTCATGTTACTTGTCAGAAGGAGCAATATCCCAGCAGACATTTCACAGTGCCAGCAAAAGCTAATTTAGTGCTTTGGACAAAAATGCATGTTGCCCTCAAGTCATGTTGTACATGGGCAAGAGATAAGGATGAGTGATTGTGTTTCAAGACAGTCCTTTCCTCTTCTTCCATACAAATAAAGGAGAGGATATTTCATTCCATTCACTTGTAATGAATTGGAGCAGAGAGGCTAAAATCATGAAACTTGGAGTTAGCATCATACAATTCTCCTCAGTCCACTTTATTCCTATGTTCTGAAGTGAAGGGAGCCCATTTGCTACTCATCAAAGATAGATATTTGCTGTCAGAATCAGAAGACAAGATGACACCCATCTCAATTCATTGCTAAGGGCAGGGTGACCAGATGTCTTCCTTTTCCAGGACACATCCTATATTTCAGCCTTCTGTCCAGGAGGCGTTCCAAAATATCCTCCACTTTGAGCAAGACTAAGAACTTTATCGCACACCTCTTTTGCCCATTACAGGAACTGGAAGGGGACTCTCGTGTATGCAGGCGACCAGCCAAAGAATCCTCCAAAAGGCCCTGTACTGTCCCCCGGTGCCAAGTCATCCCCATTCACTGCTGAGGGGTGTTAAATGTTCTAGTTGGAAGTTTTCTGACTGAGGAAAATGGCACCCGTCAGCACTGAATGGGAATAGCTTGGAGCCGGGGGACAGAACGGGGCCTTTTGGAGGATGCTTTGGCATGCGATAAAATCCGTTTTTGGCTCGTCATGTGCACACATGAGAGTCCCCTTCCAGTTCTCGTAATGGGCAAAAAAAAAAAGGTGTGTGATAAAGTTCTAAGACTAAGAAGCATGAATTCATATTTATATTAGTGTTTCACCTTCTCTGTTAGAGAGCTGTGGTGCCTCAACAAACTACAATTCCCAGAATTCCATATCATGACAATTAAAATGGTGCCAACCTGGATAATTTGTACAGTGTGGATGCTGCCTGAGTTAAAAGACTTTGGGCAGAAGAGGCAAAACAGATCAAGAGACCAGAGATGATGATGATGATGATGATGATGATGATGATGATGATGATAAATTATTTATATCCCGCTCCTTTGAGGTCAGTCGGGGCGGCTAACAGCAATAAAATACAATACATTATACATCAAAAATCTACTTCCTTCCCCCCCCCTTAAAAATTATTAAATCAATTATAATTAAAACCAACAAATTAAAATAAAGGTAGCTGTCAGTTAAAGGTAGCTGCTGGTGGGTAGAAAACATATTTGGCATTATGGAAAGAGAGAGCCTTTAGAGAATTTGCCCAGACAACCTCAGGATCAAAAAACAAAACACACAGGACGTTGCCTTGTACTTATTGAACTACAGACCATTGATCTGACAAACCATTGATCCATATAGCTCAGTCCTATCTACACTGCAGTCATCAAACTGACTAGTAATGGTTCTTCAGAGTTGCAAAGAGAAATCTTTTCTCACTCTTACCAGATTTTGTGACTTGAGACTTTTGCATGCAAAGTCTGTGCTTTCCAACTGAGTGACATTCCTGTGAAAAGCTGTTGGCAGTGTTTTGCACAGCCTGAATCACTTCAGGGTACAGGCAGAGGAACTCTGTCACCACCTATAAAACACTTTTTGATCACTTTGATATCTTTCTTTTTCTTGGGAGCATCCAATATGCAGTCCTACAGACCAGGGCACAGTTTAAGGCAACTGTCCCTAACCTGATTTCTCTCCAGATGTGCTGAACTCCAACACTCACAACATCAGTAAAAAGTATGAGCATTTGCTTGGGATGATGAGAATAGTCCAATACTTCTGGATATCTTGTGGGAGACTGATCTTCAAGCAGCAGACTGCCTCCAACTTCAGACATGTTAGCTTGGCTCCAATGATGTGGGGAAAATGGGATGAAAATTGACTAAATATGGATATAAAACCCAAACTTTGCCTGAAATAACATTTCACTGGAATATGTAAAGATCCATCAGTTCTGAAGGCAATGCATTTGTCAAAATAAACTTCCTATTTGTGTTCATCTCTTTAAATTGTCAAGTTCTCATTTGTTTTCTAGGTTAAAAGGTGGCATCTTGAATCTATGGGGTGAATAATACTGAGGTATTAGGCTGCAAAATCTTTCAGTTAAGAAATTATATCTGGACATTAATTCAGTTAAATTTATTTATTGAAATATTTATATCCCAGCCCTTAACATGGGATCTCAAGGTAGTGAAGACATAAGAGATTGCCTTCTAGATGGTTATTTCCAAGTTACAGAACACCTATTCCCACGAGGTCCCCTTAGTCCCCTTCTGTTGTTTTTTCAGTTTGGGATGTAAAGACCTCTTTCTAATGGAAGCTTTTGGTTTTTAGTGTGGCGCAACAGATAAGCTTTCAGTGGAGTGTGCGTGTAGTATTTCTATTTTATTATGTTTTAAGTTTTTAAGAAAGAAAGAAAGAAAGAAAGAAAGAAAGAAAGAAAGACAACAGTGAAAACAACTTGAAAGGCTACAACAATTTAAAAGAATGTAACCTGAGCACTTGGAAGTAAATGAGTCCTTGAAGACTTTAATGAAACCCCCATTTTGGTTTGGCTCTGGAAAGAAATTGACATTAGTGTCAGTTGGACTTCCAAAGCACCATAACTGGGACACCACAACTAAAAACGTCTCTCCCATATCTTCCCACTGATGGGACACAGACAAGGGCCCCTCCTGGGGCACATCCACATGGGCCAGTCAGACCTGTTTACACAACCCAGGGTCAAAGCCCTAATTTGAGTGTGGACTGTCTTCACGAAGAAAGGCCTGTTCTGCATCAAATCCACCCTATCCCTACCTAACTCAGGTTTAAAAACTAACATCTTGCTCCTAGTTTTGCCAGAAAATCTCAAGCAATGTGAAGTCAAAGGCTTTCAGAGCTGGCACCCATAGTTTTTTGTGTGTTTTTCGGGCTATGTAACCATGATCTGGTAAAGTTTATTCCTGATATTTTGCAAGCATCAGCCCTAAAAACCAACAAAAAAATCTCAAGCACTTGAGAGCAAAGTGGCTCTTTACATACGTGTTCTGCTGTGCCGCCTGGCACCGATGCTGGTGCGAATCACTGACCTTTCTAAAGTCAGAAACAAGGTGCCCAGCATCAATCACATGGCTGGGCACATTGTTGTGACCTCAGAGGGAGTGATTCACACCAGCATGTGTGTAAATAGTCACCCAGTGTCACTCCCGAGTGCAGAGGTAGCAAGAGGAATCTAGGGCAGCTCTGGGGCCAGACTACTCCAGGAGTCGATCTGAATATTCTGCCTGGTGTAGATGAGCCCCTCACTGAATCTGCAGTACAGAAATAATCCAGTTTGATACAACTTTAACTGCCATGGCTCAGTGTTATGGAATTCTGGGAATGGTAGTTTGAATGATAGCTTTGCTCAGGTGCCCCGACAAACATTCCCAGAATTCCAACACTGAGCCATGGCAGTTAAAGGGGTATCAAACCAGATTATTTCTCCAGTGCGGATTAAGCCTCTGGAGCTCTTCTTGGGCTGATTATATATATATATATACACACACACACACACACACACACACACACATATATACATATATATATATATACTTACACTTATAAAACATGGTAAATATGGTCTATGTAGATAATTATAAAAGTATTGAAAGGAGGCAGGGCAATGGAGGTGAAGGATTGATCAGCAGAAAAATTATCCTCTGTAAATCTACCCATGTAGTAAGAAGAGATTTGACAAGCAGCTCACAGGATTTCAATTGAGAGCTATTTTTGACATGATTCTAAAGAGCTATAGAAATTTTTAGAACTCTACTTTCAAGGCTTTTCTTAACTTGCTAATTGGGTGTCTCAAGATGACACCTTTTAAGTTGCTATTTTAAATCATTCCTCAATGGCTCTCCCCCTCCCCAGTCCCAAAATGACTACATTAAAGATGCAACTCTTGGTAGTAAGGCTGACTCAATATAGTGAGACCTACTTTTGAGTAAATGAAGATAGGATTTGACTACACATTGCTTCCCGAATTCCTGCACAACTGTGTTTGTCTTATTTAGTAGTGAGGAAGAGGAAAATCAAAGTGGCAGCTGATATGATTCCAAGACAATGGGGTTCATAAGGAGATCTGAGGATGGGTATATATCTGTTATGTTTTTTCTCTCTCTAAAAGTTGAATAACCTTGGGTTTTTCTCTCAGTAAATAATAATGTGAGCTATAGTCTACAATGATAGTATTTGCTTCTCATTTGCCTCAAAGAAAGGATGGGGTATTTCTTTACATTTCTGCCCTCCTATAATCCCTTTGCATCCTTCTGCATCAAGTCCTGTTAGACATTTTTCTTGACAATTAGTAAGTTATGGGCATTGCCAGGACCGGAGCTTAATAGCAATGCAGAGACAGTAAAGTTTAACATGATTGTCAAAGAGGTAAACCAGAGCTCAAAAACATTACTTTTTTTCATTGCAGCCCTAACAATTCCACAGGCAATTCCTCTGAGATAAATCTAGCAATTTCAGGAAGCAAGCAGGGATCCATAGTTAAGTTTTGCTGATGTTGTTGTGTGCCTTCAAGTCATTTATGTCTTATGGTGACCCTAAGATAAACCTATCAGGGGGGTTTCTTGGCAAGATTTGTTCAGAGGAGGTTTGTCATTGCATTCCCCTGAAGCTTAGACCACGTGTCTTACCCAAGATCATTCAGCAGATTGCCACGGCTGAGCTGGGATTTGAAGCCTGATCTCCACAGTCATTGTCCTACACTGAAACCACTGGACCACACTGGCTCTCATCATTTAAGCTACCTAGGACAAATTGGAAATGAGAGTGGGATAGATTTAGGAATGTGAAGGAGAACTGAACAAATGAGGAGCAAACAATTAAGAGTAGCTGGGAAAGACACTCTGAGTAATTCGGCACCTAACATTTCCATTGCATTATACTAGAAGAAGGCTCTTGTCTCTGTATTACATGACTATATATATATATATATATATATATCTGGGATGTTCCTATTAGGATGAAATTATTTTATTATATAAAAACCAAAGATAATAAAAAAATTTGAAAGCACATTAGTTTAAAGTTGGAATGTTTTTGTTGCATGTTGGGGGTGTTCAATTTTAGGAGAACACTTGGCCATACTCCTGGTTTTAATTTGTCTGAATTTCTTAATTTATTGGTCTGCTGCTCCTTTTAAATTATAAAAACTAAACATACCAATTATATCAGCACAATTGGCATATACCTAGTTGGCTCGTTCTGTCTTTTGTTTTCGTTGGTTTGGGGCAACGATTTCTATTGATTTTTTAGCTAGCAAAATGTAAATCACTGTGTACAATACATAGCAATCAAATATTAATCACTGTATGTTGATAAACAGTTACACAGGTACAGAATAATTTATTTCATGTACATAAAGGCGAGATTTTGAGTTGTTCAGTTCCTCCTAGCAATTCCCTCCATAAATAACTATAAGTATGTTATGACTGCATCACTTGTGAATGCTGTAATATACAATCTCACCAATGTATGTTTTACATTTAAGTGAATTGTGTTAGAAAATGGCAATAAATATGTCATATAGGCGCGTTACAGACCGCCCCTTTGGGGCGGCCTGTAGTCGCACCTTTCCCCGCCGGATCGGGGCTTCAGTGGCCAGAGCGGCAGCCGCTGAGGCCCCGATCCGCCACTTTCTGGGCTGCGGGGAAGCGGCAAAAGGCCCCTTCCCCGCAGCCTGGAAAGGGGTGTCCTTGGGCTTCAAGCGGGGAGGAGGAGAAAGGGGCCGTTTGGCCCCTTTCTCCTTTGGTCTGCTGGGCGCAGCCGTGTGAAGGCTGCGCCCAGCGGACCAAACCAGGAAGGAGCTCCAAAACATGTGGAACGGCCGCCGCCATTTTGTGCGCGCACAGCATGTGCTAGGATTAGGGTGCCCCACCTTAACCCTAGTACGCGTTCCATGCGTACTTTTTAGCCCGTGTGTAACGGGCCATAGTCTCTATATCCTAAGATCCAGGACATTCCAAGTTAGCTTTCCACAAGGATTGTCTTTCTACTGTTTACTTATGGCCCAAATAATAAACAATGCTCACTTTAAAAATGGAAGAACTGATTGGGAAGCAAACATTCACACAAGTAGTGCTAATACATAGCAACTTATAAGTCAGCATTCCAGTATTCTATGAGTTGCTTTTGCCTGTCCAAGGCCTCACAGCAATTTTCTTTAGCCATTTCTTTGCATACCTTTCACCCCCAGTTTATGACATATTACCTGGACTTGGAAGAGTGCTTTCAGAAGCATTCATCAGTACCCAAAACAAGGCTATACAAGACCTCAGTGATCATTTTCCGCAATCAATGAGCACATTTACAACTACAGTATTCCCAATGTCTAAGAAACTTGATTTGTTGTGCTAGAAGTTCCAAAATTCCTTACCTTGGATGGCCAGTGGTCATCATGGCTGTGGGACTGGAGAAGCTATGGTGCAAAATAGCAACTTTTCCCATGATGAGTAAAGTCGAAGGCTTTCATGGCCGGCATCCATAGTTTTTTGTGGGTTTTTTGGGCTATGTGACCAAAAAACAGTTTCTTTCTGACATTTCGCCAGCATCTGAAGATGCCAGCCACAGATGCTGGTGAAACGTCAGAAAGAAACTCTGCTAGAACATGGCCACATAGCCCGAAAAACCCACAAAAAAACTACCCATGCTGAGTATTTCATTGTTCAAGAATTGTCAAGAGGTACCCCTTCTTTAACACAAGATGGATTATTTGAGTTGGGGGAAAACAGTGAACAGGGGATTTAAGTTCTTGCTGTTATTTCTTATTTGGCATAAATCCTTCCTGGACGTAAGTGTACATCAGCAGAGATCTCAGAACTAAGCATCTTATGTAGATAAATGATGTAGATGGTGAGGTTTATTTCTCTTCCTTGACTGATATGTGTTTCACATTGAACATAGATTTCATTGTGTAATCTGTTACAGAGGCGAAAGGTAGGTACAAAATAGGAGGAAAGACACATGTTGCATAAATGGTACTGAAATAATGACACTTTATCAGGAAAGGGGTCTCGCTCCTCCTCTGTAATTATTGGCTATGCCAGTTGAAACATTCTTTTCAACACATGAAGGGGACTTCTCCTGGAATTGTCTGGAATTCAGAGGATAGAGAAATGCTGCCCTCCTGCCACTGTTCTGAACACTAGACAAGATAGGAGAAATCCTTGCAATAAAATAATAAATGAAATAAATGTGGTTTTGTGCCCTCTCAGAACTGACTGAGCTACACATTGTGGAAACATAGCTCTACCATGAAAGCTTCTGTATTGGCTGGAAATGATGGTCATTATAGTCTAATACATCTGAAAGGCATCTAATTGGGAAAGAGTATATTATATAAACACCGCATCAAGAGCAGCTCTGCTCTGCCTGTCATATATTTTGAAAGGGTTCCAGTAACAGGCAAGTAAAGGTAGTGTGGTCACAGTCAGATAGGCAGGGAATGAAACACATTGCTTTCTCCATGTCCCTTGCTTATCTCAGTCTTTTTCACTTTAAGGTTAAACTAAATCACCTTAGTTTGTAGCTTAGCATTTATTTAGAAGAGGTGCTCCCTCAAGGGTAAAAGATACCTGTTTGCCACAGTGCAGACTTTCTTCACTTCTATATTTTGCATTTGGTGTGCTTTGTTTTGTGCTTGGTCATCTGTAGTGTGATTGGTCGTATGGAGGGAATTTGCAATTCTGATCAGCGAGGTACACACAAATGGTAGGGCCATCCATTTCTAGTAAGATGGTCCCAACTCTCACTCACTTGTTATCCATTGTTCTCTAGTTATTAACTAATCAATTTCAGACATTTAATTTGTGGTTTTTATTAATATTTTGATTATGACCTAAATGTTTGCATTTGCAAGCTGAAAGAGGATTTTGCTCTTGAATACACACCACAGATACATGTGATGTCAGAATGACATGAAGAAATGGACTTTCCTACTAGTAAATGAATCACCCTTTTTGAGCTCCTTAAGACACAGTGTAAACACCTTTTGGAAGTTACCTTGAGGTGGACTTTTCATTTTGCACATTGGCACTTTTCCCAACTTTTCCCATGTGTTGAAAACATGAGTATCTGAAATCTGGAAAAAAAACCCATAGCTAATACTAATATATGGATGTCTGTCTTTGTGTTCTTTTCTGAAATTATTGTCAGAGTGATAAGTGATCTTGAGAAAACTTAAGACTTATTTTGTATTTTGCACACCCACTCAGCCACCTACACAAAACAAGAATTATAGACAGGCTCAAGGAAAAATGTTTAAGGGGGAAGAGGCCCAAATGTTGTGCTACAGCACATATAGGATGGCATTAAACTTCAATTTGCATAATCTTTGTGTATTAATAGTTTTCAGTAGGTGGGAGAATTAAGATGGCATGGCTATATCTATAAAAATAAAATCCTAACCTTGCTAGGTTGCATGGACAATATATTAAAGCATCTGTCACTGTTGCATAGGATTGGTTCTGGGATTAAAAGAAACTGCCACACTCTTAGTGTGTAGAAATGTAATCATTGGGTTTAAATATGTCCTCGCTTTCCACATGTGACCCAATGCATGCCCTTTAGGCTTTCAGTTCAATGAAAGATGTGAATTCTGCACACACATGGTCTGAGGAGACTTGAGGTTGATGGTTGAACTAGATATAACAATAGCAGATTAGATCTCCCACTTTTCAAACATTTCATAAGAGTTACAGGGACCTCAAACCTATTGCAGACATCTTGAAAACAGATCCTCCAGATACCATTGAACACAAATACCATAATCCCAATGGCCAATAAATAAATAAATACAGTGGTACCTCGGGATACGAAATACCCAGGTTACGAAATTTTCGGGATACGAAAAAATCCCATAGGGAATCATTGTTCCGGGTTACGAATGTTTTTTCGGGTTACGAAAAAACTTTTGGTGCTTTTTTCGGCTTTTTCGCACGGAATCGCGGCTTTTCCCCATTAGCGCCTATGGCAATTCGGCTTACGAAGACTTTTCGGGTTACGAACGGTGCCACGGAACGAATTAATTTCGTAACCCGAGGCACCACTGTACTGGATTCGTAGTCTAGCTCATCTAGAAGATACCAAGTTGGGTGAGACCATCCTACTGGAACCATGGTGCTGGGAAAATGGAGGTCTTTCTCTTCCAGTTGCCTAGAACTGGACAAGGGGAGTGTATCCTTGTTGGTTCTGCTGGACTTCATGGTGGTACCACTGACCATAGTATTCTTCTAGGTTGGCTTGTTGGGACTTGGGATGTTCTGTTCTACAGTGGCTCCATTCCTTCTTGGAAGGATGTCTCAGAGCATGGTGCTTGGAATTTCCTGTCTGACTCCTTGGCTGTTGGCCTGTGGAGTCCTTAAGGGTTCTGTCTTGTTCCTTATGCTATTTAATATGTATATGAAACTGTTGGGAGAGGTTGTCTGGATTATCTCAGATCGGGTGTCACTAGCGTGCCGATGATACCCAACTCTGTTTTTTATTTCCAGCTAGCTCCAAAGCAGCTGTTCCTGTTCTAAACCAGTGTCTGGAAGCTGTATTGGGCTGGATGAAGGTAAACAAATTCAAGCTTAATCCAGACAAGACAGATGTGCTCCCAGACAGTTGAAAGACAGACCAGGAAATAGGGATTCAGCCTATGCTAGAAAGGTCCAGATACGCTGGACCTGAAAACCCAGGTGTGGAGTTTGGGCATATTCCTGGGTTCGGGTTTCTGTGGTGACCAGGAGTACATTTGCACAATTGATGCAAATATGCACATTCCCGAAGAAGTTTGATCTGGCCACAATAACACCATAGTGTGGAACCATAGCAACATTATTACGGCAAATGCAACTTAACCCAATTATTGAGCATTTCTATAGTAGAGTGTAGCTGCAGAAGACAAAACTAATAGCTTTTGAAACCCTCAGTAATGTCTTTGAAAATCTACCTTACAGTGAGTCAGATTCTTGGTCCACCTAGCTTAGTACTGTTTACAATGGTTGGCATTTACCATTCATGATCAAATGCTGTTCAGCCCCCTCATTATTAGCTATGTATCTACCAGGGAAGGCATTTAGATTCACAATGGAGACTTTCTTTTTTGGAAGTTTAGCATCCTGTCACAAATGAATTTGCAGCTTTAACAATGTACTTTAACAAAGTTTTAAAATAATAACAACAATAAAAAAGCAGCAGATTCCCCTTTTAACTACATACGCTGGCAAAAACAATTCTAACAATACAACACAAATTTCTATCCCCTGCACTTTCTTTCCCTTTCATTACATTCCATTGAGTTCACAAGCTGCTAGTGGCTAAAACTGAACACTGATACATATACACAGGCTCGCCTGGGACTGATAACTGGAGGAAAGCGGGTAGGAGCACAGCTTCAGAAACTGCTTTTTATAGCTCTGCATTTCAAAATGGATCAGAGCATCAACCCACCACCCAAGGAACTGTGTACTATTTTCCACACTGCTGGAGAATGAATATGCAAACAAGATGTAAACTCAAACCGTCAGCACCCAGAAGGCAAACTGCAATGTCACCCACTCTCTTAAATAGACAGGAACAGTGGCTATACCTCTCTGTGTGTGTGCCTCTCTCTCTCTCTCTCTCTCTCTCTCTCTCTCTTTCTCTTTCTTTCTGTCTCTCTCTGTCTCTGTCTCTCTCTCTCTGTCTGTGTATGTCTTCAAGCCGCCACTTCAACATATGGTGACCGCAGGAATTTTGGAGGGTTTTCTTAGGCAAGGAATATTTAGAGGTGGTTTTGCCAGATCCTTCCTCTGAAATATAGGCTGCAGCACCTACTATTTGTTGATGGTCTCCCATCCAAGAATTAACCAGAGCTGACTGTGCTTAGCTTCCAAGATCAGAGGCGATCTAGTTCCTTTAGGGCAGTGATGGCAAACATTTTAGACTGAGTGCCCAAACACCGAAAGCCCACTATTTATCACAAAGTGCCATGTCCCTCTGGCTTTCTAGTAATAGACTCTGGCAAACTCTGTGCTGGGGTGACAGCATGTGTGCCCACAGAAAGGGCTCTGAGTGCCATTCTGGCACTCATGCGATAGATTCGCCACCACTGCTTTAGGGCATTTAGGCCAGTTCAGTATAAACAGCATGGATAATACTGCATGAGATGTTATGCTTGTGGAAACCATGGAATTAAACTCCCTTCCCTCCTTCCAACTGTCATCTTCTGGCCTTGGAGGGAGCGAAAGGACAGGCCCAACGCCATCGGGCCTGAAGAGGAAGAGCCCTCCCCTCCCTCCTTCCAGCTGTCATCTTCTGGCCTTAGAGGGAGCGAAAGGACAGGCCCGACACCTCGATTAAGAAAAAGAGCCCCCCGTCCAGTCCATCTGCCTTGGTCCAGGCCTCAGAGGGAGAGAAGAATGCTGGACCTGATCCCTCCCCTCCTCACCATTCCCTTCTCCTTTTGTGTTGTGTCTTTTTAGATTGTAAACCTGAGGGCAGGGAACCGTCTATTATCCCCTCTGTTGTAAGCCGCCCAGATTCCCAGTGATTGGGTGGCATATAAATAAATCCTATTATTATTATTATTATTATTATTATTATTATTATTATTATTATTATTATTATTATTAAACTATAGGAAGCAAATGAAGTGTTTATTTTATGTATTTTGGCACATTTGATACAAGTACATCTCTGATTTCTCATGCTGTTTCTTTGGTAAACAGTTGATTTGACAATCTTTTTTCCCCTAGTCTGACAGAATGTTTTCTGTTTCTAGTTTGAGAGAATGAGAAGGTGACTGTCCTGGGAAAGTGACTGAGGCCTTAGTTGTCTGTCATATATAGTTGTCTGTGATGATAGCCTGCATTCAGCTTTATGGATCACATGATTATACATACATGCACATATACATACACACACACACACACACATATATATATTGGTCTAAGAGTTTTTTTAAGGGAAGCAAGATAGCACAGATGAAACAGAATGCAATGCAATAAAATGCAAGATTGAATAACAGAGTTAAAAGCAGTGTTAAATATAAAATATTTAAATTACAGTGATTTAAAAAAAAAGATAAAATGGTATACTACACTGACCAACTACATATATAGTAGTGTGTAGTGCGCACATATTGGCATACGGTTCCCATTTCTGCCACACAAAAAGTAGCTACAAAGATCCACTTCAGGCATTGCTGTAAGCTGACTTGTGAAACCACTGGGACAGAAAGTGGTTTTCAAATGAATTATTTAGGTACATTTAAATCCCACCTTTCTTCCAGTGAACTTTGAGAGATGCACATGGCTCTCCTGCTCCCCAATTTATCTTCACAAAAATTCTCTGGAAGTCAGGCTGTGCGGGAGTGACTGGTCATTACTTTTGTGGTTGAGTAAGGACTTAAAACAGGATTTTCAAGATATTAGTCAATTCTGTACAGGCTAAACTACACCTTGCTGCTATTCCATATAATTCTTGACATTCCATCACTGCCCATAATATGAAGCCTATGTTTATTGAACTCCAGTAGTACAGTAGTTATGATATTTTCCAATAATCCTCTGTTCATCTAAACAACTCAGTGAGGAATTCATCTTGCCAGCGATGCTGCAAATGCCCGAAAATCAGCTTTGTGGCTGGAGGACCCTAAGGACTGATTTTAGAGGGTTTGCAACATCACTGGTGAGGTTTGTAGTAGTAGTAGTAATGTAATATGCATGTGATGAAAGGAAAGGGAAGTGCAGGGGATGAATATTTGTGCTGTGTTGTTAGAATTTTTTTGCCAGTATATATAGTTAAAAGGGGAATCTGTTATTGTTATTTATTCTTGCAAATAATATCCGATTTATGACAACCTTTAGGCAATTCTATGATGAGGTTTTCTTGTCCAGCTTTGTTCTGAGAAGTTTTGCCATTGCCTTCCTCTGAAACAGAGAGACTGTGATTTCACCAAGGTCATCCATGACTGAGAGGGTGTATGTCACCTGTCAACATTTGATGACTCCATGGATTTCTTTCTTTTTCTCTTAGACGAAGATACTCAGAGGTGATTTTTCCAGTCCCTTCCTCTGAAATACAGCCTACAGCACCTGGTATGTATTGGTAATCTCCCAACAAAGTACTAACCAGGCTGACTCTGCTTAGCTTCCAAGAGCAGGCAGGATCTGATCTCTTTAGGGCATTTACCAGCAAATAAAATCAGAAGTCTAGCCCTTGCTAAATCTAGCTGTGTTCCCTATCTTCATGCCTGGCAGGAGCACTGAACATGTGGGCAAGTACATGGGTCAACTTTTGAGTATGAAAAAGGTACTTGTTTGGCTTACTTGTTTAATTTCCATGTACTGAAGCCCAAACAAAGTAACTTTTCCAAGCTGTTGCCCAATTCAGTTGGGTCCAGGAGTTGGTTTAATAGAAATGTGCATCAACTCTGTGTGTGCGCGCGCGTGTGCATTGGCATATGCTTTTCATTTCTCCAAGTGACTGGAAGATTCAGGGGCAGGTCAGCATGTTTGCAAAGAAAGAGTACTATAAGTGTTTGTGTTTATCTATGTAATTTTGTATTGCTGGGTAACATGGGAAAGCAGACACATCCCAGCCTGAAATGTACAATGTAAATTTTGACAAAACAGAAGATATCAGAGAGAGGGGGTGGGAAGACAGAGGCATGAATAGGATACAGAGACAATGTACAAAACAGTTCCAAATGCTTTAGATTGTTGCAGGAAATGATGGTAGGTTTTATTTATTGTCCATACATACTGGTAATGTAGGGGAAAGCAACCAGGGAGAACTTAAATCAGTATCAGTTCACCAAAAGTGACAGATTTATTTTTCCAGGGCTTAAGAAGGGGAATTGAGAGGAAAATCCCAGGCGCCAGACCTCTGGAGGACTGAGGCTTTTGGTGATCTGGGCAATGGGAAAACAAACAATACATTACAAAATAAATGTTGATATCTCAGCACCCAACAAGTAGATATAATATGTGCTGCTAAATGCAAGGAGCTTCTCCCACAAATCAGGCATCTTGCCCCAAGCCCAGTACCAGCTTTCCTTGGCCCTGGCTACTTCCCCATGGTGATTCTTGCCAGATATTTCCAACAGTTCAGATTTGACACTTAACCATTAATAGGAAGGCTCCTTAGCCATTAGTTTCAGTCTTTCTGTTGGAAAAAGTAGCATACATCCTGTTTGCTGGCGATGATCATTGACAAAACTATGCAGTGCTGTTTCATTGCTGTCAGGACTAGTACTCTAGAGACCACACTGCATCTAAGTGGGGCAGGTAGACAGCAAAATAGACAGGTCGGGAGTAAGAAAGCAGTGCAGGCATCCAAATATGCATGTCAAGAGGCAGATTTATTTTCTCACTCAAAAGGCAATTAAGGAGTGTAGTTAGGGTTGCCATATTCTAGTCCCTCATATATGGGCATCTAATTTGCATATTATGCAAATTATTATGATTTTGCATATTACTAATTTGTATTCTGATTATGCAGATTCAACACATTTATCATGGCACTTTTTCTACCATTATGTTTCAAACTCAGTACCAGTGCCAACTTAAAACCTCTTCTCCACCCCCCCCCCCCCCCCCCCCCGTGTGAGGAAAGAGAGGCTTCTAAGTAGTCCCAGAAAGTAAAGGGACTCCTTTTATTCTCTTGATGCTTTTAACAATGTACTTTTATCTCAAGTCTGAAATATGAACGTTATTGCCTGGTGGAATTATTAAAAGCCAGGAGCTTGAAGGGAATATTCCTCCTATCCAAGATGCAGCCTAACTAGTATGTCTTTTCTAACCTTTATTGGTAACTGTTTTCTCTTCTTTCTCCTTTCGCTTGTCCTCCAAAGCTTTCATTTTCTCATCATACTCATCAGCCAGGCCTTTCCACACTGTTCTGTTGTTCAGCAGTCATTCATACATTGGCTGCATCTCTGAATGGAAGTGTAAAAAATTGTAATGCAAGCAACAAAAAGGCATCAGAAAATTAATGCTTCTAGCAGGGCCTAGCTACCATAGACAATAGTGAGCGATGTGGAAGTTGTACTCCTGCAAATTCAAACCTGTGACCTCTGTGATTGAGTCCAATTATCTGGCGTGCTGCCTTCCTCTCTTTCTACTGTTCTCTATCTTTCCTAGCATTATTATCTTTTCTATGGAGTTGTGCCTTCTCATAACATGGCCAAAGTACAACAGACTCTGTTTGATCATCTTGGTATCCAGGCAGTTTACCATGCAGAATTCAGGCTTGATCTGTTGGTCCTGTGGCTCTCTCAGTGGAGTTTGTTGTCATTCACATTTTGATTTGCCTGTCAAGATTCTGCAAAGGCACTGTTTAGAGATGGTTCTAGTCATTCCTGCAAAGTCCAACTACACTCCATTTTAGTCTCCTTTGCTCTTTAATAACACATGAAACATTTGAACAAGAATATCTGAGGTACACTGAACATTATTGTTCAGATGGAACACAACTCTGTCAGTCGATCGGATTGCAGAGAATGTGCTGATAACTTAACCAATAATAAGATGGATGAGGCCTAACAAACTGAAGCTTAAATAAACAGATTAATCAAACAAACTGAATCTACAAGTGTTCCTGGTAGTGCATGTAACTTCTCCAGATATAGTATTTCAACCAATTCAGAATGGGACAATGTGAGCACTCTCTTTGAAAGTGAAGACCACAAGCTAGACCTTGCTTCACTCCTGAATGTCCATATAGTACACCAAAGCCAAAGTGCCTTGCCCAGATTAGACAGGTGTGCCAATGCCAATTTTATCTGCTTTGGGACATGCTCAGACCAGTAGTGTGGCACACTGTGATTACATCAAGACTGGACTACAGGAAACTCCATCCTATATAATCCTGAAATCTGTACTCTGGTGAGGGATTTAAAATTATCTGACATAAAACAACAGTGTTCCCCCATTTTCCTATGCTCCAGTTAGCAAGTACCCTGGGAAGCAGGGGGTTACATTGCAAGTCAGTCACAGACTATCCAACATGATCGAGGGCAAAACAAAAGGGTGGCTGTCAGTCCAGGAGTAGTTATAACAAGTTAGCAGTCTGAAACCATCAAAAGGTAAAGAAAACTCTCAAAGCAAAGCCAGTTCAAGGTTAAGGAAAGATAAATGCCAGTGCAAAGTCAATCACCCAGAAAAGATGGTTGTCAACAACAAACATACTGGGGGCTTGGGAGAATTATGGGCAGCTTCCTCAACAACACCAGGGGCCTCATTAATCAGAGTCTCCCCTTTAACAGCCGGTGAGACCAATGTTTATCTGTTCATCACTCAGCAAAGGTCAGTGGTCTCCTTCAGCCTCTGCCTCCTCCTCCTGAGGAGCAGGAACCCCAACTATTTCAACCTCTGGCTCTTGTGGCCTTCATTGTTAGGAGCAGCAGATTCCTGGAAAACTGCCTCTTCCTTTTAATGGGACTTATTCAGGGGG